>NC_084565.2:905000-1257500 GCF_033978685.3 Nerophis lumbriciformis
ACAATCCAGATTAGAATGTTCCCGTGTACATGGACCTAAAGAAGATGATCTGATTATGACCTACGTTATCATGAGTCAAACCTTAAATCGGAAAACTTTACTTTGACATGCGCAGAACGTAACATGAACAGAAAGGTGTGTTATTGTTTATGCTGTGGCGCCATCTTGTGGACGAGTTCGCTCACTGCAGGTGCTAAATAAGCAGTAGACTTCTACTGTAAACAAACATGGCTTTGTGCATTTCTGCTTGTCCGACGTTATCACTGTATTTATTTATTTATTTATTTTTTAAACTTTTGTTCACTACTTTTGTTTTAACTCTCTTTTTGAAATGGAGCTGTTCTGTGCCATTTGTGTTGCGCGTCAAAAGTGGTAAAGGAATGGCTAAATCAGGCTAGAATGAAGGTTTTAGAATGGCCTTCCCAAAGTCCTGACTTAAAGGTGTGGGCAATGCTGAAGAAACAAGTCCATGTCAACACATTTAGCTGAACTGCAGCAATTTAGTGGTCAAGTGGTCAAGCAGAAGCTTGTGGATGGCTACCAAAAGTGCCTTATTGCAGGTAAACTTGCCAAGGGACATGTAAGCAAATATTAACATTGCTGTATGTATACTTTTGACCACTACTGTATATGATACTAGCGTCAATATAGAGGCAACTTGTTTTTCTACTCATTCATGCTCAAATAAGAAATTGATCTTATGGATCTTATGGAGCTTTTAACTGAACTCCAACAACTTTAGCAGCATATCTCAAAGCATTGTTGAACAATGCAAAAAGTGAAATCTAAGTAAGATGAAATATGTCAAATAAGGGTGATATTTGCTTATTTTCTGTCTGATAAGATCATTCTTCTCACTAAGCAGATTTTATGTTAGTGTTTTACTTGTTTTAAGGGTTTTGCTCCTAAATGATCTCAGTAAGATATTACAGCTTGTTGCTGAGATTTGATGACCTATATTGAGTAAAACATGCTTGAAACTAGAATATCAAGTGTTGCAAAGCTGTGTCATCAACACTCACAAGTATAAAACTACTTGTTTTGGTTCCTCTCTTTAAGAAGGGGAACCGGAGGGTGTGTTCTAACTATCGTGGGATCACACTCCTCAGCCTTCCAGGGAAGGTCTATTGAGGTGTACTGGAGAGGAGGCTACGCCGGATAGTCGAACCTCAGATTCAGGAGGAACGGTGTGGTTTTCGTCCTGGTCGTGGAACTGTGGACCAGCTCTATACTCTGGGCAGGGTCCTTGAGGGTGCATGGGAGTTTGCCCAACCAGTCTACATGTGCTTTGTGGACTTAGAGAAGGCATTGGACCGTGTTCCTCGGGAAGTCCTGTGGGGAGTGCTCAGAGAGTATGGAGGATTCGACTGTCTGATCTCCCTGTATGATCAGTGTCAGAGCTTGGTCCGCATTGCCGGCAGTAAGTCGGACACGTTTCCAGTGAGGGTTGGACTCCGCCAAGGCTGCCCTTTGTCACCCATTCTGTTCTGAACTTTTATGGACAGAATTTCTAGACGCAGTCAAGGCGTTGAGGGGATCCGTCTTGGTGGCTGCAGGATTAGGTCTCTGCTTTTTGCAGATGATGTGGTCCTGATGGCTTCATCTGGCCAGGATCTTCAGCTCTCACTGGAATCGGTTCACAGCCGAGTGTGAATCGACTGGGATGAGAATCAGCACCTCCAAGTCCGAGTCCATGGTTCTCGCCCGGGAAAGGGATGAGTGCCATCTCCGGGTTGCGGAGGAGACCCTGCCCCAAGTGGAGGAGTTCAAGTACCTCGGAGTCTTGTTCACGAGTGAGGGAAGAGTGGATGGTGAGATCGACAGGCGGATCGGTGCGGCGTCTTCAGTAATGCGGACGCTGTATGGATCTGTTGTGGTGAAGAAGGAGCTGAGCCGGAAGGCAAAGCTCTCAATTTACCGGTCGATCTACGTTCCCATCCTCACCTATGGTCATGAGCTTTGGGTTTTGACCAAAAGGACAAGATCACGGGTACAAGCGGCCGAAATGAGTTTCCTCCGCCGGGTGGCGGGGCTCTCCCTTAGAGATAGGGTGAGAAGCTCTGTCATCCGGGGGGAGCTCAAAGTAAAGCCGCTGCTCCTCCACATGGAGAGGAGCCAGATGAGGTGGTTCTGGCATCTGGTCAGGATACCACCCGAACGCCTCCCTAGGGAGGTGTTTCGGGCACGTCCGACCGGCAGGAGGCCACGGGGAAGACCCAGGACACGTTGGGAAGACTATCTCTCCCGGCTAGCCTGGGAACGCCTCGGGATCCCCTGGGAGGAGCTGGACCAAGTGTCTGGGGAGAGGGAAGTTTGGGCTTCCCTGCCTCAGATAAGCGGAAGAAGTTGGATGGATGGATGGAAGAACATTTTTCAACATCCATCCATTTTCGACCACTTATTCCCTTCGGGGTAGCGGGGGGTGCTGGAGCCTATCTCAGCTGCATTCGGGCAGAAGGCGGGGTACACCCTGGACAAGTCACAACCTCATGACAGGGCCAACACTTATAGACAGACAACATTCACACTCACATTCACACACTAGGGACCATTTAGTGTTGTCAATCAACCTATCCCCAGGTGCATGTCTTTGGAGGTGGGAGGGGCCTATCCCCAGGTGCATGTCTTTGGAGGTGGGAGGGGCCTATCCCCAGGTGGATGTTTTTGGAGGTGGGAGGAAGCCGGAGTACCCGGAGGGAACCCACGCAGTCACGGGAGAACATGCAAACTCCACACAGAAAGACCCTGAGCGCAGGATCGAACCCAGGACCTTCGTATTGTGAGGCAGACACACTAACCCCTCTTCCACTGTGCTATTTTTCAACATCCCATGCTATTTTTCAACATATTGAGCAAAAAGGTCCCAAGACAATTGCACTTGTTATTCGTGAGAGTATACTTATTTTAATGGCGGGGGGTCGCAGCTTACTGCGGGGTTTGTTCCCCCGGGATGCAGACGGACAACTCCGGACAAGGCGTGCAGGTAGGAACATGATTTATTAAGAAGTACAAGAACAGAAAACAAGCCGAAGGGAAAAATGTGCCGATCGCACTCGAAGCTAAGGCTAACACGTAGCATAGGCAAGAAGACTAGGAATACTCACGTAACCGTGGCATGAAGCAAACAATGAAGACACGCCGACTGACCGGCAAAGACAGGCTTAAATAATGCCTGTGATTAGTGCTCGGGAAACAGGTGAGCGTCCCGAACACCAATCAGAGGCAGGTGAAAATAATAAGTAACCATGGTAACTAAAACAAACTCAAGGGTGCACAAAACAGGAACTAAGGGAGTCTAAAACTAACAGAATCTAACAAAAACATGATCCGGGCCACGGATCATGACACTTATTTGAAGGTATTTTTGGGTTCATTGAAGTTAGCTAATTTGACTTGTTTTGGAAAGTCTTGACTAGACCAAGTTTCTTGTTCTGTTGGCAGACAATTTTGCTTAGTTCAAGTAAAATATCCCTCATTTTTGTATTTTTTTTTTTTCTTGTTTTTGAACACTGACTTTTTGCAGCGTTCAGACCAGTGAAGAAAGTGAAATCTAAGTAAGATGAAATATTTCAAATTATTGTGATATTTGCTTATTTTCTGTTTGATAAATTAATTCTTCTCACTAAGAAGATTTTATGTAAGAGTGTTTTACTTGTTTTAAGTGTTTTGGTCCTAAATGATGTCAGTAAGATATTACAGCTTGTAGCTGAGATGTGATGACCTATATTGAGTAAAACATGCTTGAAACTAGAATATCAAGTGTTGTGTCATCAACACTCACAAGTATAAAACTACTTTTTTAAAATCATCATTTTTTATTTCAAGCATGAAATAAAAAATCATGATTTTGACACAATTGTGTCTCATAATCAAAACAGATGACAGCCAAATGGACTTTGCTGTTTTATTTTCAATGAAACAATAGAAAATAGGTACTCATATAGTAGTACAATTGGCACAGTACAGTAAACTGACAGTTAATATTTAAACATTTGACATTTATAACAATTTTGAACAGAAATAGTTCATGTACATTCAGATTAATTCTTCAAAATTACAATTAAACATTTTTTGGCCGGGGGCCGGGCTGTATATATGCGCACTACTTGACTGAAAGAGCCCCCACTTGGTGCAATGATGTCATGTTATCCATGGAAAAATGCATTTTTAGACAATATGATTTGCCTGAGCGGCTAGGAGACCCCGAGAGTAACAAGCGCTTGCCTTGTTGCCTTTCCATTAAGAACAATAAACTACAAACCCTGTTTCCATATGAGTTGGGAAATTGTGTTGGATGTAAATATAAACGGAATACAATGATTTGCAAATCTTTTTCAACCCATATTCAGTTGAATATGCTACAAAGACAACATATTTGATGTTCAAACTGATAAATGTTTTTTTTTTGCAAATAATCATTAACTTAGAATTTCATGGCTGCAACACGTGACAAACTAGTTGAGAAAGGGCATGTTCACCACTGTGTTACATCACCTTTTCTTTTAACAACACTCAATAAACCATTGGGAACTGAGGAAACTAATTATTGAAGCTTTGAAAGTGGAATTCTTTCCCATTCTTGTTTTATGTAGAGCTTCAGTCGTTCAACAGTCCGGGGGTCTCCGCTGTCGTATTTTACGCTTCATAATGCGCCACACATTTTCGATGGGAGACAGGTCTGGACTGCAGGCGGGCCAGGAAAGTACCCGCACTCTTTTTTCACGAAGCCACGCTGTTGTAACACGTGCTGAATTGTGGCTTGGCATTGTCTTGCTGAAATAAGCAGGGGCGTCCATGAAAAAGACGGCGCTTAGATGGCAGCATATGTTGTTCCAAAACCTGTATGTACCTTTCAGCATTAATGGTGCCTTCACAGATGTGTAAGTTACCCATGCCTTGGGCACTAATGCACCCCCATACCATCACACATGCTGCCTTTTACACTTTGCGTCGATAACAGTCTGGATGGTTCGCTTCCCCTTTGGTCCAGATGACACGATGTCGAATATTTCCAAAAACAATTTGAAATGCGGATTCGTCAGACCACAGAACACTTTTCCACTTTGCATGAGTCCATCTTAGATGATCTCGGGCCCAGAGAAGCCGGCGGCGTTTCTGGGTGTTGATAAATGGCTTTCGCTTTGCATAGTAGAGCTTTAACTTGCACTTTCAGATGTAGCGACCAACTGTATTTAGTGACAGTGGTTTTCTGAAGTGTTCCTGAGCCCATGTGGAGATATCCTTTAGAGATTGATGTCGGTTTTTGATACAGTGCCGTCTGAGGGATGGAAGGTCACGGTCATTCAATGTTGGTTTCCGGCCATGCCGCTTACGTGGAGTGAATTCTCCAGATTCTCTGAACCTTTTGATGATATTATGGAGCGTAGATGTTGAAATCCCTAAATTTCTTGCAATTGCACTTTTAGAAACGTTGTTCTTGAACTGTTTGACTATTTGCTCACGCAGTTGTGGACAAAGGGGTGTACCTCGCCCCATCCTTTCTTGTGAAAGACTGAGCATTTTTTTGGGAAGCTGTTTTTATACCCAATCATGGCACCCACCTGTTCCCAATTAGCCTGCTCACCTGTGGGATGTTCCAAATAAGTGTTTGATGAGCATTCCTCAACTTTATCAGTATTTATTGCCACCTTTCCCAACTTCTTTGTCACGTGTTGCTGGCATCAAATTCTAAAGGTAATGATTATTTGCAAAAAAAAATAAAGTTTATGAGTTTGAACGTCAAATATGTTGTCTTTGTAGCATATTCAACTGAATATGGCTTGAAAAGGATTTGCAAATCAATCAATGTTTATTTATATAGCCCTAAATCACAAGTGTCTCAAAGGGCTGCACAAGCCACAACGACATCCTCGGTATAGGGTTAGGGTTAACACAATTTCCCAAACAGGGTTTGTAGTTTTTAGTATAAGTTTGCTGGTTTCAAGACATGTAATATTATTATGTCAAAATAATGGCACATAACTTTAGAATATTTTTCAACATTTTGAGCAAAAAGGTCTCTTTTTTTTTTTCTAGCAAGAAAAGTGCACTTGTTATTAGTGAGAATATACTTATTTTAAGCTATTTTTTGGGTTCATTGAGGTTAGCTAATTAGGGACCGCAATGTCCCTTTGGGACAGAGGACCCTATTGTATTTTGTGCGTTTTATTATTATTATTATTATTCCGCCGCCTTTTTGAGCTGTAATTTGACCCCCTTAACATGCTTCAAAACTCACCATATTTGACAAAAACATCAGGACTGGCGAAAATTGCCATCTAACCAAAAAACCAAACCCCAAAACTCAAAATTGCACTCTAGCGCCCCCTAGGAAAAACACAGACAAAACTGCTTGTAACTTCCGGTAGAAATGTCGTAGAGACATGAAACAAAAACCTCTATGTAGGTCTGACTTAGACCTAGATTTCATACATTGACATCCTTCAGCAAAAATCAACAGAAATTCCCCTTTCAAAACAAACATTTACTAAAAACAGTCACTTTTGCCTCTTTGAGCTGTAATTTGACCCTCTTAACATGCTTCAAAACTCACCAAACTGGACACACACTTTAGGACTGGCAAAAATTGTGATCTAATAAAAAACCCAACCCGAAAACTCAAAATTGCGCTCTAGTGGCCCCTAAGAAGAAAACACAGACACAACTGCTCCTAGGAAGAAAACTCAGACAAAACTGCCTGTAACTTCCAGTAGAAATGTCTTAGAGACATGAAACAAAAACCTCTATGTAGGTCTGACTTAGACCTAGATTTCATACATTGACATCCTTCAGCAAAAATCAACAGGAATTCCCCTTTCAAAACAAACATTTACTAAAAACAGTCACTTTTGCCTCTTTGAGCTGTAATTTGACCCTCTTAACATGCTTCAAAACTCACCAAACTGGACACACACATCAGGACTGGCAAAAATTACGATCTAATAAAAAAACCCAACCCCAAAACTCAAAATTGCGCTCTAGCTGCCCCTAAGAAGAAAACACAGACACAACTGCTCCTAGGAAGAAAACTCAGACAAAACTGCCTGTAACTTCCAGTAGAAATGTCTTAGAGACATGAAACAAAAACCTCTATGTAGGTCTGACTTAGACCTAGATTTCATACATTGACATCCTTCAGCAAAAATCAACAGGAATTCCCCTTTCAAAACAAACATTTACTAAAAACAGTCACTTTTGCCTCTTTGAGCTGTAATTTGCCCCTCTTAACATGCTTCAAAACTCACCAAACTGGACACACACATCAGGACTGGCAAAAATTGCGATCTAATAAAAAACCCAACCCCAAAACTCAAAATTGCGCTCTAGCGGCCCCTAAGAAGAAAACACAGACACAACTGCTCCTAGGAAGAAAACTCAGACAAAACTGCCTGTAACTTCCAGTAGAAATGTCTTAGAGACATGAAACAAAAACCTCTACGTAGGTCTCACTTAGACCTACATTTCATATAATGACAACCCCCAGCAAAAATCAACAGGAAGTTTGCAATTCCCCCTTCAAAACAAAAGTTTTGTAAAAAACGGTCACCTTTTTTCAAACATTATCTCCTCTGAGTGCGTTTGTCGTGTCGGCTTCAAACTAGCACAGGAGAGAGATTGAACCCTTCTGATTAAAAGTTGAGTTGAGTTGAGTTTGAGTTTATTTCGAACATGCAAGCATACAACATGATACATCACAATCTCCAGTTTCTCTTTTCAACATGTTCGAAAAGGAGTAGGAAGAAGCAGGGCTTATTTAATCCTACCCCTTTTCTTTTACATAACAATTGCTAAAACTTTTGTTCACTTTCTGTTCTCAATTTATTCACAATATACTCCATAAATAATCACAAAAAAAATAAGTAAATAAATAAAAAATTGGTGAAGTAAGTTACATTTCATATGATGAGATAAGTAAGATTATTTTGAGAGTGAAAGAATGGATGAATTAAATAAATTCAGAATGTTTATCAAGGTTCTTCTTCTTTGTACTTTGTAAACACTAAGTTTGAAGAGTTTCTTGAAGTGGATCATATTAGTACATTGTTTGATTGCTTTGCTTAATACATTCCATAATTTAATTCCACATACTGATATACAAGTTGACCAAAGAGTTTTAATTACTGCTCCGGTTTGGATTTTATGTGCCGTCAAAGTCGGTCCCGTCCATTGCTGCTTGCAGCTTTAATTTGACTTGTTTTGGAAAGTCTTGACAAGCCAAATTTTCGTGTTCTATTGGCAGATAATTTTGCTTAGTTCAAGTAAAATAGTATTTTTTTTCTCTTGTTTTTGAACACTGACTTGTTGCAGTGTGCCTCCAGAAAAGAGTGTAAGTGTTGGATAAATGAGACGTTTGTAGCTGGCCATTCAGAGCCGGGCCTTAATGGAGCGACGGGATTATTGCGGGGAGGCACACAAGTGTGATTGTCTCCCGGCAGATGGTGCGCACTGCTTCACCTTTGAGAGAAGTTAATTAAGCCGGCCATATTGTGCTGGTCGGGGGGACAGATGAATATTTGAGCAATCAAACGCGGGTGCAGAAAAGGGCATTGAGTTATGAGCGCGGCGCAGTTCATTCCCAGCCTCTCCTGGGCCGCAGCTTCCCACGTTGCCCAAAAGTCCTCCGAAGGGACAAGGCGGCGTTGTGTGGCGGCGAACCGTGTTGCCGCGGGAGGGCGCCTCGCTCATTGTGGCCGTCAACAAGTGGCTTGTGTTGACCTCGCTGGAAAAAGGCGGCCGAGAGAGAGAGGTGTTGTTGTGCCGTGTGGTGGCACTTCAAAGCTCCGGGAAGGAAAAAAAGCGGGCGCGGCGGATTATGAAAGTGCGGCTAACAAACCGGTGTTCAAAGTGGCCGACCCGCTGAGCGCAATATAAAAGTCGGGGTTAAGCTTATTGTAAAGCGCGCTCCAAAGGTAGATGTTACATCTTATTGCAGGAACTCTCGTCGCTGCAAGACACTTCCGTTCCAGTTGAGCATTGCTAATTTTTTAAACCCCGCGCCTCATGTGTGGCACGACCCCCCCCCCTCGCTTTTTGATTATTACATCAGGGGGGAACTTCCTCTCAACTTTATTCATGCTTGCTTTTACACCAATGATTTGTCCCGTTGGGTGAAAACTGCATCACCATGCAAGTATTCTATATCACAAACCCCAAAAGCAGTGAAATTGTCAGGTTGTGTAAATGGTAAATAAAAAGAGACTACAACAAATCCTTTTCAACTTATATTCAATTGAATAGACTGCAAAGACAAGATATTTCATGTTCACACTCTACTATGCAAAGCCAAAGCCATTTATCAACAACACCCAGAAACACTTCGACTGAGAATGTTGAGGAATGCTCATCAAAGACTTATTTGGAACATCCCACAGGTGAACAGGCTAATTGGGAACAGGTGGGTGCCATGATTGGGTATAAAAGCAGCTTCCATGAAATGCTCAGTCATTCACAAACAAGGACGGGGCGAGGGTCACCACTTTGTCAACAAATGCCTGAGCAAATTGTTTAAGAACAACATTTCTCAACAAGGAATTTAGGGATTTCACCATCTACGCTCCGTAATATCATCAAAAGGTTCAGAGAATCTGGAGAAATCACTGCACGTAAGCCATGATATTACGCATCTTGAAACCCTCAGGCGGTACTGAATCAAAAAACCACATCAGTGTGTAAAGGATATCGCCACATGGGCTCAGGAACACTTCGGAAAACCACTGTCATGAACAACAGTTGGTCGCTACATCTGTAAGTGCAAATTAAAACTCTACTATGCAAAACCAAAGCCATTTATCAACAACACCCAGAAACGCTTGGCTGGGCCCGAGCTCATCTAAGATGGATTGATGCAAAGTGGAAAAGTGTTCTATGGTCTGACCAGTCCACATTTCAAATTGTTTTGGAAACTGTGGACCAAAGAGGAAAAGAACCATCCGGATTGTTATCGGTTATAGGGTGTACTGCATCAACAAGCGACATCAGTGTGTAAAGGATATCACCACATGGGCTCAGGCACACTTCAGAAACCCACTGTCAGTAACTACAGTTGGTCGCTACATCTGTAAGTGCAAGTTAAAACTCTCCTATGCAAAGCAAAAACCGTTTATCAACAACACCCAGAAACGCCACCGGCTTTGCTGGGCCTGAGCTCATCTAAGATGGACTGATACAAAGTGGAAAAGTGTTCTGTGGTCTGACGAGTCCACATTTCAAATTGTTTTTGGAAACTGTGGACGTCGTGTCCTCCGGACCAAAGAGGAAAAGAACCATCCGGATTGTTATAGGCGCAAAGTGTAAAAGGCAGCATGTGTGATGGTATGGGGGTGTATTAGTGGCCAAGACATGGGTAACTTACACATCTGTGAAGGCACCATTAATGCTGAAAGGTACATACAGCTTTTGGAGCAACATATGTTGCCATCCAAGCAACGTTATCATGGACGCCCCTGCTTATTTCAGCAAGACGATGCCAAGCCAGGTGTTACAACAGCGTGGCTTCATAGTAAAAGAGTGCGGGTACTAGACTGGCCTGCCTGTAGTCCAGACATTGAAAATGTGTGAAGGCTAAAATATGAGAAGGGAGATTGTTGAACAACTTAAGCTGTACATCAAGCAAGAATGGGAAATAATTCCACTTCAAAAATGTGTCTCCTCAGTTCCCAAACCTTTACTGAGTGTTGTTAAAAGGAAAGGCCTTGTAACACACTGGTAAAAATGCCTTTTTTGCAATGTGTTGCTGCCATTCAATTCTAAGTTCATGATTATTTGCAAAAAAGAAGAAAGTTTCTCAGTGTGAACATGAAATATCTTGTCTTTGCAGTCTATTCAATTGAATATAAGTTGAAAAGGATTTGTTGTATTCTCTTTTTATTGACCATTTACACAACGTGACCACTTCACTGCTTTTTGGCTTTTGTAAGAAATGCTTCATAAAGGGTAATAAAATAGTGCAAAGTGTTAAAGTGTAAACATAGAGAAACCTAAGAGGAACTATGTTCCGCCAGGAAGTTACAGCTGTGCTCTAAAGGGTGAGCACAGCTAAGGGACAAGCGCCTTGCCTCATTGGTCTGACTACGATCCATCCACAGTGAACTTTTGAAAATTCACTCATACTGTGTCATATCATGACAATATGGCACGAGGGTTGGACACACTAAAGTGTACCTGATGGAATCATTTTTCAAAATAAAGATACATTGGAATTGTCAGTTTTTGGAATATTACTTTTGTAAGACAAGGACACTTTGTTGCCCAAACTTTTGTCATCCAAGTGTCAAAGTGACAATGTTTCATGTGTGAAACACAAATAGCTTATTAGTAAATAATAAAGTTCATTAATTTAGTGCAGTGTGTACTTGATCGTGGCGACCCACCACGGCAAAATAAAAGCCGCCACACCTTACATTTTTATTTATTTTTTTATTTATGTGAAAATACATTAAAGTAATATAATGTATGAGTGGATGTATATTGTGTAATATATTTGGGAGGTGGGGGTTCTTATCTGGTTGCTATGGGAGACACGGACATCAGCAGTACGTTAGCTTTATTAGAAACTTTGTTAGAAAACTCTAGAAACTTGAAAAAAACAAATGAAACACAAAGCAAAACCATATAATGTGAGAAAAAATATATTAATATTAATTAACATGACACACTTTTATTTTTTTTAGATTTATAATATTATTATAACATAATATATTATTTGTTTGTGATACACATGGTTTTTGTGTCCATATTCAAATGAGATTACCTTTTTTTTGTTTTTGTTTTCACTTGCAAAATGAAATGAATGAATGAATAAATGAATAATGAAGAGATATGACATTTTTGCTCTAGGTCATTTATATTTGGTATGTGAAATAGCACGTGGTAATGATGAGAATATGTTTTGTGAATTGTTAAACAACATTAAGGTAACATTTAGCACTTTGGGGGGAAAAACACCTCTAGGCCTTTTATTTTATGCACAATTCATTAGTAGTTATGTACTAACTGAATATGCACTATGAAATGTTTTGATGACCAATGCAAAAGGTTTATTTTGCGGGGAAATATGATGACTCTGATGAATGAATATGAGTAAGGGAGAAATAAATATAAATCATTTTGTACACCAGTGTTTATTAATGGGATGTAAATACATTCAGCTGAGGAGATTAGAACAGAGAAGACATTACTTGCATTCAGACTTATAAACTGTGGCCATATAATTGTTCATGGGTTGATTATGGGGGCTTGTACGGGGTCCGGGCGCACGATGCACTTGCAGAGATGCCGCAAGCACTCTTTGGACTGAAAAGACTGCACAGGAACGCCTTGCAGAGGTGCCGCCAGTGGTGGAACTCGGCCTTTGTTCATGCGTGAACCGCCACAGCAATTCCTCCACAGGATGATGGACTCAAGCAAAACCTAATATTCACGTCAAAACAAACCAGTGTTGACATAAAGTGTGTACACAAACAGTGCAGAATGTCTTCGTTTGCAGAGCCTAGCAGGCCATGACGATTAAAGTCCCTCTTGATAGTGATAAATGTTGCACTTCTGAGACCAGTAAAACAAACAACAGGCAAGTAGAGTGAAAGGAAGGTAGCACCCATCCCAAAACTGCTCAGGCTCACAGCATCACGCTGTGATAAAGAAAAGCTTGCACCAGATACAAGAGCTAAAGACAAGCTCAACCATCAGCTCAACACTCAAGTCCACGCTTCGACGGAAGTTGTGAACAGACGATCTATGCCTGCGGTGACGGCTGCAGTTCCCAGGCCAAATTCCCCATCCTCCTGTCCATGTACCAATAAGCCGGGAATCAAAGAAAGAAAGAAAATGTATGATTGTGCCGACTACGACCAGGGTTCTGCCTGTGGAAGTAAAGGTCATCAAGCGATTGGGTGCTTGAAAAGGCCTAACCCTCCCCAGCATGTAAGCAATAAGAAGTCAGTCATAAAATCCAAGCACTTGGCTCCACTTGTAAAATCTAAATCAAGTAAAATTGAGGACTAGGAGAAGCTGAACAGAACTGGACAAATACCGAAGATGAAATCTCGACTCAGCCTTCCCTGTAAGGTCTATTCAGGTGTACTGGAGAGGAGGCTACGCCGGATAGTCGAACCTCGGATTCAGGAGGAACAGTGTGGTTTTCGTCCTGGTCGTGGAACTGTGGACCAGCTCCTTGAGGGTGCATGGGAGTTTGCCCAACCAGTCTACATGTGTTTTGTGGACTTGGAGAAGGCATTCGACCGTGTCCCTCGGGAAGTCCTGTGGGGAGTGCTCAGAGAGTATGGGGTATCGGACTGTCTGATTGTGGCGGTCCGCTCCCTGTATGATCAGTGCCAGAGCTTGGTCCGCATTGCCGGTAGTAAATCGGACACGTTTCCAGTGAGGGTTGGACTCCGCCAAGGCTGCCCTTTGTCACCCATTCTGTTCATAACTTTTATGGACAGAATTTCTAGGCGCAGTCAGGGCGTTGAGGGGATCTGGTTTGGTGGCTGCAGGATTAGGTCTCTGCTTTTTGCAGATGATGTGGTCCTGATGGCTTCATCTGGCCAAGATCTTCAGCTCTCACTGGATCGGTTCGCAGCTGAGTGTGAAGCGACTGGGATGAGAATCAGCACCTCCAAGTCCGAGTCCATGGTTCTCGCCTGGAAAAGGGTGGAGTGCCATCTCCGGGTTGGGGAGGAGATCTTGCCCCAAGTGGAGGAGTTCAAGTACCTCGGAGTCTTGTTCACGAGTGAGGGAAGAGTGGATCGTGAGATCGACAGGCGGATCGGTGCGGCGTCTTCAGTAATGCGGCCGCTGTATCGATCCGTTGTGGTGAAGAAGGAGCTGAGCCGGAAGGCAAAGCTCTCAATTTACCGGTCGATCTACGTTCCCATCCTCACCTATGGTCATGAGCTTTGGGTTATGACCGAAAGGACAAGATCACGGGTACAAGCGGCCCAAATGAGTTTCCTCCGCCGGGTGGCGGGGCTCTCCCTTAGAGATAGGGTGAGAAGCTCTGTCATCCGGGGGGAGCTCAAAGTAAAGCCGCTGCTCCTCCACATCGAGAGGAGCCAGATGAGGTGGTTCGGGCATCTGGTCAGGATGCCACCCGAACGCCTCCCTAGGGAGGTGATTAGGGCACGTCCGACCGGTAGGAGGCCGCGGGGAAGACCCAGGACACGTTGGGAAGACTATGTCTCCCGGCTGGCCTGGGAACGCCTCGGGGTCCCACAGGAAGAGCTGGACGAAGTGGCTGGGGAGAGGGAAGTCTGGGCTTCCCTGCTTAGGCTGCTGCCCCCGCGACCCGACCTCGGATAAGCGGAAGAAGATGGATGGATGGATGAAATCTCGACTACAAAGAAATAAAAGACTCAGAAAGAATTGAAGCAATCCAAAGAAGTTCATTAGGTCTTCAAAAAATGATACGATTTTGTTAATCTTATAGCCAGACCTGTGTTTATTTCTTGACGGCTTTAACTGTTGCCTTCCTCAAAAACTGTTTGAAACCAGCTGAGCAGACACGTCACAGCAACATCACCTGCCAACCTCTGAGGAACGTAACAGTTGTGGCCGTAACAGTCAGGCACGGAAATAAACACAGGTCTGGCTCTAAGAACAACACAATCAAAGATTTGAAGCAGCTGACTATAAACAATAAAAACTATACAATGAATCATACAACATGACAAATTCCATATTCCCAGACAGACATCCGCTCCCACACATTCAAGATCTCACGGACAAGTTGGATGGGTACAGCTGGTTTTCAATTTTGGATCAGGGAAAAGACTATGACCAGGGCTTCAATGCTGGGGGCCTGCGACACATGACTGGGTCCATCACACATCGGGGCTTGTTGGAGCGGGTGCACGCTGCCTTTGGGCCTTCAGATGCCGCAGCTGCTTTTCAGACAAGTATGGAGGAAGTGCTGCTCTTTGCCAAACGAACGTGGCGATCCCGACTCGGATGATGTACTGTGTTACGGTGAAGAAAATGGAATCACATGTTGTGGTGAAAGCTCTCTGAGGCCGAGGTGTCAAACTTAAGCCTCCAATGTGTGAGCCTTTCAATAAAAAAAAGGGTTGACATGTCAGATGGTTGGTTTCTGCTAACAAATCAACCATCCAGTCTTGAGGAGTGGTAAAGTTCCAAACACTTTTGAAGAAATCCGGAAAGTATTAGGTTTCCTTAGCTCCTATCAGGGTCTAAATTCACGACTTTATTATGAGCTTTTCCAGTCCAAGACCCGAGACACTGCCTTTCCTCATCCCAGACCAAAAAGGAAAAAAAGAGCAGAGCTTTCATTGAGCACTCAGAGTCAGTGGGCGGAAGAATGCCAAAGGTCCTTAGATCTTACACCTTGCCCAGCCTCCCTTGTCCTGATTTGGTCTACTATGTTGTGCACACAGACGCATCACAACCAAACTTTGTTTTCAGCCCAAACCCTGTTCAAGATGAGACAAAGAAACAGTGTACAGGGTTACAGAACAGGAACAATGATGGGTCACCACAAGGCGCCCCGTAAAAGATGGAGAGAAAGGTGAACGCTGGGGAAGGATGAGTCAAAAAATACAATCTAGACTGGGCTCCCAGTCTGGAGTGGGAAAAAAAACCTCCATAGCAAAGCACGTATACATACAAACCCCGTTTCCATATGAGTTGGGAAATTGTGTTAGATGTAAATATAAACGGAATACAATGATTTGCAAATCCTTTTCAAGCCATATTCAGTTGAATATGCTACAAAGACAACATATTTGATGTTCAAACTCATAAACTTTATTTTTTTTTTGCAAATAATCATTAACTTTAGAATTTGATGCCAGCAACACGTGACAAAGAAGTTGGGAAAGGTGGCAATAAATACTGATAAAGTTGAGGAATGCTCATCAAACACTTATTTGGAACATCCCACAGGTGTGCAGGCTAATTGGGAACAGGTGGGTGCCATGATTGGGTATAAAAGTAGATTCCATGAAATGCTCAGTCATTCACAAACAAGGATGAGGCGAGGGTCACCACTTTGTCAACAAATGTGTGAGCAAATTGTTGAACAGTTTAAGAAAAATATTTCTCAACCAGCTATTGCAAGGAATTTAGGGATTTCACCACGTACAGTCCGTAATATCATCAAAAGGTTCAGAGAATGTGGAGAAATCACTGCACGTAAGCAGCTAAGCCCGTGACTTTCGATCCCTCAGGTTGTACTGCATCAACAAGCGACATCAGTGTGTAAAGGATATCACCACATGGGCTCAGGCACACTCCAGAAACCCACTGTCAGTAACTACAGTTGGTCGCTACATCTGTAAGTGCAAGTTAAAACTCTCCTATGCAAGGCGAAAACCGTTTATCAACAACACCCAGAAACGTCGCCGGCTTCGCTGGGCCTGAGCTCATCTAAGATGGACTGATACAAAGTGGAAAAGTGTTCTGTGGTCTGACGAGTCCACATTTCAAATTGTTTTTGGAAACCGTGGACGTTGTGTCCTCCGGACCAAAAAGGAAAAGAACCATCCGGATTGTTATAGGCGCAAAGTGTAAAAGGCAGCATGTGTGATGGTATGGGGGTGTATTAGTGCCCAAGACATGGGTAACTTACACATCTGTGAAGGCACCATTAATGCTGAAAGGTACCTACAGGTTTTGGAGCAACATATGTTGCCATCCAAGCAACGTTACCATGGACGCCCCTGCTTATTTCAGCAAAACAATGTCAAGCCATGTGTTACATCAACGTGGCTTCATAGTAAAAGAGTGCGGGTACTAGACTGGCCTGCCTGTAGTCCAGACATTGAAAATGTGTGGTGCATTATGAAGCCTAAAATAGCACAACGGAGACCCTGTTGAACAACTTAAGCTGTACATCAAGCAAGAATGGGAAAGAATTCCACCTGAGAAGCTTCAAAAATGTGTCTCCTCAGTCCCCAAACCTTTACTGAGTGTTGTTAAAAGGAAAGGCTATGTAACACAGTGGTGAACATGCCCTTTCCCAACTACTTTGGCACGTGTTGCAGCCATGAAATTCTAAGTTAATTATTATTTGCAAAAAAAAATTAAGTTTATGAGTTTGAACATCAAATATGTTGTCTTTGTAGCATATTCAACTGAATATGGGTTGAAAAGGATTTGCAAATCATTGTATTCCGTTTATATTTACATCTAACACAATTTCCCAACTCATATAGAAATGGGGTTTGTATTACAACGTACATATCGAGATATCTAGCAACAGAGGGGAGGGAGTGGGGGGGCCATGGTGGCTGGCTGCAGCTCTCAGGCGCTGCCCATCCTTCCATCACCCCTATGGGATTTGCGTCAAGGGCGTTGTATTGGGGGTGGGGTATGTGTGTGTGGCGTATATATATATATATATATATATATATATATATATATATATATATATATATATATATATATATATATATATATATATACATACGTCTCTACCAATGAAGAAAGGACATACGCCAACGTCAACTTTTGGAGGCTTTTCCTTTTCCAAATGCAGGTTCGGATCAGGGGAAGTTGGTGCTGGTGATGAAGGACTATACAAATTATCTTTGATTGGTTGAACCAAAAATAGGAGCGCTTAACAGGAACCGAAAACAAGACATGACCTAGAGGTCATGACACAAATGCAATTTATTTACAGTCGATGCTACTCTGCCTGCTAAGCGGTCTGAACAAAACCAAATGTTATCTTTGTGACAAAGCAAGTGAGTTGATACATTTGTATATTTTTACCAATAATAAAAAGAAAATATCCCCCCAGCCACACATTGGATAGTCCAAAAAAATAAAAAAAGAGCTGGTCTGAGCGAGTACTGAGGTAGTAAATACTTCATGTAGACCAGGGGTGTCCGAACTTGTTCCACCTTGGGTCACTGAGAAATCAAAAGTAGGCAAGGTGGTGGGGGGGGGGGGGGGGGGGGTTATATTCATATTTTATGTTGCAAACGGGCAAAAACCAAGTTATATATATTTTAAAGACCAAGCCGCCTGCACCTCAGCTTTCTTTTAGCTGGCAGATATATTATTATTAGTATATATCAGTATCGACTCTCTCTCCTTGCATTACCATTAACATTTCTTCTTTTCCCCATTGGTTGCAATTTCCCTTTGAGCCGCCCTAAAAGCAGCTTTTTTAGATACACAATGTCTCAAGTCAAGTATTTACGTTGTTACGGTCTTTAAGAAGCTCATTTTAATGTCAATCCACTTCATTTGGCACCTAACCTAATGAGATTCAATTAAAAATAAACAAATATATTATACATTTCTAGGTATGTAGGTTTTGTGTTTCAGTTCTAGGTTTGTACTGTAGGTTATGTGTTTCAGTTCTAGGTATGTAGGTTTTGTGTTTCAGTTCTAGGTTTGTACTGTAGGTTATGTGTTTCAGTTCTAGGTATGTAGGTTTTGTGTTTCAGTTCTAGGTTTGTACTGTAGGTTATGTGTTTCAGTTCTAGGTATGTAGGTTTTGTGTTTCAGTTCTAGGTATGTAGGTTTTGTGTTTCAGTTCTAGGTATGTACTGTAGGTTATGTGTTTCAGTTCTAGGTATGTAGGTTTTGTGTTTCAGTTCTAGGTATGTACTGTAGGTTATGTGTTTCAGTTCTAGGTATGTAGTGTAGGTTATGTGTTTCAGTTCTAGGTATGCAGGTTATGTGTTTCAGTTCTAGGTATGTAGGTTTTGTGTTTCAGTTCTAGGTTTGTACTGTAGGTTATGTGTTTCAGTTCTAGGTATGCAGGTTATGTGTTTCAGTTCTAGGTATGTAGGTTTTGTGTTTTAGTTCTAGGTATATACTGTAGGTTATGTGTTTCAGTTCTAGGTATGTACTGTAGGTTATGTGTTTCAGTTCTAGGTATGCAGGTTATGTGTTTCAGTTCTAGGTATGTAGGTTATGTGTTTCAGTTCTAGGTATGTAGGTTATGTGTTTCGGTTTTAGGTATGTAGGTTATGTGTTTCAGTTCTAGGTATGTAGGTTTTGTGTTTCAGTTCTAGGTTTGTACTGTAGGTTATGTGTTTCAGTTCTAGGTATGCAGGTTATGTGTTTCAGTTCTAGGTATGTAGGTTTTGTGTTTTAGTTCTAGGTATATACTGTAGGTTATGTGTTTCAGTTCTAGGTATGTACTGTAGGTTATGTGTTTCAGTTCTAGGTATGTAAGTTTTGTGTTTCAGTCCTAGGTATGTAGGTTTTGTGTTTCAGTTCTAGGTATGTACTGTAGGTTATGTGTTTCAGTTCTAGGTATGTAGGTTTTGTGTTTCAGTTCTAGGTATGTACTGTAGGTTATGTGTTTCAGTTCTAGGTATGTAGGTTTTGTGTTTCAGTTCTAGGTATGTACTGTAGGTTATGTGTTTCAGTTCTAGGTATGCAGGTTATGTGTTTCAGTGCTAGGTATGTAGGTTATGTGTTTCAGTTCTAGGTATGTAGGTTATGTGTTTCAGTTTTAGGTATGTAGGTTATGTGTTTCAGTTTTAGGTATGTAGGTTTTGTGTTTCAGTTCTAGGTTTGTACTGTAGGTTATGTGTTTCAGTTCTAGGTATGTAGGTTTTGTGTTTCAGTTCTAGGTTTGTGCTGTAGGTTATGTGTTTCAGTTCTAGGTATGTAGGTTTTGTGTTTCAGTTCTAGGTATGTAGGTTTTGTGTTTCAGTTCTAGGTATGTACTGTAGGTTATGTGTTTCAGTTCTAGGTATGTAGGTTTTGTGTTTCAGTTCTAGGTATGTACTGTAGGTTATGTGTTTCAGTTCTAGGTATGTAGGTTTTGTGTTTCAGTTCTAGGTATGTAGTGTAGGTTATGTGTTTCAGTTCTAGGTATGCAGGTTATGTGTTTCAGTTCTAGGTATGTAGGTTTTGTGTTTCAGTTCTAGGTTTGTACCCTAGGTTATGTGTTTCAGTTCTAGGTATGCAGGTTATGTGTTTCAGTTCTAGGTATGTAGGTTTTGTGTTTTAGTTCTAGGTATATACTGTAGGTTATGTGTTTCAGTTCTAGGTTTGTACTGTAGGTTATGTGTTTCAGTTTTAGGTATGTAGGTTATGTGTTTCAGTTTTAGGTATGTAGGTTTTGTGTTTCAGTTCTAGGTTTGTACTGTAGGTTATGTGTTTCAGTTCTAGGTATGTAGGTTTTGTGTTTCAGTTCTAGGTTTGTGCTGTAGGTTATGTGTTTCAGTTCTAGGTATGTAGGTTTTGTGTTTCAGTTCTAGGTATGTAGGTTTTGTGTTTCAGTTCTAGGTATGTACTGTAGGTTATGTGTTTCAGTTCTAGGTATGTAGGTTTTGTGTTTCAGTTCTAGGTATGTACTGTAGGTTATGTGTTTCAGTTCTAGGTATGTAGGTTTTGTGTTTCAGTTCTAGGTATGTAGTGTAGGTTATGTGTTTCAGTTCTAGGTATGCAGGTTATGTGTTTCAGTTCTAGGTATGTAGGTTTTGTGTTTCAGTTCTAGGTTTGTACTCTAGGTTATGTGTTTCAGTTCTAGGTATGCAGGTTATGTGTTTCAGTTCTAGGTATGTAGGTTTTGTGTTTTAGTTCTAGGTATATACTGTAGGTTATGTGTTTCAGTTCTAGGTATGTAGGTTTTGTGTTTCAGTTCTAGGTATGTACTGTAGGTTATGTGTTTCAGTTCTAGGTATGTAGGTTTTGTGTTTCAGTTCTAGGTATGTACTGTAGGTTATGTGTTTCAGTTCTAGGTATGTAGGTTTTGTGTTTCAGTTCTAGGTATGTACTGTAGGTTATGTGTTTCAGTTCTAGGTATGCAGGTTATGTGTTTCAGTTCTAGGTATGTAGGTTATGTGTTTCAGTTCTAGGTATGTAGGTTATGTGTTTCAGTTTTAGGTATGTAGGTTATGTGTTTCAGTTTTAGGTATGTAGGTTTTGTGTTTCAGTTCTAGGTTTGTACTGTAGGTTATGTGTTTCAGTTCTAGGTATGTAGGTTATGTGTTTCAGTTCTAGGTATGTAGGTTATGTGTTTCAGTTCTAGGTATGTAGGTTTTGTGTTTCAGTTCTAGGTATGTAGGTTATGTGTTTCAGTTCTAGGTATTTAGGTTTTGTGTTTCAGTTCTAGGTATGTAGGTTATGTGTTTCAGTTCTAGGTATGTAGGTTATGTGTTTCAGTTCTAGGTATGTAGGTTATGTGTTTCAGTTCTAGGTATGTAGGTTATGTGTTTCAGGGTTTGGGACCGGAAGTCCACTGGCTGACTAAGCCATTGTTGGCCAGCAGCATTGACGTAGGTCAGTGGGTTGTTGTCTGGATGTACCACAAGGCGTAGAATATCAATCATCAATCAATCGAAGTTTACTTATTTAGCCTCTAATCACAGATGTGATTGTGACATCCTCGGCTCAGATCTCACATCCGGGCAAGAAAAAACTCAACCCGAGAACAACGAGAAACCTTGGAAGGGACTTCTGGGCAATGGATGTGGAGTGGATCTAGTTAAAATGTGAGAGTCCAGTCCACTGTGGGGCCAGCAGGGGGTCGTATTGCATGTAGACACGTCGGGGCGCCGAGATGTCAGCGACTAATGCATGAGGAGAAGAAGTAAAGTAGAGATGTCAGTTTTCCTCAGCAGGGGTCAGCGTCCTGGCCCCGTATGTGATTATCTTGAGCTGGTATAGTACTGCTCCAAGGCCTTGTTCTACTTGTGCAATGACAATAAAGACATACCTGCCTACCGAATGCGTCACCTATCCATGTTAGCATTCAGGCTAGCTAACGAGCTATCGGGAGTTTATCAGAGTGCACTTTTTTGATCATTTTAAAATGAAACGGTAATACTAAACTTTGGGAGTTTTACCGTGTTATCCTTGGAACGATCCAAAATGACCCGTACAGCTCTTGTATTGCACTTCCTGTTCTGTGTGTTAAAGTTAAAGTACCCATGATAGTCACACACACACTCGGTGTGGCGAAATTATTCTTTGCATTTGACCCATCACCCTTGATCACACCCTGGGAGGTGAGGGGAGCAGTGAGCAGCAGCGGTGGCCGCGCCCGGGAATCGTTTTTTGGTGATTTAACCCCCCATTCCAATTCTTGATGTTGAGTGTTAGCGTGCAATGATTTTATACTGTCAGACGCTGGTCCTTTGGTGTCCTGGTTTCACAGTGACTGATTGCCGGATGTTTCCGAGTAGTCTGTTATTTTTTTGTGCACTGTCAACTGCACTAGGATTTTGTTTTTTGTGCATCTATTCTATCTATTTGTTATGGTTGGAGGAGGGAGTTGTGACGGCACAGAACCACAAGGGGCCAATATCGCTCTTTGTATTTATTATATATACATATATATATATATATATATATATAAACAATATAATATAATAAATAATTAACAATATAATAATTAACATCTCCGGGTTGGGGAGGAGACCCTGCCCCAAGTGGAGGAGTTCAAGTACCTGGGAGTCTTGTTCACGAGTGAGGGAAGAGTGGATGGTGAGATCGACAGGCGGATCGGTGCGGCGTCTTCAGTAATGCGGACGCTGTATCGATCCGTTGTGGTGAAGAAGGAGCTGAGCCGGAAGGCAAAGCTCTCAATTTACCGGTCGATCTACGTTCCCATCCTCACCTATGGTCATGAGCTTTGGATTATGACCGAAAGGACAAGATCACGGGTACAAGCGGCCCAAATGAGTTTCCTCCGCCGGGTGGCGGGGCTCTCCCTTAGAGATAGGGTGAGAAGCTCTGTCATCCGGGGGGAGCTCAAAGTAAAGCCGCTGCTCCTCCACATGGAGAGGAGCCAGATGAGGTGGTTCGGGCATCTGGTCAGGATGCCACCCGATCGCCTCCCTAGGGAGGTGTTTAGGGCACGTCCAACTGGTAGGATGCCGCGGGGAAGACCCAGGACACGTTGGGAAGACTATGTCTCCCGGCTGGCCTGGGAACGCCTCGGGATCCCCGGGAGGAGCTCGACGAAGTGGCTGGGGAGAGGGAAGTCTGGGCTTCCCTGCTTAGGCTGCTGCCCCCGCGACCCGACCTCGGATAAGCGGAAGAAGATGGATAATAATTAAACAACAAAGGAATGGCGTGTGACAAAACCCAAAGGGTGTATGGTGTAAGACTATGTGTAGGAATGAATTGCTGAGTGTTTACCAGAAGTGATGAGTGAGAGGCGGAAGATCAGGAGGACAAGGCAAAGCTTGGAGGTTGTGAGGTGAGCAGGAATTTGGGGCTAAGCGGGGCGTAGAAGGTACGTGTCCAAGCGGGAGGTGGAGAATCCAAAAGGGAACAAGAAAGTGACGAGACGCACAGCTCGCCAACAAAGGAACAAGGGCAGACGGGTACGGCAACAGAAGGTTATATTCCGGCGAGGGATGGCAGGTTGTGCAGGCTTTTGAAGTCAGATCTGATCATCAGTCCCAGGTGTGCAGATTGATTGCAGCTGTTGCAGCGCACAGATCAACGCACACTGACACTATTCTTATATTAAATACCTTCTACCTGCCGTCTTCTGCATTCTGGGACATATTTGATTGCATTCTCAACGTAGAAAAATGTGTTACAGTGGCTCCCTGGCATCCTTCATAGTTTGTCTCAGCGCAAAGCGTTTGGACTGCGATGCCCGTAAATGCCAGCGACGCTGCTCAGCATCAAGTGCTTGTTTTGATTGGTGACGGAGAGCGGCCATGACGGTTGCTTCTTGTCCGCGGCTGGACCGAACCACTTCATGGCATCACTTCAGCCTCTAAATTGCTTCTCATTGTCACCTGTTGTCGTGAGGGACACGCCTCCCTCACTCTGGGCTCGGTAATAAGTCTGGAAGGCGACACGACTCGGCGGCCACCTCGCCGCCCGGGCTCACACTCATTAAAGTGTCGGCGCCGCGGCGGGGAGCGGTGGGGGTCACATTAGCAGGTGGAGGATTATGCGGCTCCATCATGGCTAAATTGGCGACAGCGGATCTATAATTGTGCTCCTCCGTCGGCTAACGACGTGACGGCTTCTTCCTACCTACTTTTTAATGAGTGCCCCTTCTTTTAAAAGAGCACAAAATGCCACCAATTTAAATCCTGCCAAAGCTTCATTTCACGTCCGCCCCACCCCCGCACCTGCTACCTCTGGGTCGTCAGGTGACACGCGGCGAGCGGCCTGACGCCCGCCGTCGTTATTAGCATACGCGCGTGACGCTTTTGTCATTTGGCACTTCTGTCCGTACCCTTTTGATTTTCCAATGCAGACACTTGCCCCAAATCTCAATATTTGCCGGATTCTTATTGTGTGTTCCAAAGTCTACGTAGCTGTGATTGACAGTGGTTAGGGTCCGTCCAGGCTCTATCAGCGTACTACATGTTGCCCTACTTCTCACTGCGAACGCAAGAGTAAGTACGAAAGTGCGCCGACTGAGACAGAGCCGTGAAGACGGCGTTGGAAGTGAGGGTGTCGATGGAAGTGAGGGTGTCGATGGTAGACGTTAGTGGTGGCCGATCCGATATCAATCCTGAAGGAATCGCGTGTGAATAAATGGATGGATGAATGGATGCTCCAATGAAGTTGAAGTGAAATGCTGACAGAATGTAGTATGGTTGTAAGAATAGTTTGAATGTTAAAGAGTTTGAATTTCCAGGAAAACGGGAATTTGGTTTGGAACTTGGGAAAGTGTTAGTTTGATTGTCCAGGATGAGTGGAATGTGTTGGTGTTGGAATGGTTTGAATCGGTTGAAAAATGTGGGAATTGTGCAACTTGGAAAAATGTCCCATTCATTTCAATGGGAACTTCCTGGAAATTTGGGGATATTGGCAAAAGCGGGATTTAAAAAAAAAAAAAAGATTGGTTGGTGTTGGAATTGTATAAATCGGTCAAGAAATGTAGAATTAGTAACTGTTTTTTGATTGAAAAATGGTATTACAAAATTTAGGGAAAACCGGGAATTTTTAAAGTTCCTAAAACAACTTGTTTTTTTGTCCTGACTGAGAAGAATGTTTTGACAGTGGAACGCTTGAAATGGGTTAAAAAATATGGAAGGAGTCATCGCACTAAAAAAGGTTGGAAATACGGTTGGAAATTCCTGGAAATTTTTTGAACATGAAATAATGGTTGTTTGAATTTTCAGGATGATTTGAATGTATTGAAGGTGGAAACATTTTGAAAAATGTGGGAATTGTGCATGTTTGAAAAATGGACGGTTAATTTTGAATGGGGAAAATGTCCCTAAAAACTGGGGATTCTAGGAGATATGTGAAAACAATTTTTTTTAGAAATTTTTTAGAACTCACAATTCCTGAACAGACTGGATATGTTGAAGTTAGAACAATTTGAATCGGATAAAAAATGTGGGAGTTGTTGAATATTGAAAAATGTCCCATTCATTTCAAAAGGAATTTCATGAAAATTCAGGAATTCTGGGAATTGTTGTGAAAATGTTAACAAACTTGAATGTTCTGAATGAGTTAAAATGATTGGTGTTGGAATTTTTCAAAACAGTCAAGAAATGTTAACATAGTAACATTTTTAATTGAGAAATGGTATGACGGATTTCCTAGAATTTCGGGAAAACCGGGAATTTTTCCAGTTCAAAAAACAACTTTGTTTGTTTTCCTAATTAAGAGGAATGTTTTGACGGTAGAACTGTTGAAGTGGGTTGAAAATTGTGGGAAGAGTAGGCGCCTGAAAAAAGGATGAAAATAGGTTTTGGAATAGGGAGAATTCTGGGAAATTCCATGGAATTTTTTTAACTTGGAAAAGTGTAGTTTGAATGTCCAGGATGAGTGGAATGTGGAATGGTTTGAATCGGTTGAAAAATGTGGGAATTGTGCAACTTGTAAAAATGTCCCATTCATTTCAGTGGGAACTTCCTGGAAATTTGGGGATATCGGGAAAAGCGAGATTTCAAGAAATGTTGAAGTAGTTATTTTTTTTAAATTGAAAAATGGTATTATGGAATTTCGGGAAACTGGGAATTTTTCCTGACTAAGAAGAATGTTTTGACAGTGGAACGCTTGAAATGGGTTAAAAAATGTGGAAGGAGTCATCACACTACAAAAGGTTGGAAATAAGGTTAGAAAAAAACAAGAATTCCTGGACATTTTTTAAATATGGAAAATGGTTGTTTGAATTTTCAGGATGAGTGGAATGTGTTGAAAGTGGAAAAATGTTGAAAAATGTGGGAATTGTGCAACTTGTAAAAATGTCCCACTCATTTCAATGGGAAATTCCTGGAAATTTGGGGATATCGGGAAAAGCGGGATTTAAAAAAAAAAAAAAAAAATTGGTTGGTGTTGGAATTGTTTAAATCGGTCAAGAAATGTTGAAGTAGTAACTGTTTTTTAATTGAAACATTGTATTATGGAATTTAGGGAAAACTGGGACATTTTCAAGTTCGTAAAACAACTTGTTTTTTTGTCCTGACTAAGAAGAATGTTTTGACAGTGGAACGCTTGAAATGGGTTGAAAAATGTGGAAGGAGTCATCACACTACAAAAGGTTGGAAATAAGGTTAGAAAAAAACAAGAATTCCTGGACATTTTTTAAATATGGAAAATGGTTGTTTGAATTTTCAGGATGAGTGGAATGTGTTGAAAGTGGAAAAATGTTGAAAAATGTGGGGATTGTGCAACTTGTAAAAATGTCCCACTCATTTCAATGGGAACTTCCTGGAAATTTGGGGATATCGGGAAAAGCGGGATTTAAAAAAAAAATAAAAAAATTGATTGGTGTTGGAATTGTTTAAATCGGTCAAGAAATGTTGAAGTAGTAACTGTTTTTTAATTGAAACATTGTATTATGGAATTTAGGGAAAACTGGGAAATGTTCAAGTTCGTAAAACAACTTGTTTTTTTGTCCTGACTAAGAAGAATGTTTTGACAGTGGAACGCTTGAAATCGGTTGAAAAATATGGAAGGAGTCATCACACTACAAAAGGTTGGAAATAAGGTTAGAAAAAAACAAGAATTCCTGGACATTTTTTAAATATGGAAAATGGTTGTTTGAATTTTCAGGATGAGTGGAATGTGTTGAAAGTGGAAAAATGTTGAAAAATGTGGGAATTGTGCAACTTGTAAAAATGTCCCACTCATTTCAATGGGAAATTCCTGGAAATTTGGGGATATCGGGAAAAGCGGGATTTAAAAAAAAAAAAAAAAAATTGGTTGGTGTTGGAATTGTTTAAATCGGTCAAGAAATGTTGAAGTAGTAACTGTTTTTTAATTGAAACATTGTATTATGGAATTTAGGGAAAACTGGGACATTTTCAAGTTCGTAAAACAACTTGTTTTTTTGTCCTGACTAAGAAGAATGTTTTGACAGTGGAACGCTAGAAATGGGTTGAAAAATGTGGAAGGAGTCATCACACTACAAAAGGTTGGAAATAAGGTTAGAAAAAAACAAGAATTCCTGGAAATTTTTTAAATATGGAAAAATGGTTGTTTGAATTTTCAGGATGAACAGAATATGTTGAAGTTGTAAAAATGTTGAAAAATGTGGGGATTGTGCAACTTGTAAAAATGTCCCATTCATTTCAATGGGAACTTCCTGGAAATTTGGGGATATCGGGAAAAGCGGGATTTAAAAAAAAAATAAAAAAATTGATTGGTGTTGGAATTGTTTAAATCGGTCAAGAAATGTTGAAGTAGTAACTGTTTTTTAATTGAAACATTGTATTATGGAATTTAGGGAAAACTGGGAAATGTTCAAGTTCGTAAAACAACTTGTTTTTTTGTCCTGACTAAGAAGAATGTTTTGACAGTGGAACGGTTGAAAAATATGGAAGGAGTCATCACACTACAAAAGGTTGGAAATAAGGTTAGAAAGAAACAAGAATTCCTGGACATTTTTTAAATATGGAAAATGGTTGTTTGAATTTTCAGGATGAGTGGAATGTGTTGAAAGTGGAAAAATGTTGAAAAATGTGGGAATTGTGCAACTTGTAAAAATGTCCCACTCATTTCAATGGGAAATTCCTGGAAATTTGGGGATATCGGGAAAAGCGGGATTTAAAAAAAAAAAAAAAAAATTGGTTGGTGTTGGAATTGTTTAAATCGGTCAAGAAATGTTGAAGTAGTAACTGTTTTTTAATTGAAACATTGTATTATGGAATTTAGGGAAAACTGGGACATTTTCAAGTTCGTAAAACAACTTGTTTTTTTGTCCTGACTAAGAAGAATGTTTTGACAGTGGAACGCTTGAAATGGGTTGAAAAATGTGGAAGGAGTCATCACACTACAAAAGGTTGGAAATATGGTTAGAAAAAAACAAGAATTCCTGGAATTTTTTTAAATATGGAAAAATGGTTGTTTGAATTTTCAGGATGAACAGAATATGTTGAAGTTGGAAAAATGTTGAAAAATGTGGGGATTGTGCAATTTGTAAAAATGTCCCATTCATTTCAATGGGAACTTCCTGGAAATTTGGGGATATCAGGAAAAGCGGGATTTAAAAAAAAATTAAAAAAAATTGGTTGGTGTTGGAATTGTTTAAATCGGTCAAGAAATGTTGAAGTAGTAACTGTTTTTTAATTGAAACATTGTATTATGGAATTTAGGGAAAACTGGGACATTTTCAAGTTCGTAAAACAACTTGTTTTTTTGTCCTGACTAAGAAGAATGTTTTGACAGTGGAACGCTTGAAATGGGTTGAAAAATGTGGAAGGAGTCATCACACTACAAAAGGTTGGAAATAAGGTTAGAAAAAAACAAGAATTCCTGGAATTTTTTTTAAACATGGACAAATGGTTGTTTGAATTTTCAGGATGAATAGAATGCGTTGAAGGTGGAAAAATGTTGAAAACTATGGGAATTGTGCAACTTGGAAAAATGTCTCATTCATTTCAATGGGAACTTCCTGGAAATTTGGGGATACCGGGAAAAGCGGGCTTTAAAAAAATAAAATAAAAAAAATTGGTTGGTGTTGGAATTGTTTAAATCGGTCAAGAAATGTTGAAGTAGTAACTGTTTTTTAATTGAAACATTGTATTATGGAATTTAGGGAAAACTGGGACATTTTCAAGTTCGTAAAACAACTTGTTTTTTTGTCCTGACTAAGAAGAATGTTTTGACAGTGGAACGCTAGAAATGGGTTGAAAAATGTGGAAGGAGTCATCACACTACAAAAGGTTGGAAATATGGTTAGAAAAAAACAAGAATTCCTGGAATTTTTTTAAATATGGAAAAATGGTTGTTTGAATTTTCAGGATGAACAGAATATGTTGAAGTTGGAAAAATGTTGAAAAATGTGGGGATTGTGCAATTTGTAAAAATGTCCCATTCATTTCAATGGGAACTTCCTGGAAATTTGGGGATATCAGGAAAAGCGGGATTTAAAAAAAAATAAAAAAAAATTGGTTGGTGTTGGAATTGTTTAAATCGGTCAAGAAATGTTGAAGTAGTAACTGTTTTTTAATTGAAACATTGTATTATGGAATTTAGGGAAAACTGGGACATTTTCAAGTTCGTAAAACAACTTGTTTTTTTGTCCTGACTAAGAAGAATGTTTTGACAGTGGAACGCTTGAAATGGGTTGAAAAATGTGGAAGGAGTCATCACACTACAAAAGGTTGGAAATAAGGTTAGAAAAAAAACAAGAATTCCTGGACATTTTTTAAATATGGAAAATGGTTGTTTGAATTTTCAGGATGAGTGGAATGTGTTGAAAGTGGAAAAATGTTGAAAAATGTGGGAATTGTGCAACTTGTAAAAATGTCCCACTCATTTCAATGGGGAATTCCTGGAAATTTGGGGATATCGGGAAAAGCGGGATTTAAAAAAAAAAAAAAAAAAATTGGTTGGTGTTGGAATTGTTTAAATCGGTCAAGAAATGTTGAAGTAGTAACTGTTTTTTAATTGAAACATTGTATTATGGAATTTAGGGAAAACTGGGACATTTTCAAGTTCGTAAAACAACTTGTTTTTTTGTCCTGACTAAGAAGAATGTTTTGACAGTGGAACGCTAGAAATGGGTTGAAAAATGTGGAAGGAGTCATCACACTACAAAACGTTGGAAATAAGGTTAGAAAAAAACAAGAATTCCTGGAAATTTTTTAAATATGGAAAAATGGTTGTTTGAATTTTCAGGATGAACAGAATATGTTGAAGTTGGAAAAATGTTGAAAAATGTGGGGATTGTGCAACTTGTAAAAATGTCCCATTCATTTCAATGGGAACTTCCTGGAAATTTGGGGATATCGGGAAAAGCGGGATTTAAAAAAAAAAAAAGATTGGTAGGTGTTGGAATTGTATAAATCGGTCAAGAAATGTTGAAGTAGTAACTGTTTTTTAATTGAAACATTGTATTATGGAATTTAGGGAAAACTGGGAAATGTTCAAGTTCGTAAAACAACTTGTTTTTTTGTCCTGACTAAGAAGAATGTTTTGACAGTGGAACGCTTGAAATGGGTTGAAAAATGTGGAAGGAGTCATGGCACTAAAAAAGTTTGGAAATAAGTTTGGAAAAATACAGGAACTCCTGGAAATGTTTTCAACATGGAAAAATGGTTGTTTTAATTTTCAGGATAAATTTAATGTGTTGAAAGTGGAAACATTTTGAAAAATGTGGGAATTGTGAAAGTTTGAAAAATGGACAGTTAATTTTGAATGTGTAAAAATGTTCCTAAAAACTGGTAATTCTAGGAAATTTGTGTAATATTTATTTTAGAAGTTTTTTTTCGAACTCACAATTCCTGAACAGGCTGGATATTTTGAAGTTAGAACATTTTGAATCGGATATAAAATGTGGGAGTTGTTGAATTTTGAAAAATGTCCCATTCATTTCAAAAGGAATTTCATGAAAATTCAGGGACTCTGGGAAAATGGGGAATTTTTGTGAAAATGTTAAAAAACTTGAATGTTCTGAATGAGTCAAAAATGCTGACATAGTAACATTTTTAATTGAGAAATGGTATGGCAGAATTCCTAGAATTTCAGGAAAACCGGGAATTTTTCCAGTTCAAAAAACAACTTTGTTTGTTTTCCTAATTAAGAGGAATGTTTTGACGGTAGAACGGTTGAAATGGGTTGAAAATTGTGGGAGGAGTAGGCGCCGGAAAAAAGGATGAAAATAGGGTTTGGAAAAGCAAGAATTCTGGGAAATTCCTGGAATTTTTTTAATTTGTAAAAGTGATCTCCAGGATGAGTGGAATGTGGAATGGTTTGAATTGGTTGAAGAATTTGGAAATGGTGGAAGTTTGAAAAATGGCAAATTCATTTTGAATGGGGAAAATGTCCCGAAAAACTGGGAATTCTGGGAATTTTTGGAATTTTTCGATGGAAAACCCTAGATTCCCAAATAGGCTGAACAGTTTGATGTTGGAACCGTTTGAATCGGATGAAAAATGTAGAAGGTAGAGCGCGCCCAAAGCTGTAGAAGAAGAAGAAGACAAATATATGCATTTTGTTGTAGAAAACCATGTTTATTTATTTATTGTGTGAATGTTTTAGTGCATTCACACAATAAAGTCAGGGGGAAAAACGAAAGTGCGTGGAATAAAATGGCTCTTAAAAAAAATCACTTTCATCATCTTGTGGAATATACTCGGACCGTGCTCGTGTCTGCAGTGATCACTTTGTAAAATGTTTGTTTGAACGTTTGATTTGTTTGAGAAACTTTTTGTGATGTTATTCTCTACTATATTAGTAGTGTTTGAGAGCACAACTAAACGTAAAGAAAGGACAATAGATGGCATTAGTTTGTGTTCTTTTGTGTAAATATAACTAGGAGACCTGCTTGTGCAAATAAACTAACTCCTGTTAAGTCCTAGTAATAAATATTGTCATTGTGGCTCCAATCCACCCTATTTTCATAACAAACTAAAAGCTTAGTTGTTGTGCAGGAAAGTGTCTAATTTAAGTCATTTTGGTGATATTTGTTATCAATTATAAAATATCCTTAACGGTATAATAAAGTAGATGAATAAATGTCAGCAGCATATAGTGAATCTTGATATCGCTAGCAAACATTGTTGAACAACATCTACAGCTAAATAATGAGACAAAATGTCAACTTCACACATAGAAACAACTGCAGACATGAATTGTAGATTAGACTAATATTTGTAGCAGGAAATCAACTGCAAACAAACGTTTTTCTCATTTTGTCTTTGTCATATCAACAGCACCCGCTTGCTGTTTCTCACCACCTGCACCTACACATGCATATAAGGCACTTAGTCAGTGATGCGTTTACAGACACACAAAAAGTGGGACAACTCCAACACCACACATAATGTGTCATTCCAGGTGGTTACACTATGATTTACCAATCAAATGTGTGCTTATTCTATTAAGAATTGTAATTTATATATATAAATCATGTTATTATTTTAAAGAAATGCTAATAAAAAATATATTTTACAAACAGAAAGTTAGAGGAATGTACACATGATCCCATGTATACATCTCATTGTGCAACATGTGAATGTTTTAATGTCAACTAAATATGATCTCTGAAAGGGGTACAAATTATTTCCAAAGCTGGTCGTTGTATTTGTACTATGTTGTATTTGTACTATGTTGCATTTGTACTATGTTGCATTTGTACTATGTTGGATTTGTACCGTGTTGTATTTGTACTATGTTGGATTTGCCGCTCGCTCTTTCTCACTTGCACCAACACATGCACATGAGGCACTTAGCCAGTGTTGCGTTTACAGACACACAAAAAGTTGGACAACTCTGACATCACACATAACTTGTAATTCCAAGTGCTTACACTATGATTTACTTATCAAATGTGTGCTTATTTTACTGTCACTTATTAAATACCTTAATTTATAAATATTATTCATGTTATTGTTTAAAAAAAATACTAATACAAATATATATTTTGCAAACAGAAAGTTAGAGGAATGTACACATGATCCCCTGCTTACATCTCATTGTGCAACATGTGAATGTTTTAATGGCAACTAAATGTGATCTCCCGGAAAAGGGTACACATTATTTCCAAAGCAGGACCCCCACCCAGACATACAATACTAGTACACAGCTCATAAAAAAATATTTTTTGTTGTTATTGTAAGTGGGCCAAAACACTTATAATAGAAAATAATCACAAGGAAATGACTGCTATCATTTGATTATAATAATAAGACATTGAATTTGTTATTTAGTCAGCAGGTGTGCTAAATTCAAGGCAACATTGGTCATGACAGCACGCCTTCATGTCCGTAAAAAAATATATTGGTATTTTTAAATATTCTTTGACTGACCCTAATTAGCATATATTTCTACTGTCGTCCAGTATTTTGTATTTATTACCATTGCACTGCAGCTTAAACGCCTTCTTGTTTAAAATCCACCATAAAAATAAATAAAAAACCTAATCAGGTGTGATGTGCATTTTGAAAGAATCTTTCACTTCCAAAACGTCTTTACTTTCATTTTCCAAAAGCGGTCCCAAGTGGTGAGCACGCCAGCAGGCGGGCGTTTGTGAACGAGGCGGAACAAAATGGGTGTTTGAGTTTTTGGAGCTGCCACGAAACGATCCTAATAAGCTTCTGGTAAATGTGTGTGCATGATAAGACCAAACAAGTAAATGTGTGTGCATGATAGGACCAAACAAGTAAATGTGTGTGCATGATAGGACCAAACAAGTAAATGTGTGTGCGTGATAGGACCAAACAAGTAAATGTGTGTGCGTGATAGGACCAAACAAGTAAATGTGTGTGCACGATAGGACCAAACAAGTAAATGTGTGTGCATGATAGGACCAAACAAGTAAATGTGTGTGCATGATAGGACCAAACAAGTAAATGTGTGTGCATGATAGGACCAAACAAGTAAATGTGTGTGCATGATAGGACCAAACAAGTAAATGTGTGTGCATGATAGGACCAAACAAGTAAATGTGTGTGCATGATAGGACCAAACAAGTAAATGCATGTGCACGATAGGACCAAACAAGTAAATGTGTGTGCATGATAGGACCAAACAAGTAAATGTGTGTGCATGATAGGACCAAACAAGTAAATGTGTGTGCGTGATAGGACCAAACAAGTAAATGTGTGTGCATGATAGGACCAAACAAGTAAATGTGTGTGCATGATAGGACCAAACAAGTAAATGTGTGTGCGTGATAGGACCAAACAAGTAAATGTGTGTGCGTGATAGGACCAAACAAGTAAATGTGTGTGCACGATAGGACCAAACAAGTAAATGTGTGTGCACGATAGGACCAAACAAGTAAATGTGTGTGCATGATAGGACCAAACAAGTAAATGTGTGTGCATGATAGGACCAAACAAGTAAATGTGTGTGCATGATAGGACCAAACAAGTAAATGTGTGTGCACGATAGGACCAAACAAGTAAATGTGTGTGCATGATAGGACCAAACAAGTAAATGTGTGTGCGTGATAGGACCAAACAAGTAAATGTGTGTGCATGATAGGACCAAACAAGTAAATGTGTGTGCGTGATAGGACCAAACAAGTAAATGTGTGTGTGCGTGATAGGACCAAACAAGTAAATGTGTGTGCATGATAGGACCAAACAAGTAAATGTGTGTACATGATAGGACCAAACAAGTAAATGTGTGTGCATGATAGGACCAAACAAGTAAATGTGTGTGCATGATAGGACCAAACAAGTAAATGCGTGTGCACGATAGGACCAAACAAGTAAATGTGTGTGCATGATAGGACCAAACAAGTAAATGTGTGTGCGTGATAGGACCAAACAAGTAAATGTGTGTGCGTGATAGGACCAAACAAGTAAATGTGTGTGCACGATAGGACCAAACAAGTAAATGTGTGTGCATGATAGGACCAAACAAGTAAATGTGTGTGCATGATAGGACCAAACAAGTAAATGTGTGTGCATGATAGGACCAAACAAGTAAATGTGTGTGCACGATAGGACCAAACAAGTAAATGTGTGTGCATGATAGGACCAAACAAGTAAATGTGTGTGCGTGATAGGACCAAACAAGTAAATGTGTGTGCATGATAGGACCAAACAAGTAAATGTGTGTGCGTGATAGGACCAAACAAGTAAATGTGTGTGTGCGTGATAGGACCAAACAAGTAAATGTGTGTGCATGATAGGACCAAACAAGTAAATGTGTGTGCATGATAGGACCAAACAAGTAAATGTGTGTGCATGATAGGACCAAACAAGTAAATGTGTGTGCACGATAGGACCAAACAAGTAAATGTGTGTGCATGATAGGACCAAGCAAGTAAATGTGTGTGCATGATAGGACCAAACAAGTAAATGTGTGTGCATGATAGGACCAAACAAGTAAATGTGTGTGCACGATAGGACCAAACAAGTAAATGCGTGTGCACGATAGGACCAAACAAGTAAATGTGTGTGCATGATAGGACCAAACAAGTAAATGTGTGTGCATGATAGGACCAAACAAGTAAATGTGTGTGCGTGATAGAACCAAACAAGTAAATGTGTGTGCATGATAGGACCAAACAAGTAAATGTGTGTGCATGATAGGACCAAACAAGTAAATGTGTGTGCATGATAGGACCAAACGAGCGCTCAGGTTGCATCCGAGATGTGTCGTGGCAATAAGAAACTTTAATAGTCTGTTTTTTGTCACATCACAGACTTAACCCCCCCCCCCCCCCCCCCTCGGAGACAATGTTGTGCTCTACGAAAACAAACATTTGGTGTTCCTCGCTCCCGTGCACCACACCACACCACACCACACCACCACATCCCCCCGCCTGTGTTCACAAATGACAGCACAAGTGCACATTTGTAGCTCGCAGGTAGCGCTGGGGCTACACGCTGAAGCTACGATATGTGACATGTGTTGCGAGCAGTCGCCGTGTATCTCCCAAGGACCTGTCAGCGCCGCCGCAGCGCACTTAGAGCCTCTTTCATACGCAGTTTAAGCCTCCATTTAGGTCACAATCCGACAGACGAGGCAAACATGTGAGCCAGCCTCCTAATTTCCTTCCAAAAATGTAGAAAATGCTAACCCCGCTGCCTCCGAGTCTCCCCCGCTCGTGTATTCATCCTTAAACGCGGGCGATTTGAACGCCTTCCGCCCGCCGTAAATAGCGAGCGTTCGCTGTTAGCGCCCGGGCCCCGCGGCCTTCCGCCCGGGGCCGATTATCTGCTCAAGGTTGCGTCGTCGCCACGAGCGCTCGCAGCCTGCTGTCCCACACGCTTTAGCTCACGTGGCAAATTTGCACTTTAAAGAGCATACGAGCACAAGTGAGCGCCGTGTTTGCGGGGATGTGAATACATTAGAATGACTTGGTGAATACATTAGAATGACTTGGTGAATACATTAGAATGACTTGGTGAATACATTAGGATGACTTGGTGAATACATTAGAATGACTTGGTGAATACATTAGAACGACTTGGTGAATACATTAGGATGACTTGGTGAATACATCAGGATGACTTGGTAAATACATCAAGATGACTTGGTGAATACATTAGGATGACTTGGTGAATACATCAGGATGACTTGGTGAATACATTAGAATGACTTGGTGAATACATCAGGATGACTTGGTGAATACATTAGAATGACTTGGTGAATACATCAGGATGACTTGGTAAATACATCAAGATGACTTGGTGAATACATTAGAATGACTTGGTGAATACATTAGAACGACTTGGTGAATACATTAAAATGACTTGGTGAATACATTAGGATGACTTGGTGAATACATCAGGATGACTTGGTAAATACATCAAGATGACTTGGTGAATACATTAGGATGACTTGGTGAATACATCAGGATGACTTGGTGAATACATTAGAATGACTTGGTGAATACATCAGGATGACTTGGTGAATACATTAGAATGACTTGGTGAATACATCAGGATGACTTGGTGAATACATTAGAATGACTTGGTGAATACATTAAAATGACTTGGTGAATACATTAGAATGACATGGTGAATACATCAGGATGACTTGGTGAATACATTAGGATGACTTGGTGAATACATCAGGATGACTTGGTAAATACATCAAGATGACTTGGTGAATACATTAGAATGACTTGGTGAATACATCAGGATGACTTGGTGAATACATTAGAATGACTTGGTGAATACATCAGGATGACTTGGTGAATACATCAGGATGACTTGGTGAATACATTAGAATGACTTGGTGAATACATCAGGATGACTTGGTGAATACATCAGGATGACTTGGTGAATACATTAGAATGACTTGGTGAATACATCAGGATGACTTGGTGAATACATTAGAATGACTTGGTGAATACATCAGGATGACTTGGTGAATACATTAGAATGACTTGGTGAATACATTAAAATGACTTGGTGAATACATTAGAATGACTTGGTGAATACATCAGGATGACTTGGTGAATACATTAGGATGACTTGGTGAATACATCAGGATGACTTGGTAAATACATCAAGATGACTTGGTGAATACATTAGAATGACTTGGTGAATACATTAGAATGACTTGGTGAATACATCAGGATGACTTGGTGAATACATCAGGATGACTTGGTGAATACATTAGAATGACTTGGTGAATACATCAGGATGACTTGGTGAATACATTAGAATGACTTGGTGAATACATCAGGATGACTTGGTGAATACATCAGGATGACTTGGTGAATACATTAGAATGACTTGGTGAATACATCAGAATGACTTGGTGAATACATCAGGATGACTTGGTGAATACATCAGGATGACTTGGTGAATACATTAGAATGACTTGGTGAATACATCAGGATGACTTGGTGAATACATCAGGATGACTTGGTGAATACATTAGAATGACTTGGTGAATACATCAGGATGACTTGGTGAATACATTAGAATGACTTGGTGAATACATCAGGATGACTTGGTGAATACATCAGGATGACTTGGTGAATACATTAGAATGACTTGGTGAATACATCAGAATGACTTGGTGAATACATCAGGATGACTTGGTGAATACATTAGAATGACTTGGTGAATACATCAGGATGACTTGGTGAATACATCAGGATGACTTGGTGAATACATCAGAATGACTTGGTGAATACATCAGGATGACTTGGTGAATACATCAGGATGACTTGGTGAATACATCAGAATGACTTGCGCTTCCAGCCCAGGAGCCTTGAAATGAGCTCTAATGTTTCTGTGGCGTTCGCTGACATCACACCACACCTTATTACACTCATAATGTGCACAGAGTTATGTTAGAATCCATGCTACATGCACAAAACTCTATATACTGTAGTAACAGACACCTTCATAACAATATGTAATATGTACTGTATACACACTGCAAGTATATATATATATATATATATATATATATATATATATATATATATATATATATATATATATATATATATATGATGTAATAACAAACACCTTCATAGCAATATGTAATATGTACAATATACACACTGCAAGTATATATATATAATGTAGTAACAGACACCTTCATAACAATATGTAATATGTACAATATACACACAGCAAGTATATATATAATGTAGTAAAAGACACCTTCATAACAATATGTAATATGTACAATATACACACTGCAAGTATATATATAACGTAGTAACAGACACCTTCATAACAATATGTAATATGTACAATATACACACTGTAAGTATATACAGTATATAATGTAGTAACAGACACCTTCATAACATTATGTAATATGTACAATATGCACACTGCAAACATATATATATGATGCAGTAACAGACACCTTCATAACAATATGTAATATGTACAATATACACACTGCAAGTATATATATAATGTAGTAAAGACACCTTCATAACAATATGTAATATGTACAATATACACACTGCAAGTATATATATAATGTAGTAACAGACACCTTCATAACAATATGTAATAAGTACAATATACACACTGCAAGTATATATATATATATATATATATATATATATATATATATATATATATATATATATATATATATATATATATATATACATATATATATAATGTAGTAACAGACACCTTCATAACAATATGTAATATGTAAAATATACACACTGCAAGTATATATATAATGTAGTAACAGACACCTTCATAGCAATATGTAATATGTAAAATATACGCACTGCAAGTATATATATAATGTAGTAACAGACACCTTCATAACAATATGTAATATGTACAATATACACACTGCAAGTATATATATAACGTAGTAACAGACACCTTCATAACAATATGTAATATGTACAATATACACACTGTAAGTATATACAGTATATAATGTAGTAACAGACACCTTCATAACATTATGTAATATGTACAATATGCACACTGCAAACATATATATATGATGCAGTAACAGACACCTTCATAACAATATGTAATAAGTACAATATACACACTGCAAGTATATATATATATATATATATATATATATATATATATATATATATATATATATATATATATATACATATATATATATAATGTAGTAACAGACACCTTCATAACAATATGTAATATGTAAAATATACACACTGCAAGTATATATATATATATATATATATATATATATATATATGATGTAATAACAAACACCTTCATAGCAATATGTAATATGTACAATATACACACTGCAAGTATATATATATAATGTAGTAACAGACACCTTCATAACAATATGTAATATGTACAATATACACACAGCAAGTATATATATAATGTAGTAAAAGACACCTTCATAACAATATGTAATATGTACAATATACACACTGCAAGTATATATATAACGTAGTAACAGACACCTTCATAACAATATGTAATATGTACAATATACACACTGTAAGTATATACAGTATATAATGTAGTAACAGACACCTTCATAACATTATGTAATATGTACAATATACACACTGCAAACATATATATATGATGCAGTAACAGACACCTTCATAACAATATGTAATATGTACAATATACACACTGCAAGTATATATATAATGTAGTAAAGACACCTTCATAACAATATGTAATATGTACAATATACACACTGCAAGTATATATATAATGTAGCAACAGACACCTTCATAACAATATGTAATAAGTACAATATACACACTGCAAGTGTATATATATATATATATATATATATATATATATATATAATGTAGTAACAGACACCTTCATAACAATATGTAATATGTAAAATATACACACTGCAAGTATATATATAATGTAGTAACAGACACCTTCATAACAATATGTAATATGTCAAATATACGCACTGCAAGTATATATATAATGTAGTAACAGACACCTTCATAACAATATGTAATATGTACAATATACACAATGCAAGTATATATATATGATGCAGTAACAGACACCTTCATAATAATATGTAATATGTACAATATACACACTGCAAGTATATATATCCATAGCCGACAAATGATTCACAACATTATCTTTTTAGAAGCTGAATATACTGAGGATGAACTACTGCTTCTAGAAGCCTGCATAGAGAAGAGTGTGAAGCCGAAATGTGGAACTTGGAGCCAGGATGTGCTGACATAAATGGCGTGCTTACCTAAAATCAACTGAAAAAAACGTCCCTTGCTCACTGGACCAAACGGACAACTGGGCCTATATGAATTACTTCCCGAACAGTATTTGCTATAAACATTATCACTTCTATAATGTATCGTCAAAGTATCGGCTCAGATCACAGGCCAACAATGTTGGTTGGGACATTCCTAGCTAAAGTAGCAGTAGAGTGTAAAAACAAGTTGTCTCTATAATGAAGATAGTATCATATTTATCTGATTTATGACACCTAAAGACTTCTGTGTGCGAGTAAATAGATATGATCAAAATAGTATCAATCTCACGGAGATTCTCGAGCCAGGAAGTGATCTGTGACGTAGAGTTAGGAACTACAGATCCCTTCCCCATCAACAACAATGCTGATCGAGCAGACTTTGTGAGAGCCAACAACGATGATTTTGGGATCATTTTGTTTAAAAGCCCTATATTTTTGAGCCTGAACACAATGAAGATGAGTAATATGTTTTAGAAGTCGAGAGCTAAACGGATGTAGCTTTATCGTGACACCATAGCATTAGCAGCATTGCTAGGTGCTAAACATACAAACTAACACTTGCTGTAATATTTCCACTCTCGCTCACATCATTCCGTTTAGATGAAGAATTAACCACACTCCTTACAATATGTTAAAAAACAGGCGTCTTTTTCGCCACCTTGGGGATGAGAAAGTGGACCAGGTCCATGGTCACATGTGTCTACTTGCAACTGAGAGATGCATGAATTATAATCTACATTTCACTTTTAGCAAGTTTGAGACCAAGCAGAAGCAGCCGCCTGCTCACTGAGTCAACAATAGCAGCGTAAGCTAGCATTAGCTCACTGCTATCAATGCGCCGCTAAAATAGTCCGTCTGCGTTAGCACTTATAATAGCAATATCACTCATATTTGCTTCATTTTCAGGTCAGGACATAAACATGAAATATTCTTGGTGATTTTTTGGGATGTTTTTAGAGAGTATAATGAGAGGACCCTCCACCTGCGGACTCAATTTTTACATATTTATTTACACTTTAGAATGCATAATAAAATATGTGTTCTTGTCTTCCATAATAAACAGCACATCATTATTCAGAACTCAACTCTAGTAACCATTTTTAATCTTTTTTGGACATGTTGAACCGTTACAGAATATGTGCAATATTTTGATCTAACTTTGTAAGCATGTTGGAAATAAACTACGACTAAAGTTCTACATCAATTTAAGAGTACCTTAACTTGGGTTTGACTTGAGCTACGAGATGACTCTTAAATTGCAGACATAGTTCAACCCTTTAAGCCCTCGCAACCTGATCAACAGTATAGCTCGGTTTGGTAGAGTGGCCATGCCAGCGACTTGAGGGTTCCAGGTTCGATCCCCGCTTCCGCCATCCCAGTCACTGCCGTTGTGTCCTTGGGCAAAACATTTTACCCACCTGCTCCCAGTGCCACCCACACTGCTTTAAATATATAAATATAATTCACTTCACATCTCTTTACGATGTTTGCGTATTTCCAGTATGACTGACTTAATAATATGGTCAGAGTGGAAACGTTACACAAAGGTGTTGGTAACAGAATATTCAAACTGTATTAGTGACATTTTAAACAGTATTTTCACATATTTACAGAATGTAAATACAGTTGGATATGTTTAATGAATGCAATGAAACACAAGTAAGCTTATAAAGTCAACTTGTTTTGAACTCTACCGCTACTTTAGAACACACACCTGTTGTTGTTGACTTTGGACTTTGGACGCCACACACACATACCCCACCCCCCCATCCAACGCCCTTGAGGGCTGCAGCCTGCCATCATGGCCCCCCACTCCCTCCCCTCTGTTGCTAGATATCTGGAGATGTACGTTGTAATATGTATATGTGCTTTGCTATGGAGGTTTTTTTCACACTCCAGATTGTATTTTTTTTACTCATCCTTACCCAGCATTTACCTTTTTTCCCATCTTTTACGGGGCGCCTTGTGGCGACCCATCAGCGTTCCTGTTCTGTAACCCTGTACACTGTTTGTTTGTCTCATTTTGAACGGGTTTGGGCTGAAAAAAAAGTTTTTTTGTACTTGTGCAATGACGATAAAGACACCTACCTATATGTATGTAAAAAAAAAAAAAATATATATATATATATATATATATATTAGAGATCGGACTGCCGATAATATCGGCCGATAAATGCTTTAAAATGTAATATTGGAAATTATTGGTATCGGTTTCAAAAAGTAAAATGTATGACTTTTTAAAAGGCCGCTGTGTACACGGCCGTAGGGAGAAGTACCGAGCGCCAATAAACCTTAAAGGCACTGCCTTTGCGTGCCGGCCCAATCACATACTATCTACGGCTTTACACACACACAAGGCACAAGGGTGGTCGTATAAACAAGTTTAACACTGTTACAAATATGCGCCACACTGTGAACCCACACCAAACAAGAATGACAAAATACATTTCGGGAGAACATCCGCAATGTAACACAACATAAACACAACAGAACAAATACCCAGAAACCTTTGCAGCACTAACTCTTCCGGGACGCTACATTATACCCCCCCCCCCCCAACCCCCTCATGTTCTCTCAGGGAGAGCATGTCCCAAATTCCAAGCTGCTGTTTTGAGGCATGTTAAAAAAAAATAATGCACTTTGTAACTTCAATAATAAACATGGCAGTGCCATGTTGGCATTTTTTTCCCCCATAACTTGAGTTGATTTATTTTGGAAAACCTTGTTACATTGTTTAATGCAGTGTTTTTCAACCTTTTTGAGCCGAGGCACATTTTTTTCATTGAAAAAATCCTAAGGCACACCACCAGCAGAAATCATTAAAATGTAAAACTCGATATTGACAATAAAAAGTCGTCGGATATGACTTTAAAGCATAACTAAGCATGCATCAATATAGCTCTTGTCTCAAAGTAGGTGTACTGTCACCACCTGTCACATCACACCCTGACTTATTTGGACTTTTTTGCTGTTTTCCTGTGTCGTATTTTAGTTCTTGTCTTGCGCTCCTATTTTGGTGGCTTTTCCTGTTTTGTTGGTATTTTCCTCTAGCAGTTTCATGTCTTCCTTTAAGCGCTATTCCCCGCACCTGCTTTGTTTTAGCAAACAAGAATATTTCAGTTGTTTTTATCCTTCTTTGTGGGGACAATGTTGATTGCCATGTCATGTTCGGATGTACTTTGTGGACGCCTTCTCTGCGCCACACGCTGTAAGTCTTTGCTGTCGTCCAGCATTCTGTTTTTCTTCACTTTGTCGCCAGTTCAGTTGTAGTTTCGTTCTGCATAGCCTTCCCTAAGCTTCAATGCCTTTTTTTAGGGGCACTCACCTTTTGTTTGTTTTTCAGTTTAAGCATTAGATACCTTTTTACCTGCATACTGCCTCCCGCTGTCGTCTGCATATTGTGATCACAATTAACTACCTGCTGCCACCTACTGATATGGAAGAGTATTACACGGTTAGTCTGCCGACACTCAACAACAACACATCATTTGCAGACTATAATTACTGGTTTGCAAAAAATATTTTATACCCCAAATAGGTGAAATTAGATAATCTCCCACGGCACACCAGACTGCATCTCACGGCACACTAGTGTGCCGCGGCACAGTGGTTGAAAAACACTGGTTTAATGCATCCAGCGGGGCATCACAACAAAAATTAGGCATAATAATGTGTTCATTCCACCACTGTATATATCGGTATCGCTTGATATCGGAATCGGTAATTAAGTGTTGGACAAAATCGGAATATCGGATATCGGCAAAAAAGCAATTATCGGACATCTCTAATAAATATAAATATATATATATATGCGCCACACACACATAACCCACCCCCAATCCAACGCCCTTGACGCAAATCCCTTAGGGGTGATGGACGGATGGGCAGCGCCTGAAGAGCTGCAGCCTCCCACCATGGCCCCCCCACTCCCTCCCCTCTGTTGCTAGATATCTGGAGATGTACGTTGTAATATGTATATGTGCTTTGCTATGGAGGCTTTTTTCCCACTTTAGATCGTATTTTTTTTACTCATCCTTCCCCAGCATTTACCTTTTTTCCCATTTTTTACGGGGCACCTTGTGGAGACCCATCAGCGTTCCTGTTCTGTAACCCTGTACACTGTTTGTTTGTCTAATCTTGAACGGGTTTGTGCTGAAAACAAATACTTGTGCAATGACAACAAAGACCTATCCTAGCCTATCCTAGAATGTAATGTTAGCGCGTGGCTAACGTACCGTGGCTACGATGATGTCGCCGTGTGTGACATTAGCTCACAATTGTCGTTTTGTCGCTGAGGGAGGGATGGCGCTGCGGATAAACGTCGCAAGTGGAGCAAAGCGAGCGAGCTGGCGGGGTTGATATTAGCGGCGAAGAAGAAGCGCCCCCCTAAAGGCCTGGTGAAGGTGTCTCTGCGCTCGGAGGACACAACCTGGCTAAATGACATCCCACCAGGCTACATGTTGCCACGGTGACCTATGCTAGCTAGCTGGGGGGGGTGTCCTATCACGGCCAGGGAATCCGCTAAGAGTACGGCGGCGAGTCTTTGCGCTCGGGGCCCGCCGCTGCTGAGTAAGCCGAATTAATAGTCCTTGACAGTAAATGTCAACAGAATTGAAATGACATGGCCCGCTCCCTCTCATAAGCATGAGGATGTCTTTAGCTCCTATCTCGTGCCACCAACACCACCCGGAAGCCTTTCTTTTTCTTTTTTTGTGCACTTGAAGATGTCTCAAACCACCAGCTCAGTGTTTTTTTTTTTTTAATGTTGCCTTTGTGGAACCAGCAGCACATTCGCCAGGGACGCGTGTGGCTAATTAGCGGGATTTAGCCGCGGTGATCATTAGCCTTGTCGACAGATCTGCTGGCGTCTCAGGCCGCGAGCGTGGCGGCCGTCAGCGCAGGAAGACGTCAGCATGAAAGTTACACGCCTGCTTTTTCTTGCACTCGCAACCAGCTCACTTAAATACACAACTGCACTTTTTTTGCCCTATCATACGCTACATGTTACATTACGATAGCACGTGCAAATATGCGTCAAAACAGCTTTATTAGTAAGCATCAGTCGGTTTTGTTATATTTTCAAACTTGCAAACGTTGAATGAAGAATCCGAAAGAGCAACAAAGATAAAACGGACAAAGATAAAACAGCACTTTTGCTTCCGGTTGAAAGGACACTGCACTACACTACAGGGAGTCAACTCAGGGCTGGGTGATATACCTAAACACTGTATTACGGTATTTATTGATTGATATTGATAATTATTGACATTTTTAATAAGCCTGCCAATAAATTCCCTATCATACGCTACATGTTTCATTACGATAGCACGTGCAAATATGCGTGAAAACAGCTTTATTAGTAAGCATCAGTCGGTTTCGTTATATTTTCAAACTTGCAAACGTTGAATGAAGAATCCGAAAGAGCAGAACGCTATGGACGGACAAAGATAAAACAGCACTTTTGCTTCCGGTTGAAAGGACACTGCACTACACTACAGGGAGTCAACTCAGGGCTGGGCGATATACCTAAAAACTGTATCACGGTATTTATTGATTGATATCAGTAATTATTAATATTTTTAATAAGCCTGTTAATAAATTCCCTATCATACGCTACATGTTACATTACGATAGCACGTGCAAATATGCGTGAAAACAGGTTTATTAGTAAGCATCGGAAGGTTTCGTTATACTTTCAAACTTGCAAACGTTGAATGAAGAATCCGAAAGAGCTGAACCGCTATGGACAGACAAAGATAAAACAGCACTTTTGCTTCCGGTTGAAAGGACACTACACTACACTACAGGGAGTCAACTCAGGAATGGGCGATATAACTAAATACTGTATAACGATACATGTTTTTTATATTGATCGATATCGATTATTATTGATATTTTTAATAAGCCTGCCAATAAATTCCCTATCATACGTTACATGTTACATTACGATAGCACGTGCAAATAGGCGTGAAAACAGCTTTATTAGTAAGTATCAGTCGGTTTTGTTATATTTTCAAACTTGCAAACGTTGAATGAAGAATCCGAAAGGGCAGAACCGCTATGGACGGTGTCGGAGGCAGATATTTACATATATCCGTACTTAAGTGTTACTTCTTTATTTTCATAATCATATTAAAAAACAGCTAGTGTTTTTCTTCCAATTGTGGTCTTTTGGTTGTCTGCAAATACTGTGTGCTAACCTTGAGTATGGAATGTAAGGAGGAGAGATACTCCTTCTTTTATCTCTTCTTGAGTCCAGCTGCGGAGGACAATGGGCATGTGTTTGGGCTGGAAAGACAAGACAGCGAGGGTTGGAGGGAGAGAGACTTTATAGAAGAGAAGGTTTCCATATTTGAGATCAGACCATCTTAGCTGCGCGATTGAATGTTCTATGCTGGACTGGTCTCATTATATTTACAAAGCTTTGCAAATATATTACAAAATACCTATTCTGTCTCTGGTGGTTCTTCTACTGAGCTTTAAGTGTCGTAAAGAGCTTGGGAGCGACGACCATAAACTTGAATTCCCTGGGAGGAACAACTGGTCCAAACGCAACAACGGACAAAGAAAAAACAGCACTTTTGCTTCCAGTTGAAAGGACACTGCACTACACTACAGGGAGTCAACTCAGGGCTGGGTGATATACCTAAAAACTGTATTACGGTATTTATTGATTGATATTGATAATTATTGACATTTTTAATAAGCCTGCCAATAAATTCCCTATCATACGCTACATGTTACATTGCGATAGCACGTGCAAATATGCGTGAAAACAGCTTTATTAGTAAGCATCAGTCGGTTTCGTTATATTTTCAAACTTGCAAACGTTGAATGAAGAATCCGAAAGAGCTGAACCGCTATGGATGGACAAAGATAAAACAGCACTTTTGCTTCCGGTTGAAAGGACACTGCACTACACTACAGGGAGTCAACTCAGGGTTGGGCAAAATACCTAAAAACTGTATCACGATACATGTTTTTTTTATTGATTTATATCGATAATTATTGATATTTTTAATAAGCCTGCCAATAAATTCCCTATCATACGCTACATGTTACATTATGGTAGCACGTGCAAATATGCGTGAAAACAGGTTTAATAGTAAGCATCGGTAGGTTTTGTTATATTTTCAAACTTGCAAACGTTGAATGAAGAATCCGAAAGAGCAGAACGCTATGGACGGACAAAGATAAAACAGCACTTTTGCTTCCGGTTGAAAGGACACTGCACTACACTACAGGGAGTCAACTCAGGGCTGGGCGATATACCTAAAAACTGTATCACGGTATTTATTGATTGATATCACTAATTATTAATATTTTTAATAAGCCTGTTAATAAATTCCCTATCATACGCTACATGTTACATTGCGATAGCACGTGCAAATATGCGTGAAAACAGCTTTATTAGTAAGCATCGGAAGGTTTCGTTATATTTTCAAACTTGCAAACGTTGAATGAAGAATCCGAAAGAGCTGAACCGCTATGGATGGACAAAGATAAAACAGCACTTTTGCTTCCGGTTGAAAGGACACTGCACTACACTACAGGGAGTCAACTCAGGAATGGGCGATATAACTAAATACTGTATAACGATACATGTTTTTTATATTGATCGATATCGATTATTATTGATATTTTTAATAAGCCTGCCAATAAATTCCCTATCATACGTTACATGTTACATTACGATAGCACGTGCAAATAGGCGTGAAAACAGCTTTATTAGTAAGTATCAGTCGGTTTTGTTATATTTTCAAACTTGCAAACGTTGAATGAAGAATCCGAAAGGGCAGAACCGCTATGGACGGTGTCGGAGGCAGATATTTACATATATCCGTACTTAAGTGTTACTTCTTTATTTTCATAATCATATTAAAAAACAGCTAGTGTTTTTCTTCCAATTGTGGTCTTTTGGTTGTCTGCAAATACTGTGTGCTAACCTTGAGTATGGAATGTAAGGAGGAGAGATACTCCTTCTTTTATCTCTTCTTGAGTCCAGCTGCGGAGGACAATGGGCATGTGTTTGGGCTGGAAAGACAAGACAGCGAGGGTTGGAGGGAGAGAGACTTTATAGAAGAGAAGGTTTCCATATTTGAGATCAGACCATCTTAGCTGCGCGATTGAATGTTCTATGCTGGACTGGTCTCATTATATTTACAAAGCTTTGCAAATATATTACAAAATACCTATTCTGTCTCTGGTGGTTCTTCTACTCAGCTTTAAGTGTCGTAAAGAGCTTGGGAGCGACGACCATAAACTTGAATTCCCTGGGAGGAACAACTGGTCCAAACGCAACAACGGACAAAGAAAAAACAGCACTATTGCTTCCAGTTGAAAGGACACTGCACTACACTACAGGGAGTCAACTCAGGGCTGGGTGATATACCTAAAAACTGTATTACGGTATTTATTGATTGATATTGATAATTATTGACATTTTTAATAAGCCTGCCAATAAATTCCCTATCATACGCTACATGTTTCATTACGATAGCACGTGCAAATATGCGTGAAAACAGCTTTATTAGTAAGCATCAGTCGGTTTTGTTATATTTTCAAACTTGCAAACGTTGAATGAAGAATCCGAAAGAGCAACAAAGATAAAACGGACAAAGATAAAACAGCACTTTTGCTTCCGGTTGAAAGGACACTGCACTACACTACAGGGAGTCAACTCAGGGCTGGGTGATATACCTAAAAACTGTATTACGGTATTTATTGATTGATATTGATAATTATTGACATTTTTAATAAGCCTGCCAATAAATTCCCTATCATACGCTACATGTTTCATTACGATAGCACGTGCAAATATGCGTGAAAACAGCTTTATTAGTAAGCATCAGTCGGTTTCGTTATATTTTCAAACTTGCAAACGTTGAATGAAGAATCCGAAAGAGCTGAACCGCTATGGATGGACAAAGATAAAACAGCACTTTTGCTTCCGGTTGAAAGGACACTGCACTACACTACAGGGAGTCAACTCAGGGTTGGGCAAAATACCTAAAAACTGTATCACGATACATGTTTTTTTTATTGATTTATATCGATAATTATTGATATTTTTAATAAGCCTGCCAAGAAATTCCCTATCATACGCTACATGTTACATTATGGTAGCACGTGCAAATATGCGTGAAAACAGGTTTAATAGTAAGCATCGGTAGGTTTTGTTATATTTTCAAACTTGCAAACGTTGAATGAAGAATCCGAAAGAGCAGAACGCTATGGACGGACAAAGATAAAACAGCACTTTTGCTTCCGGTTGAAAGGACACTGCACTACACTACAGGGAGTCAACTCAGGGCTGGGCGATATACCTAAAAACTGTATCACGGTATTTATTGATTGATATCACTAATTATTAATATTTTTAATAAGCCTGTTAATAAATTCCCTATCATACGCTACATGTTACATTACGATAGCACGTGCAAATATGCGTGAAAACAGCTTTATTAGTAAGCATCGGAAGGTTTCGTTATATTTTCAAACTTGCAAACGTTGAATGAAGAATCCGAAAGAGCTGAACCGCTATGGATGGACAAAGATAAAACAGCACTTTTGCTTCCGGTTGAAAGGACACTGCACTACACTACAGGGAGTCAACTCAGGGCTGGGCGATATACCTAAAAACTGTATCACGGTATTTATTGATTGATATCAGTAATTATTAATATTTTTAATAAGCCTGTTAATAAATTCCCTATCATACGCTACATGTTACATTACGATAGCACGTGCAAATATGCGTGAAAACAGCTTTATTAGTAAGCATCGGAAGGTTTCGTTATATTTTCAAACTTGCAAACGTTGAATGAAGAATCCGAAAGAGCTGAACCGCTATGGATGGACAAAGATAAAACAGCACTTTTGCTTCCGGTTGAAAGGACACTGCACTACACTACAGGGAGTCAACTCAGGAATGGGCGATATACCTAAAAACTGTATCACGGTATTTGTTTTTCATATTGATTGATATCGATAATTATTGATATTTTTAATAAGCCTGCCAATAAATTCCCTATCATACGCTACATGTTACATAACGATAGCACGTGCAAATATGCGCAAAAACAGCTTTATTAGTAAGCATCAGTCGGTTTCGTTATATTTTCAAACTTGCAAACGTTGAATGAAGAATCCGAAAGAGCAGAAACGCTATGGACAGACAAAGATAAAACAGCACTTTTGCTTCCGGTTGAAAGGACACTGCACTACACTACAGGGAGTCAACTCATGGCTGGGCGATATACCTAAAAACTGTATCACGGTATTTATTGATTGATATCGATAATTATTGATATTTCTAATAAGCCTGCCAATAAATTCCCTATCATACGCTACATGCTACATTATGATAGCACGTGCAAATAGGCGTGAAAACAGCTTTATTAGTAAGCATCAGTCGGTTTTGTTATATTTTCAAACTTGCAAACGTTGAATGAAGAATCCAACAGAGCAGAAACGCTATGGACGGACAAAAATAAAACCGCACTTTTGATTCCGGTTGAAAGGACACTGCACTACACTACAGGGAGTCAACTCAGGAATGGGCGATATACCTAAAAACTGTATCACGATCTATGTGTTTTATATTGATCGATATCGATTATTATTGCTATTTTGAATAAGCCCATCCATCCATCAATTTTCTGCCACTTGTCCCATTTGGGGTCGCAGGGGGTGCTGGAGCCTAGCTCAGCTGCATTCGGGCAGAAGGCGGGGTACACCCTGGACAAGTCGCCACCTCATCACAGGGCCATTTTTAATAAGCCTGCCAATAAATTACTTATGTATCAGTGTAAAACGTATCCAGTAGCCAGGTACATTTGAAGGTAGTTGCAGCTAATAAATGGATTTTTCTTTTTCTTTTGAAATGTAGTGGGTGCGGCTTATATACCAATGCACTTTGTAGTCTGCAAAATACAGTAATCTTCCACCAAATGGGGGGGGTGGTAGCATGTTATTTTGTAGACTAACAGATACTACATTGCTTCATTTGGAAACAATAAAGGTAAGTCAATAAATATTTCTGTGTAAATAACTAATTTCACAACGTATATATCTGAGACTTATAGTCCGGTGCGACTTATATATGGATTTTCTTTAAAAAAAATGTATGTAGTGGGTGCAGTTTATATACCGGTGCACTTTGTAGTCTGCAAAATATGGTAATCTTCCACCAAATGGGAATAAAAACATGTTATTTTGTAGACTAACAGATACTACATTGCTTCATTTGGAAACAAGGTATGTAAATAAACCTTTACAGATTATTTCTGTGTAAATAACTCATTTCACAACGTATATATCTGAGATTTATAGTCCAGTACGGCTAATAAATGGAAATATTTTTTCTTTTGAAATGTAGTGGGCTTATATACCGATGCGCTTTGTAGTCTGGAAAATACGGTAATCTTCCACCGAATGAGGGGGAAAAACATGTTATTTTGTAGACTAACAGATACTACATTGCTTCATTTGTCAACAATTAAGGTATGTCAATTAATATTTCTGTGTAAATAACTCCTTTCACAACATATATATCTGCGACGTATAGTTAGGTGCGGCTTATATATGGAAAATATTTTTTCTTTTGCAATGTAGTGGTTGTGGCTTATATACCGGTGCTTTTTTTGTAGTCTGAAAAATACGGTAATCTTCCACGAAATGGGGGAAAAACATATTATTTTGCGGACTAACAGATACTACTTTGCTTCATTTTGAAACAATAAAGGTACCGTAAGTCAATAAATATTTCTGTGTAAATAACTCCTTTCACAACGTATATATCTGCGATTTATAGTCAGGTGCGGTTAATATATGGATTTTTTCTTTTTTCTTTTGAAATGTAGTGGGTGCGGTTTATATAACGGTGCACTTTGTAGTCTAGAAAATACGGTAATCTTCCACCAAATAGGAGGGGGGAGGGGGGTGCATGTTATTGTGTTGACTACCAGATACTACATTGCTTCATTTGGAAACAATAAAGGTAAGTCAATAAATATTTCTGTGTAAATAACTCATTTCACAACGTATATATCTGCGACTTATAGTCCGGTGCGACATATATAGATTTGTATATATTTTTTATTTATTTAGTGGGTGCAGCTAATATACCGGTGCACTTTGTAGTCTGCAAAATACGGTAATCTTCCACCAAATGGGGGGGGGAAACATGTTATTTCGTAGACTAACATATACTACATTGCTTTTATGTCAACAATGAAGGTATGTCAATAAATATTTCTGTGTAAATAACTCCTTTCACAACGTATATATCTGCGACTCATAGTCCGGTGCGACTAATATATGGAATATTTTTTCTTTTGAAATGTAGTGTGTGCGGCTTATATACCAGTGCTTTGTTTGTAGTCTGGAAAATACGGTAATCTTCCACCAAATGGGGGAAAAACATGATATTTTGTAGACTAACAGATACTACATTGCTTCATTTGAAAAAACATTTAAGGTATGTCAATTAATATTTCTGTGTAAATAACTCCTTTCACAACATATATATCTGTGACGTATAGTTAGGTGCGGCTTATATATGGAAAATATTTTTTCTTTTCAAATGTAGTGGTTGTGGCTTATATACCGGTGCTTTTTTTGTAGTCTGGAAAATACGGTAATCTTCCACGAAATGGGGGGGGAAACATGTTATTTCGTAGACTAACAGATACTACATTGCTTTTATTTTAACAATGAAGGTATGTCAATAAATATTTCTGTGTAAATAACTCCTTTCACAACGTATATATCTGCGACTTATAGTCCGGTGCGGCTAATATATGGAATATTTTTTCTTTTGAAATGTAGTGTGTGCGGCTTATATACCAGTGCTTTGTTTGTAGTCTGGAAAATACGGTAATCTTCCACCAAATGGGGGAAAAACATGATATTTTGTAGACTACTTTGCTTCATTTGGAAACAATAAAGGTAAATCAATAAATATTTCTGTGTAAATAACTCCTTTCACAACGTATATATCTGCGATTTATAGTCAGGTGCGGCTAATATATGGAGAATATTTTTTCTTTTGAAATATAGTGGGTGCGGCTTATATACTGGTGCTTTTTTTGTAGTCTGAAAAATACGGTGATCTTCCACCAAATGAGGGAAAATATGTTATTTTGTAGACTAACAGATACTACATTGCTTCATTTGGAAACAATTAAGGTATGTAAATGAATATTTCTGTGTAAATAACTCATTTCACAACATATATATCTGGGATTTATAGTCCGGTGCGGCTTATATATGGAAAATATTTTTTCTTTTGAAATGTAGTGGGTGTGGCTTATATACCGGTGCCTTTTTTGTAGTCTGGAAAATACGGTAATCTTCCACCAAATGGGGAAAAACATGTTATTTTGTAGACTAACAGATCTACATTGCTTCATTTGGAAACAATTAAGGTATGTAAGTAAACATTTACAGATTATTTCTGTGTAAATAACTAATTTCACATCGTATATATCTGACATTTATAGTCCAGTACGGCTAATAAATGGAAATATTTTTTCTTTTGAGATGTAGTGGGTGCGGTTAATATACCGGTGCTTTTTTTGTAGTCTGGAAAATACGGTAATCTTCCTCCAAATGGGGAAAAACATGTTGTTTTGTAGACTAACAGATACAACATTGCTTCATTTGGAAACAATAAAGGTAAGTCAATGTGTGTAAATAACTCATTTCACAACGTATATATCTGCGATTTATAGTCCGGTGCATCTAATATATGGAATATTTTTTTCTTTTGAAATGTAGTGGGTGCGGTTTGTATACCGGTGCACTTTGTAGTCTGGAAAATACAGTAATCTTCCACCAAATGGGGGGGGAAACATGTTATTTTGTAGACTAACAGATACTACATTGCTTCATTTGTAAACAATTAAGGTATGTCAATTAATATTTCTGTTTAAATAACTCCTTTCACAACATATATATCTGTGACTTATAGTCAGGTGCGGCTAATGTATGGAAAATATTTTTTCTTTTGAAATGTAGTGGGTGCAGCTTATATACCGGTGCTTTTTTTGTAGTCTGGAAAATACGGTGATCTTCCACCAAATGGGGGAAAAAAAACGTTATTTTGTAGACTAACAGATGCTACATTGCTTCATTTGTAAACAATTAAGGTATGTCAATTAATATTTCTGTGTAAATAACTCCTTTCACAACATATATATCTGCGACTTATAGTCCAGTACGGTTAATATATGGAAAATATTTTTTCTTTTGAAATGTAGTGGGTGCGGCTTATATACCGGTGCTTTTTTTGTAGTCTGGAAAATACGGTAATCTTCCACCAAATGGGGGGGGGGGACATGTTATTTTGTAGACTAACAGTTACTACATTGCTTCATTTGGAAACAATAAAGGTAAGTCAATAAATATTTCTGTGTAAATAACTCCTTTCACAACATATATATCTGCGACTTATAGTCCGGTGCGGCTAATATAATATATGGAAATATTTTTTCTTTTGAAATTGGAAACAAGGTATGAAAATAAACATTTACAGATTATTTCTGTGTAAATAACTCATTTCACAACTTATATATCTGTGACTTATAGTCAGGTGCGGCTAATGTATGGAAAATATTTTTTCTTTTGAAATGTAGTGGGTGCAGCTTATATACCGGTGCTTTTTTTGTAGTCTGGAAAATACGGTGATCTTCCACCAAATGGGGGAAAAAAAACGTTATTTTGTAGACTAACAGATGCTACATTGCTTCATTTGTAAACAATTAAGGTATGTCAATTAATATTTCTGTGTAAATAACTCCTTTCACAACATATATATCTGCGACTTATAGTCCAGTACGGCTAATAAATAAAAATATTTTTTCTTTTGAAATGTAGTGGGTGCGGCTTATATACTGATGCGCTTTGTAGTCTGAAAAATACGGTAATCTTCCACCAAATGGGGGGGAAATATGTTATTTTGTAGACTAACAGATACTACATTGCTTCATTTGTAAACAATTAAGGTATGTAAATGAATATTTCTGTGTAAATAATTCCTCTCACAACATATATATCTGAACTTATAGTCAGGTGCGACTAATATATGGAAATATTTTTTCTTTTGAAATGTAGTGGGTGCGGCTTATATACCGGTGCTTTTTTTGTAGTCTGAAAAATACGGTAATCTTCCACCAAATGGGGGGGGGGAAACATGTTATTTTGTAGACTAACAGATGCTACATTGCAAACAATAAAGGTATATCAATAAATATTTCATTGGAAATAACTCCTTTCACAAACTGCGACTTCTAGTCAGGTGCGGCTTATATATGGCAATTATTATTTTCTTGTAAAATGTAGTGGGTGTGCGCTCCATGGTCAGGAAACAACATTAATCTGTGTTCATACATGAATAATACAATATGTACGCGTGATTAATCAAATGTTTTCACTTTTATTCCGCGCCTTACCCTCTCCCACCAAGCGGTACGTAGCCTGCGAGCTAGCTAACAAAGCTTGTTAGTTTTGGGCCCGCTCGGCGTGGGCCCCGGGTGTCGTACAGGTGTAAATGACAAACATTGCGGATGTAAAGTGCAGGAAGACGACACCTCTGCCTGACGAGCCTCTAATAAGCTAATTGACCTTTTCTCCATCAGCGCCTCGTTCCCCGGCTGTCTTAAAGGAGGAGAAGCCGGCGCGTTTCCGCTTTTAGCGAGCGCTGCGTGGGGAGATCTGGCTTTAACGAGCGCGCTCTCAGCCCCCGCCAGAAGCTCTTTGGTGGGGCGGCGTGGAGACGGAGGGCAAACGTCTCGGCGCATTTGTTTCCCCCATCCGCTTAGCGCCGCAACTTTTATCCGGCTATTTATAAATTGGAGCGGGACTATCCGAGTGTCAGATGGGATCGCGTCCCGCCCGCCTTGCCATGTGTTCCGGCGCAGGCCCAGACGTTGAGCGAGGGGCCGCATTAGAACACATAAACATCAAAGTGCGTTCCTCTCGTGCTCCTAAAAGCTTGTCTTTTCTCTCTCCGCGCCAACTCGGCCCGCGACAAAATTGTTGCAATTGCCAACAAAAGGACGGAGAGAGAAACGTCAAGGCGGATCTGGACCTCTTATCCACGCCGAGGTGCGCCTGTCCGCGTCCTCGCGTCGGCCCGCACGCCGCGTCCACAGCGCGGACGTCTGAGCATCTGTGCAAATATGTGTTGTGTTTGCAACGCTTGGCCAGCAAACCAAGCGTGAAGTGGAAGAAGACGAGCGTGATGGAGTCTGAAAGCTCAGTGAGGCTCTCCTGTTAACTACCCCCGCCCCCCGCGCACGCCGCACGGCCGTCTTTAATGGCGAGTTACTGGGGGAAGCTTTGCATAATGGCCGACATCTTGGGCCATGTCTGTTTACTTCAGGCATGTCAACTGTCCGCCTTTTTAAACATTCCTTTCCGCGTCAAAATATCACTTTTTTTTTTCATGAAATATTGTAGCGTCGAAGGAGGATTGTCAGAAAACTGAACAAATTTCATTTTCTTGTCGGCAATGGAGCAGTATCTGTACATTATAGCAGTACTAGTATAGTATCACAGCACTAGTATAGTATCACAGTACTATCCATCTTCTTCCACATATTCAAGGTCAGGTCGCGGGGGCAGCAGCCCAAGCAGGGAAGCCCAGACATCCCTCTCCCCAGCCACTTCGTCTAGCTCCTCCCGGGGTGTCCTGAGCCGGGAGACATAGTCTTCCCAACGTGTCCTGGGTCTTCCCCGTGGCCTCTTACCGGTCAGTCGTGCCCGAAACACCTCCCTAGGGAGGCGTTCGGGTGGCATCCTGACCAGATGCCCGAACCACCTCATCTGGCTCCTCTCCATCCATGCGTCATGCTCAGACGTCATGAGTTTACAACACAAACTTGCATTAATTTTAAAAGTCCAACATGTTTGATGCCGCTATTTTGTCAACATGAGTTTGTACTACGCTCTGGATGCACAACATTGTTTTATACGACCCTATGCAAACAACCTTCCCTAGTCATGGTGCATAGCGTATCGCTTTTATTTTGAAGCTAGAACACTGTGTGACATGTTTTGATGTCAGCTAGTTGGTTTGTCTTTCATTTCTGTTGAGCTTTTATGTCATCTTTACTTACTAAATCAGTCCCAGTAACAATCAATACCGACAGCCATCAGACTGTATAATGCATATGTTCCTTTTGACTGTGCATGTACTGTAAATGTATAATGTATTTATATTGTTCACATGTGAATAATGCTGTATAATATACTGTATTTATATTATTCACATGTGAATAATGCTTTATAATAGACTGTATTTTATGTTATTCACATGTGAATAATGCTTTATAATAGACTGTATTTTATGTTATTCACATGTGAATAATGCTTTATAATAGACTGTATTTTACGTTATTCACATGTGAATAATGCTTTATAATAGACTGTATTTATGTTATTCACATGTGAATAAAGCTGTATAATAGACTATATTATTCACATGTGAATAATGATGTATAATAGACTGTATTTATATAATTCACATGTGAATAATGCTGTAAAATATACTGTATTTATATTATTCACATGTGAATAATGCTGTATAATAGACTGTATTTATATTATTCACATGTGAATAATGCTGTATAATAGACTGTATTTCTGTTATTCACATGTGAATAATGCTGTATAATATACTGTATGTATGTTATTCACATGTGAATAATGCTGTATAATAGACTATATTATTCACATGTGAATAATGCTGTATAATAGACTGTATTTATGTTATTCACATGTGAATAATGCTGTATAATATACTGTATTTATGTTACTCACATGTGAATAATGCTGTATAATAGACTATTTATATAATTCATATGTAAATAATGCTGTATAATAGACTGTATTTATGTTATTCACATGTGAATAATACCGTATAATAGACTGTATTTATGTTATTCACATGTGAATAATGCTGTATAAAAGACTGTATTTATGTTATTCACATGTGAATAATGCTGTATAATAGACTATTTATATTATCTACATGTGAATAATGCTGTATAATAGACTGTATTTATGTTATTCACATGTGAAATAAAGCTGTATAATAGACTATTTATATTATTCACATGTGAACAATGCTGTATAATAGACTGTATTTCTGTTATTCACATGTGAATAATGCTGTATAATATACTGTATGTATGTTATTCACATGTGAATAATGCTGTATAATAGACTATATTATTCACATGTGAATAATGATGTATAATAGACTATTTATATTATTCACATGTGAATAATGCTGTATAATAGACTGTATTTATATTATTCACATGTGAATAATGCTGTAAAATATACTGTATTTATATTATTCACATGTGAATAATGCTGTATAATAGACTGTATTTATATTATTCACATGTGAATAATGCTGTATAATAGACTGTATTTCTGTTATTCACATGTGAATAATGCTGTATAATATACTGTATGTATGTTATTCACATGTGAATAATGCTGTATAATAGACTATATTATTCACATGTGAATAATGCTGTATAATAGACTGTATTTATGTTATTCACATGTGAATAATGCTGTATAATATACTGTATTTATGTTATTCACATGTGAATAATGCTGTATAATAGACTATTTATATAATTCACATGTAAATAATGCTGTATAATAGACTGTATTTATGTTATTCACATGTGAATAATGCTGTATAATAGACTGTATTTATGTTATTCACATGTGAATAATGCTGTATAATAGACTGTATTTATGTTATTCACATGTGACTAATGCTGTATAATAGACTATATTATTCACATGTGAATAATGCTGTATAATAGACTTTATTATTCACATGTGAATAATGATGTATAATAGACTGTATTTATGTTATTCACATGTGAATAATGCTGTATAATAGACTATTTATATTATCTACATGTGAATAATGCTGTATAATAGACTGTATTTATGTTATTTACATTTGAAATAAAGCTGTATAATAGACTATTTATATTATTCACATGTGAATAATGCTGTATAATAGACTGTATTTATATTATTCACATGTGAAACAAAGCTGTATAATAGACTATTTATATTATTCACATGTGAATAATGCTGTATAATAGACTGTATTTCTGTTATTCACATGTAAATAATGCTGTATAATATACTGTATGTATGTTATTCACATGTGAATAATGCTGTATAATAGACTATATTATTCACATGTGAATAATGCTGTTTAATAGACTGTAATTATATTATTCACATGTGAATAATGCTGTATAATATACTGTATTTGTTTTTCACATGTGAATAATGCTGTATAATAGACTGTATTTATGTTATTCACATGTGAATAATGCTGTATAAAAGACTGTATTTATGTTATTCACATGTGAATAATGCTGTATAATAGACTATTTATATTATCTACATGTGAATAATGCTGTATAATAGACTGTATTTATGTTATTCACATGTGAAATAAAGCTGTATAATAGACTATTTATATTATTCACATGTGAACAATGCTGTATAATAGACTGTATTTCTGTTATTCACATGTGAATAATGCTGTATAATATACTGTATGTATGTTATTCACATGTGAATAATGCTGTATAATAGACTATATTATTCACATGTGAATAATGATGTATAATAGACTATTTATATTATTCACATGTGAATAATGCTGTATAATAGACTGTATTTATATTATTCACATGTGAATAATGCTGTAAAATATACTGTATTTATATTATTCACATGTGAATAATGCTGTATAATAGACTGTATTTATATTATTCACATGTGAATAATGCTGTATAATAGACTGTATTTCTGTTATTCACATGTGAATAATGCTGTATAATATACTGTATGTATGTTATTCACATGTGAATAATGCTGTATAATAGACTATATTATTCACATGTGAATAATGCTGTATAATAGACTGTATTTATGTTATTCACATGTGAATAATGCTGTATAATATACTGTATTTATGTTATTCACATGTGAATAATGCTGTATAATAGACTATTTATATAATTCACATGTAAATAATGCTGTATAATAGACTGTATTTATGTTATTCACATGTGAATAATGCTGTATAATAGACTGTATTTATGTTATTCACATGTGAATAATGCTGTATAATAGACTGTATTTATGTTATTCACATGTGACTAATGCTGTATAATAGACTATATTATTCACATGTGAATAATGCTGTATAATAGACTTTATTATTCACATGTGAATAATGATGTATAATAGACTGTATTTATGTTATTCACATGTGAATAATGCTGTATAATAGACTATTTATATTATCTACATGTGAATAATGCTATATAATAGACTGTATTTATGTTATTTACATTTGAAATAAAGCTGTATAATAGACTATTTATATTATTCACATGTGAATAATGCTGTATAATAGACTGTATTTATATTATTCACATGTGAAACAAAGCTGTATAATAGACTATTTATATTATTCACATGTGAATAATGCTGTATAATAGACTGTATTTCTGTTATTCACATGTAAATAATGCTGTATAATATACTGTATGTATGTTATTCACATGTGAATAATGCTGTATAATAGACTATATTATTCACATGTGAATAATGCTGTTTAATAGACTGTAATTATATTATTCACATGTGAATAATGCTGTATAATATACTGTATTTGTTTTTCACATGTGAATAATGCTGTATAATAGACTGTATTTATGTTATTCACATGTGAATAATGCTGTATAAAAGACTGTATTTATGTTATTCACATGTGAATAATGCTGTATAATAGACTATTTATATTATCTACATGTGAATAATGCTGTATAATAGACTGTATTTATGTTATTCACATGTGAAATAAAGCTGTATAATAGACTATTTATATTATTACATGTGAACAATGCTGTATAATAGACTGTATTTCTGTTATTCACATGTGAATAATGCTGTATAATATACTGTATGTATGTTATTCACATGTGAATAATGCTGTATAATAGACTATATTATTCACATGTGAATAATGATGTATAATAGACTATTTATATTATTCACATGTGAATAATGCTGTATAATAGACTGTATTTATATTATTCACATGTGAATAATGCTGTAAAATATACTGTATTTATATTATTCACATGTGAATAATGCTGTATAATAGACTGTATTTATATTATTCACATGTGAATAATGCTGTATAATAGACTGTATTTCTGTTATTCACATGTGAATAATGCTGTATAATATACTGTATGTATGTTATTCACATGTGAATAATGCTGTATAATAGACTATATTATTCACATGTGAATAATGCTGTATAATAGACTGTATTTATGTTATTCACATGTGAATAATGCTGTATAATATACTGTATTTATGTTATTCACATGTGAATAATGCTGTATAATAGACTATTTATATAATTCACATGTAAATAATGCTGTATAATAGACTGTATTTATGTTATTCACATGTGAATAATGCTGTATAATAGACTGTATTTATGTTATTCACATGTGAATAATGCTGTATAATAGACTGTATTTATGTTATTCACATGTGACTAATGCTGTATAATAGACTATATTATTCACATGTGAATAATGCTGTATAATAGACTTTATTATTCACATGTGAATAATGATGTATAATAGACTGTATTTATGTTATTCACATGTGAATAATGCTGTATAATAGACTATTTATATTATCTACATGTGAATAATGCTGTATAATAGACTGTATTTATGTTATTTACATTTGAAATAAAGCTGTATAATAGACTATTTATATTATTCACATGTGAATAATGCTGTATAATAGACTGTATTTATATTATTCACATGTGAAACAAAGCTGTATAATAGACTATTTATATTATTCACATGTGAATAATGCTGTATAATAGACTGTATTTCTGTTATTCACATGTAAATAATGCTGTATAATATACTGTATGTATGTTATTCACATGTGAATAATGCTGTATAATAGACTATATTATTCACATGTGAATAATGCTGTTTAATAGACTGTAATTATATTATTCACATGTGAATAATGCTGTATAATATACTGTATTTGTTTTTCACATGTGAATAATGCTGTATAATAGACTATTTATATAATTCACATGTAAATAATGCTGTATAATAGACTGTATTTATGTTATTCACATGTGAATAATGCTGTATAATAGACTGTTTTTATGTTATTCACATGTGAATAATGCTGTATAATAGACTGTATTTATGTCATTCACATGTGAATAATGCTGTATAATAGACTATTTATATTATTCACATGTGAATAATGCTGTATAATAGACTATTTATGTTATTCACATGTGAATAATGCTGTATAATAGACTTCATTTATGTTATTCACATGTAAAAAATACCTAAGTATTTATTGTCTATTCTGAGCGAAGTGTGGTGCTGTACATTTTATGATAAAAAAACCTGGTAGCTAGTTTTCTGTTATTTTACAGTAAATGAAACAATAATGATCATTTGAGTTCAAACGCAAAATCACATTTTGGAATTTGGATTAATCCCAGGTGATTACTTGTTTGCATAATTAAAATTAACTTAAGAAAAGAGGCCAATATTTGTACACAAATGCAATTTTACCGTCAGAATGTCACGCAGGAATATTTTTAACAGTTTGACTAGAATGTTTGTCATGTATTTGCCCCTAAAACCTTTTTCAGGGTCTATTTTGGTGTAGAGAATTGCACTATTTAAAGGTGTCTTTTTACCTGACTATTGGTTTTTCTTTCAATATTTAATCTTGTTACTTCACGGAATATTGACTTTTTTATTATGCATATTAATTCCAATACATGCCAACTGTTCTAAAAATGTAAAAAGGGTTTTTTATTCTTTAATCAGTTCATTTAAACATCTTTCACCTTAAAGACGTTATTGAACGTACAAACCCCAAAACTAGTGAAGTTGTCACCTTGTGTAAATGGTAAATAAAAAGAGAATACAACAAATCTTTTTCAACTTATATTCAATTGAATAGACTGCAAAGACAAGATATTTCATGTTCACACTCTACTATGCAAAGCCACAGCCATTTATCAACAACACCCAGCAACGCTTCGACTGAGAAAGTTGAGGAATGCTCATCAAAGACTTATTTGGAACATTCTACAGGTGAACAGGCTAATTGGGAACAGGTGGGTGCCATGATTGGGTATAAAAGTAGCTTCCGTGAAATGCTCAGTCATTCACAAACAAGGACGGGGCGAGGGTCACCACTTTGTCAACAAATGCCTGAGCAAATTGTTTAAGAACAACATTTCTCAACAAGGAATTTAGGGATTTCACCATCTACGCTCCGTAATATCATCAAAAGGTTCAGAGAATCTGGAGACATCACTGCACGTAAGCCATGATATTACACACCTTGGATCCCTCAGGCGGTACTGCATTAAAAAGCCACATCAGTGTGTAAAGGATATCACCACATGGGCTCAGGAACACTTCATAAAACCACTGTCAGTAACTACACTTGGTCGCTACATCTGTAAGTGCAAGTTAAAACTCTACTATGTGAAGCCACAGCTTTTTATCAACAACACCCAGAAATGTTTGGCTGGGCCGGAGCTCATCTAAGATGGACTGATGCAAAGTGGAAAAGTGTTCTGTGGTCTGACGAGTCCACATTTCAAATTGTTTTTGGAAACTGTGGACCAAAGAGGAAAAGAACCATCCGGGTTGTTCAAGGCTATAAAGTGTAAAAGGCAGCATGTGTGATGGTATGGGGGTGTATTAGTGCCCAAGACATGGGTAACTTACACATCTGTGAAGGCACCATTAATGCTGAAAGGTACATACAGCTTTTGGAGCAATCCAAGCAACATTATCATGGACGCCCCTGCTTATTTCAGCAAGACGATGCCAAGACACGTGTTACAACAGCGTGGCTTCCTAGTAAAAGAGTGTGGGTACTAGACTGGCCTGCTTGTGTGAAGGCTAAAATATGAGAAGGGAGACTGTTGAACAACTTAAGCTGTACATCAAGCAAGAATGGGAAAGAATTCCACTTCAAAAATGTGTCTCCTCAGTTGCCAAACCTTTACTGAGTGTTGTTAAAAGGAAAGGCCATGTAACACAGTGGTAAAAATGCCTTTTTTGCAATGTGTCACTGCCATTATATTCCAAGTTCATGATAATTTGCAAAAAAATAAAGTTTCTCAGTGTGAACATGAAATATCTTGTCTTTGCAGTCTATTCAATTGTGTCAGGACTTGGACTATGGAGCAGTTTCCTGCGTGGATCGTTTTCCCAAGATGCATAAGAATTGGACCGTACATGGCGTGAAGGTAAATACAAGATTTAATGATTACTCTAAAAAGTGTAAACAAAAAGCCGCACACGGCGGAGACAGAAAACTGGCTGAAGAACAAAAACTACACTTAACGTAGACTATGGGCAAGAAACAAAAGACTCGCTAAACGTGACATGAATAAACAAAAGCTTACTTGGAAAAGCATGGAACGAGCATGGAACTATGGCATGGAACGAGCATGGAACTATGGCATGGAACGACCATGGAACTATGGCATGGAACAAGCATGGAACCATGACATGGAACTATGGCATGGAACAAGCATGGAACCATGGCATGGAATGAGCATGGAACTATGGCATGGAACGAGCATGGAACCATGGCATGGAACGAGCATGGAACTATGGCATGGAATGAGCATGGAACTATGGCATGGAACGAGCATGGAACGAGCATGAAACGAGCATGAAACGAGCATGAAACTATGGCATGGAACGAGCATGGAACTATGGCATGGAACGAGCATGGAACTATGGCATGGAACGAGCATAATCAGAGTGATGACGCCAGGCCGACTACCTGGCAACTACAGGCTTAAAGACGTAATGATTGAAAACAGGTGCATGAGTCCAACACGTGAGACAGGTGAAACTAATGGTCGTCATGGTGACAAAACAAACAAGGATGCGTAAAAAACAGGAACTTTTGGAGTTTTAACCAAACAGAACCTAACTAAACTAGACATGATCACAAGACATGACAAATTGAATATAAGTTGAAAAGGATTTGTTGTATTCTCTTTTTATTGACCATTTACACAACCTGACAACTTCACTGCTTTTGGGCTTTGTCATTTGTACATTTTTCTCTCGCTCCTGATTTTCGTTAGGGCACAACAACATGACTAATTGCCAATATGGACCGATATAAAACAGTTTTCAGGCGTGTCGCCCGCCTTAGTGTATAAGGACTTTGGTTATTTCCCGTAGCGTCAATGAAGCGTGGTCGATGGCCACAGTTTGACCCTGGAACAGATGAAATCCCAGACCGTGGAAAGAAAAGTGGATGTTGGCCTTTAGACACTGCTGTTTATTTCGCCACCTGTGTTCCCGTAGGAGCGCTGGTCTTTTCGGGGGCTTGGCCGGGCTCCGTGGGGGCCTCCCCCGCCCAGACAAGAGACGCATGGCGAGCAAACGCGCTGTGACAAGCGTGTCCTCCTTTTTATTCGGCGTGGGCCCGACGGTGGTCCAGGTTAATGTCTGAGTGCGGCGTGTCAGCGGGAGCGTGCTCTCCGGCTGGATGTGCACACCGGAGTGACGGCCCGGAATGTTCCACGGGGGGACTCGGAGTCACGCCGTTGACATGACGCGGACAGGAAGTGGTACAAAATGACAATGTGTGAAAAGAAAATATTTTTCCGTGGTGTTATTCCATTTGTGCATGTTTTTATCAGTTAACATTGCTTAGACTCATCCTTTATAATAATAATAATAATAATATAGTTTATTTGTAAAAAGCACTTTACATTGAGCAACAACCTCAAAATGCTACAGTGTATTGAAAAAAAATAAAAAAAATAAAAAGACAATACAAAATAAATATAAATACAATCTAGAACAGCCTAATAGAACTAATATGTATATATCTATACAAAGGCTTTTTTTTTTTTTTTTTAAATCATCCACAGTCTGTGGTACCCTCAGGTGGTCAGGGAGCGCATTCCACAGACTGGGAACGGCGGAGCAGAAAGCCCGGTCTCCCATAGTTCGTAGCTTTGTCCTTTATTTTGCCGCATTTAATTCGGGACGAGGCGGCCAGAGAACCCCAACATATTTGATATGGTTGGAAAGGTCTGGAGTGCGCCAACAGCGCTATTTAATTTTTTGAATATTTCGTGTTACCATGGCGATGCTATTAAGGGAAAAGTCTCTTAACAGGCCCATTGATTAGGTACACTGGCCCTACTCATTAGGTACGCGCCTTTACAATGGCAGTTTTGTTTTCTTCAGGAAATTATGCGACATTACCTCTCGTAGCTCGGTTGGGAGAGCATCCGTGGCAGCAACTTGAGGGTTCCAGGTTCGATTCCCGCTTCTGCCTTCCTAGTCACTGCCGTTATGTCCTTGGGCAAGACACTTCACCCCCAGCCATTTCGTCCAGCTCCTCCCAGGGGATCCCGAGGCGTTCCCAGGCCAGCCGGGAGACATAGTCTTCCCAACGTGTCCTGGGTCTTCCCCGTGGCCTCCTACCGGTTGGACGTAACCTAAACACCTACCGAGGGAGGCGTTCGGGTGGCATCCTGACCAGATGCCCGAACCACCTCATCTGGCTCATCTCCATGTGGAGGAGCAGTGGCTTTAATTTGAGCTTCCCCCGGATGGCAGAGCTTCTCACCCTATCTCTAAGGGAGAGCCCTGCCACCCGGCGGAGGAAACTCATTTTGGCCGCTTGTACCCGTGATCTTGTCCTTTCGGTCATAACCCAAAGCTCATGACCATAGGTGAGGATGGGAACGTAGATCGACCGGTAAATAGAGAGCTTTACCTTCCGGCTCAGCTCCTTCTTCAACACAACGGATCGATCGATACAGCGTCCGCATTACTGAAGACACCGCACCGATCCACCTGTCGATCTCACGATCCACTTTTCCCTCACTCAGAAACAAGACTCCGAGGTACTTGAACTCCTCCACTTGGGGCAGGGTCTCCTCCCCAACCCGGAGATGGCACTCCACCCTTTTCCGAGCGAGAACCATGGACTCGGACTTGGAGGTGCTGATTCTCATCCCAGTCGCTTCACACTCGGCTGCGAACCGATCCAGTGAGAGCTGAAGATCCTGGCCAGATGAAGCCATCAGGACCACATCATCTGCAAAAGAGACCTAATCCTGCAGCCACCAAACCAGATCCCCTCAACGCCTTGACTGCGCCTAAAAATTCTGTCCATAAAAGTTATGAACAGAATGGGTGACAAAGGGCAGCCTTGGCGGAGTCCAACCCTCACTGGAAACGTGTCCGACTTACTGCCGGCAATGCGGACCAAGCTCTGACACTGATCGTACAGGGAGCGGACCGCCACAATCAGACAGTCCGATACCCCATACTCTCTGAGCACTCCCCACAGGACTTCCCGAGGGACACGGTCGAATGCCTTCTCCAAGTCCACAAAGCACATGTAGACTGGTTGGGCAAACTTCCATGCACTCTCAAGGACCCTGCCCAGAGTATAGAGCTGGTCCACAGTTCCACGACCAGGACGAAAACCACACTGTTCCTCCTGAATCCGAGGTTCCACTATCCAGCGTAGCCTCCTCTCCAGTACACCTGAATAGACCTTACCGGGAAGGCTGAGGAGTGTGATCCCACGATAGTTGGAACACACCCTCCGGTTCCCCTTCTTAAAGAGAGGAACCACCACCCCGGTCTGACAATCCAGAGGTAGCGCCCCCGATGTCCAGGCGATGTTGCAGAGTCTTGTCAAAAAAGACAGCCCCACAGCATCCAGAGACTTAAAGAACTCCGGGCAGATCTCATCTAACCCCGGGGCCTTGCCACCGAGGAGCTTTTTAACTACCTCAGCAACCTCATCCCCAGAAATAGAAGAGCCCACCACAGATTCCCCAGGCACTGCTTCCTCATAGGAAGACCTGTCGGTGGGATTGAGGAGGTCTTCGAAGTATTCCCTCCACCGATCCACAACATCCGCAGTCGAGGTCGGCAGAACACCATCCTCGCCATACACGGTGTTGACAGTGCACTGCTTCCCCTTCCTGAGGCGGCGGATGGTGGTCCAGAATCGCTTCGAAGCCGTCCGGAAGTCGTTTTCCATGTCTTTGCCAAACTCCTCCCATGTCCGAGTTTTTTCCTCCACGACCGCTGAAGCCGCACACCGCTTGGCTTGTCGGGACCTGTCAGCTGCCTCCGGAGTCCTATGAGCCAAAAGAACCCGACAGGACTCCTTCTTCAGCTTGATGGCATCCCTCACCGCCGGTGTCCACCAACGGGTTCTAGGATTACCGCCACGACAGGCACCAACCACCTTGCGGCCACAGCTCCAATCAGCCGCCTCGACAATAGAGGTGCGGAACATGGTCCATAACATAAATACAGTCTATTATACAGCATTATTCACATGTGAATAATATAAATACAGTCTATTATACAGCATTATTCACATGTGAATAAAATAAATACAGTCTATTATAAAGCATTATTCATATATGAATAACATAAATACAGTCTATTATACAGCATTATTCACATGTGAATAATATAAATACAGTCTATTATACAGCATTATTCACATGTAAATAACATAAATACAGTCTATTATACAGCATTATTCACATGTGAATAATATAAATACAGTCTATTATACAGCATTATTCACATGTGAATAACATAAATACAGTCTATTATACAGCATTATTCACATGTGAATAATATAAAAAGTCTATTATACAGCATTATTCACATGTGAATAATATAAATACAGTCTATTATACAGCATTATTCACATGTGAATAACATAAATACAGTCTATTATACAGCATTATTCACATGTGAATAATATAAATACAGTCTATTATACAGCATTATTCACATGTGAATGACATAAATACAGTCTATTATACAGTATTATTCACATGTGAAGAACATAAATACAGTCTATTATAAAGCATTATTCACATGTGAATAATATAAATACAGTCTATTATACAGCATTATTCACATGTGAATAACATAAATAGTCTATTATACAGCATTATTCACATGTGAATAAAATAAATACAGTCTATTATAAAGCATTATTCACATGTGAATAACATAGTCTATTATACAGCATTATTCACATGTGAATAATATAAATACAGTCTATTATACAGCATTATTCACATGTAAATAATATAAATACAGTCTATTATCCAGCATTATTCACATGTGAATAACATAAATACAGTCTATTATACAGCATTATTCACATGTGAATAACATAAATACAGTCTATTTTACAGCATTATTCACATGTGAATAACATAAATACAGTCTATTATACAGCATTATTCACATGTGAATAACATAAATACAGTCTATTTTAAAGCATTATTCACATGTGAATAACATAAATACAGTCTATTTTAAAGCATTATTCACATGTTTCTCCAGCAAGTTAAACGGTTCCGACGTCTAAATGCTCAGTGCATTCAGGACATCTTGCTAGGTGCTAGCATGCTAACGATTTGCATTTGACCATTTTATCCGTTTTACTAATATGAAAACAGAAATGTATAACATGGTGGAGGAACATTATTGAGGAAATACCAAAAGTGGCGAGGCAGTTCTCTTTACGCTACAATTTTAGCTAATTTTATCCGTTCAAATACTTTGCGCCATCTTAGAACTATGCATACTTCTCCTGTTGGAATGCTAACCTTTTATGCTAGCATTTTTGCTCATTTTATTCGTATAAACTTAGAAATCATGGTTTTCTATACCTGGGTCACCGTCTTAGAAGTACGCATTATATAACATTAATTGTATGACATTAGCATGCTAACTTTTATGTTGGCATTTTAGCTCATTTTGATCATTTACACCTAAAATGCATGCTAACTTTATGTTAGCATTTAAGGTAATTTTGGTCAGTTACACCTAAAATGCATGCTAACTTTTATGTTAGCATTTTAGCTCATGTTGATAATTTACACCTAAAATGCATGCTAACTTTTATGTTAGCATTTTAGCTCATTTTGATCATTTACACCTAAAATGCATGCTAACTTTTATTTTAGAATTTTAGCTCATTTTGATAATTTACACCTAAAATGCATGCTAATTTTATGCTAGCATTTAAGCTAATTTTGGTCAGTTACACCTAAAATGCATGCTAACTTTTATGTTAGCATTTTAGCTCATGTTGATAATTTACACCTAAAATGCATGCTAACTTTTATGTTAGCATTTTAGCTCATTTTGGTCAGTTACACCTAAAATGCATGCTAACTTTTATGTTATCATTTTAGCTCATTTTGATCATTTACACCTAAAATGCATGCTAACTTTTATGTTAGCATTTTAGCTCATTTTGATCATTTACACCTAAAATGTATGCTAACTTTATGTTAGCATTTTAGCTCATTTTGATCATTTACACCTAAAATGCATGCTAACTTTTATGTTAGCATTTTAGCTCATTTTGATCATTTACACCTAAAATGCATGCTAACTTTTATGTTAGCATTTTAGCTCATTTTGATCATTTACACTTAAAATGCATGCTAACTTTTATACTAGCATTTTAGCTCATTTTGATCATTTACACTTAAGATGCATGCTAACTTTATGTTAGCATTTTAGCTCATTTTGGTCAGTTACACCTAAAATGCATGCTAACTTTTATGTTAGCATTTTAGCTCATTTTGATCATTTACACCTAAAATGCATGCTAATTTTAAGTTAGCATTTTAGCTCATTTTGATCATTTACACCTAAAATGCATGGGTTTTGAAACATGTCTCCATCTTGCAAGTATGCCAACTGTTCCCATCATAACAAGCTAATGTTAGCCTGCTAACGTTTTGCACTAGCTCTTTAGCTTGAATCAAGGTTCACAGCAGTCTAGTTTATCTAGCAATTGCCGCACTAATTTCGTTGTACAGTCGTCCCTCGGTTCAGACCAGGGATTCTCAAACTTTGGTACTAAGGATCATTTGATTAAAGAACAGTGTTTATAATTGTTTTACGGTATATTCAAACACAGTGTTACTGTTCAAACTGTGTGTGATGTTACAGTGGCCAAAAATATCAAATGTACTTGTAAATAAAACCTCTGCCTTGTTTTTAATGAATACTTAGGTCTACTACACTACTGTATTTAATGTTGTCATTATGGTGGTACTTAATGAATACTTAGGTCTACTACACTACTGTATTTAATGTTGTCATTATGGTGGTACTTAATGAATACTTAGGTCTACTACACTACTGTATTTAATGTTGTCATTATGGTGGTACTTAATGAATACTTAGGTCTACTACACTACTGTATTTAATGTTGTCATTATGGTGGGACTTGGACAGCCAAGTGTTTTCTGAGGTGGTGAAAAGAGTTAGACAACCACTGGTTTAGATGATGAGTAAATATAAGTATAAGTAAATAGCTATTAATAAATTAAATATGTTCATATTCATACAATAATAATAAAGCTTTCGTACTTACACACATCTTCTAGAAATATACTGAAATATACTAAATAACTGTTAATATTACATTGCTGTATTTGATAGTTTTTGTGGTAAAATCCAGTTTAGTACTGTCCTGCTTTTATTTTGAAGACTTACTTTACACTGAACAGGAAGTCTAGTAAGACCAGGAGTGTCTAAACTTTTTCCACACTATTTTTCATTTTCAAAACCAATACAAAAAATAAATGTAATTATTTTTTAACCTTTAGAGCTCCTCTCAAGTTCGGAACAACTTCAGGTGTATTTGTTATTATTTTTTAATGGGTTACGCCCTTTTAGACACAAACTATTTGATGTGAAGTAATTGGAGCCTTAATTAGGTCAATAATTCATAATAACCCTGATTATGATTCATTATTAGTTTTTTAAAACTAAAAGTCCCACTAAAATCATCAGGGCTCCACAATAGCTTCACTCATTAGTGTAAACAAAAAAAAACACACACACATATATATATATATATATATATATATATATATATATATATATATATATATATATATATATATATATATATATATATATATGTATGTGTGGGAAAAAAAATCACAAGACTATTTCATCTCTACAGGCCTGTTTCATGAGGGGGGGTTCCCTCAATCATCAGGAGATTTTAATGGGAGCATTCACATACCATGGTTTATATAGGGCACAGAGTGGGTGGGTACAGGCTGGCGTAGGGGCGTGGTGATTGGCTCATGTGTTACCTAGGAGGTGTTTCCGTCTGTGGCGGCATGCTGTTACAATTTCGCTGCGCTTGTTGAGGGATGACAGGTCTGGACGGTAAATAATAAACAGTTTTTCTTTCAAGCATAGGTTGCATCTTTTATTACCACTATTGTAAGGTGTGCTGGATGCAATAATTTGCCATGTTATTGAATATTCAACATTATTGTCTTTGAGGTCCCAAATGTGTTTGCTGAGTTCTGTGGTATTCCGCAGGTTTTGGTTCCTGAAAGAAGCCTTGTGATTGTTCCATCTGGTTTTGAACTCTCCCTCAGTTAATCCTACATATGTGTCGGATGTGTTAATGTCCTTGCGTGTTACCTGATTGCCCTCTCAACGGGGGGTGCTTACAATCATCAGTTGTCTACCAATCTAAGGTAACACGCAATGGCTGTCGGGGCTGACGAACTGTGTATATGTATGTATATGTGTGTGTATGTATGTATGTTTATATATGTGTATGTGTACATATGTGTATGTATATGTATATATGTGTATGTGTGGGTATGTATACATGTATGTGTGTATGTGTATGTATATATGTATGTATGTATGTATATTTCTGGGGGTACGCTCTGGACCTGCCTGTTAGACGGGGGTCGACGCCTCGGGCTACTGCATCCGAACTGCGTGTCTGGAGCTCCTGGGTCCCGCTGTCCATCCCTTCCGGGTGCCCGTCTTGGTTGGGGCCTGTTGGGCCTAGTCCCTGCGTCTATTGTGGTAGCTTGGTGCTGCAAGGTATTCCGAGGTGCTGCGAGTCGGCCAGTTGCTGGGGTAGTGACCTTGTTTGTCAGCATGTCTGTGATCTTTTTTTAATTCTTTTTTTTAATTAATTAATTTATTTATTTATTTATTTATCTTTTTTTTTTTTTTTATATATATTTTATTAATATTATTTTTTAATTTTTCCCCTCCCTCAGGGGGGGGGCTTGGCGGGGCGGTTGCTGGTTGTTCCATCTCCATCGTTGGGGTCCCTGCGGGTGGGGTGGGTGGTTCCCGTGGCCCTGTGCCTGGGTGGTCCTGCGGCGGCCGGTTTGGGTGGGGTGGCCGGGGGCTGGCCTCGCCGCGCTCTCCGGGGGTGGGGGGTGGGCTCGTGGGGGCCCGGTTGCCGGTGGGGCGGGGGCGGTCTTCCCGTCCGGTTGCGGGGAGTCTCTGGGTCCCTCGGGCGGGGCGTCTCGCCTTTCTGCCCATGTGGGGTGTGGTCTCTCGCTGGCTTGGGGTCTGGCTGTCCCCTGCTTTTCTCGTGCCCTGTCCTCTGCCGGGTGCGTCTGTCTGCGGCCTGCTGCTGGCCCTTGTGGGCGGTACGGTGGGTCGGGCTCTGGGGTTCCTGTCGCTGGCCGGCTTGGCTGCGTGGGGGCGGTGGTCCCTGGTTCCCTGGGCACCACGCCTCCTGTTTGTGGGTTGGGCTCTCGGGGGTGATGGGGCCGTGCTCTGGCTCCCACGCACTCTGGGAGTCGAATGTATTGTACATGCAAATTCACATATGCTCACATACGTACATAGGTACCTACGCTCCCACATACATACACAAATACAGTACATATTTACCTACCTAATGTTCGTACATCCACACGCACATTCAATATACAAACATACACATACACATACTGTACATATACATTCACTGTACAAACACATATACACATTCTGTACATATACATTCATTGTACAAACACATATACACATTCTGTACATATACAAGTACATATGCATACTTACACTCATGCACATAATCACGTTTCATCAAACATATATTAACGTTGTTGCCCTAGGGTAAACTGGGTGTAACACATGGCACACTGACAAAGCTTAACCTATTGTGACTATAACAATCTACAAGGTTAATGTAGGTTGCTTCTCTTTCTCCCCCTCCATTTTTCTGCATTCTTTCGTATCTCAAGTTATCATTACGTATATGTATTGTTGCATTTAAACAACTGTATTGTTGATAATAAAGGTAAATTATTGGTATTGTTCATTATCAATAGCGCTATTTCTATTGGTATTTGTATTGATCCATTTGTAGTGTAATAATGCTCATTGTCATTTCTGTATTATTTTTTATTTTTCGCTAACTGCTTATTTGCTATTACTTTTACCATCATATTTGTACATGTCATATTTGCTGATGTTGCTCTATTGTTGTTGTTGTTGTTGTTTGCTGTTGTTGTTTTTGTCTCTCTGTCTAATCCCCCTCTTGTCCCCACAATTTCCCCCTCTGTCTTCTTTTTTTTTCTCTTTCTATCCCCTCCTGCTCCGGCCCGGCTGCACTAAATGATAATATAAGTACATTTAATAAAGTCAAATACAAATAAGGCAACAAGAGAAGTATCCTACACTTAAGTCTTAAGAAGACAAACTTGGTGATGTATTTAAAAAGATAACGTAGTCGATGACAAGGTACTTAAAAGTGGACTTAAGTGGTAAGAAGACAAACGTGGTGATGTTTTTAAAAAGATCATGTAGTCGATGACAAGGTACTTAAAAGTGGACTTAAATCTTAAGAAGACAAATGTGGTGATGTTTTTAAAAAGATCATGTAGTTGACGACAAGGTACTTAAAAGTGGACTTAAGTCTTAAGAAGACAAACGTGGTAATGTTTTTGAAAAGATAACGTAGTCGACGACAAGATACTTAAAAGTGGACTTAAATCTTAAGAAGACAAACGTGGTAATGTTTTTGAAAAGATAACGTAGTCGACGACAAGGTACTTAAAAGTGGACTTAAGTCTTAAGAAGACAAACGTGGTAATGTTTTTAAAAAAAAATAACGTAGTCGACGACAAGGTACTTAAAAGTGGACTTAAGTGGTAAGAAGACAAACGTGGTGATATTTAAAAAGACCATGTAGTCGATGACAAGGTACTTAAAAGTGGACTTAAGTCCTAAGACAAACGTGGCGATGTTTTTAAAAAGATCATGTAGTCGACGACAAGGTACTTAAAAGTGGACTTAAGTGGTAAGAAGACAAACTTGGTGATATTTAAAAAGATCATGTAGTCGACGACAAGGTACTTAAAAGTGGACTTAAGTCTTAAGAAGACAAATGTGGTGATGTTTTTTTAAAAAGATCATGCAGTCGACGACAACATACTTAAAAGTGGACTTAAGTGGTAAGAAGACAAAGTGATGTTTTTAAAAAGATCATGTAGTCGATGACAAGGTACTTAAAAGTGGACTTAAGTCTTAAGAAGACAAATGTGGTGATGTTTTTTAAAAAGATCATGCAGTCGACGACAACATACTTAAAAGTGGACTTAAGTGGTAAGAAGACAAAGTGATGTTTTTAAAAAGATCATGTCGTCGACGACAAGGTACTTAAAAGTGGACTTAAGTCCTAAGAAGACAAACGTGGCAATGTTTTTAAAAAGATCATGTAGTTGACGACATGGTACTTAAAAGTGGACTTAAGTGGTAAGAAGACAAATGTGATGATATTTTTAAAAAGATCATGAAGTCGACGACAAGGTACTTAAAAGTGGACTTAAGTCTTAAGAAGACAAATGTGGTGATGTTTTTAAAAAGATAACGTAGTCGACGACAGCATACTTAAAAGTGGACTTAAGTGGTAAGAAGACAAACTTGGTGATGTTTTTAAAAAGATAACGTAGTCGATGACAAGGTACTTAAAAGTGGACTTAAGTGGTAAGAAGACAAACTTGGTGATGTTTTTAAAAAGATAACGTAGTCGACGACAAGGTACTTAAAAGTGGACTTAAGTCTTAAGAAGACAAATGTGGTGATGTTTTTAAAAAGATAACGTAGTCGACGACAGCATACTTAAAAGTGGACTTAAGTGGTAAGAAGACAAACGTGGTGATATTTAAAAAGATCATGTAGTCGACGACAACATACTTAAAAGTGGACTTAAGTCTTAAGAAGACAAATGTGGTGATGTTTTTAAAAAGATCATGTAGTTGACGACAAGGTACTTAAAAGTGGACTTAAGTCTTAAGAAGACAAACTTGGTGATGTATTTAAAAAGATAACGTAGTCGACGACAAGGTACTTAAAAGTGGACTTAAGTGGTAAGAAGACAAATGTGGTGATGTTTTTAAAAAGATCATGTAGTCGACGACAAGGTACTTAAAAGTGGACTTAAGTCTTAAGAAGACAAATGTGGTGATGTTTTTAAAAAGATCATGTAGTCGACGACAAGGTACTTAAAAGTGGACTTAAGTCTTAAGAAGACAAATGTGGTGATGTTTTTAAAAAGATCATGTAGTCGACGGCAACATACTTAAAGGTGGACTTAAGTCTTAAGAAGACAAAGAGGTGGACGTAGGGGTGTTGTTGACATCCAGGGTGGCGACGTAAAGCCTAGGGATGAATATTTGTCCAGCATTAAAGTCACATCAGCTTGGCGCGGAGGCGTAGTGTATGGGCTCGTCACTGAGGATGAGTTTGGGCGTGTTGTTAAAGCGATGCCTTCCACTTTGTTGGGCGCCGTGCTTCTGTCCAAGGCCAATCATTTGCACGCCAAAGTGCTGCGACTTGAAGAGCAAATGTGGCGTGAAGGTAGCGAGGCGGCGTTTAGGCCACATATGGACCAGAAGTTGTCAAATAGCTTCCTCCTTAGCTCGCCTTGTTGCGTCCAATCCCTTCTGCTCGTTAGCGAGCTGAGACTCCAGCTGGGCAAACACCTTTTTTAATTATCCTCTCCCACGCCATCTTCAATCAGCGCCACTCACACCAGCCACTTCATTAGGGACACACTTAATGACCTTCCATAGAAAACTGCCACTTTTTATTCAGACTGCAATCTTTCACAAATATATTTATTTACATGTACAAATATATGTATTTACATGTACAAATATATTTATTTCCATGTACAAATATATGTATTTACATGTACAAATATATTTATTTACATGTACAAATATATTTATTTACATGTACAAATATATGTATTTACATGTACAAATATATTTATTTATTTGTACAAATATATTTATTTATTTGTACAAATATATTTATTTACATGTACAAATATATTAATTTACATGTACAAATATATGTATTTACATGTACAAATATATTTATTTATTTGTACAAATATATGTATTTACATGTACAAATATATTTATTTATTTGTACAAATATATTTATTTACATGTACAAATATATTAATTTACATGTACAAATATATTTATTTATTTGTACAAATATATGTATTTACATGTACAAATATATGTATTTACATGTACAAATATATTTATTTACATGTACAAATATATTAATTTACATGTACAAATATATGTATTTATTTGTACAAATATATTTATTTACATGTACAAATATATTTATTTACATGTACAAACATATTTATTTACATGTACAAATATATTTATTTATTTGTACAAATATATTTATTTACATGTACAAATATATTTATTTACATGTACAAACATATTTATTTCCATGTACAAATATATTTATTTCCATGTACAAATATATTTATTTCCATGGTGATACAATCCTCCATTAAATAGATAAACAGCTCTGATTAATTTTCTATATTAATCACACACACACACATATATATATATATATATATATATATATATATATATATGTGTATGTGTGGGGAAAAAAATCACAAGACTATTTCATCTCTACAGGCCTGTTTCATGAGGGGGGGTACCCTCAATCATCAGGAGATTTTAATGGGAGCATTCGCATACCATGGTTTATATAGGGCACAGAGTGGGTGGGTACAGGCTGGCCTAGGGGCGTGGTGATTGGCTCATGTGTTACCTAGGAGATGTTTCCGTCTATGGCGGCATGTTGTTACAATTTCGCTGCGCTTGTTGAGGGATGACAGGTCTGGACGGTAAATAATAAACAGTTTCTCTTTCAAGCATAGGTTGCATCTTTTATTACCACTATTGTAAGGTGTGCTGGATGCAAGAATTTGCCATGTTATTGAATATTCAACATTATTGTCTTTGAGGTCCCAAATGTGTTTGCTGAGTTCTGTGGTATTTCGCAGGTTTTTGTTCCTGAAAGAAGCCTTGTGATTGTTCCATCTCGTTTTGAATTCTCCCTCAGTTAATCCTACATATGTGTCGGATGTGTTAATGTCCTTGCGTATTACCTTAGATTGGTAGACAACTGATGTTTGTAAGCACCCCCCGTTGAGAGGGCAATCAGGTTTCTTTCGACAGTTACATCCTTTGTTGGTTTTGGAGTCGCTCTGTCTGGGGGTCGACGGCTCATTTGCAATTGTTTTGTTGTGGTTTGAGATGATTTGTCGTATATTGTTCATGCAGCTGTAGCTCAATTTAATGTTGTTCTTGTTGAATACTTTTCTTAGGGTGTTGTCTTTGGGAAAGTGTTTGTCAATCAGATTGAGGAATTTGTGTCCAATGTTCGTTGAGACGTTTTTGCTGTATGGGGGGTTGTACCAGATGATGTCGTTTCGTTTTCTGTTCTTTTTTGGCTGGTTTCCTGGCGTGGGTTCATAGGTGAGGGTGAAATTGTATCCGCTTTCATCAAGGGCTTTTTGGTACGGGGGGGTTGCTTGGTCAAATTCAGCTTTGCTAGATGACAGCATCGATAGCCTTTTATTGATTCCGGTAGGTATTCTTTTCGTGGTGGTGGGTGGGTGGTTGCTGTCATGGTGCACGTATTGGAGTGTTGTGTTGGGTTTCGTGAATGGTTGGTAGCTGTTATTTCTCAGGTTGAAAGTGACGTCAAGGAAGTTGACGGTTTGCTTGTTGGCTTCAATCGTGATCCGTAGGCCGTTCTCTTTGAAAATTTGGCATATGCGCTTCTTGGTATTCTCGCTGCTCCTTGGCGAGGCGCGACACACTGCCAGTCCGTCATCACGGTAAATACCAAGGTTCAGATTGAGGCTAGCGAGCTGGGAGAGGAGGAAACTCCCAACGAGTTCACACGTTTCTGCTCCGTCAAAACTTCCCTTAGTGACGTCAAATGTTGCATTGTTCTTTTTTTGCCATGGTGTACTGTTGTGGATGAGAATGGAGTTTTTTGCGTGGATGATGATGTTTCTTTCGTTGCCTGTGATTGAGTCGTAGTCTGAGGCGAAGTCTAGTGCTTGAGTCAGTAGGTCTTGCGTGATGGAAGGGTAAAATTCCTCGATATCAAAGGAGATAAAGTTGTGCTGTTGTTTGTCTTGGATGTTGTTGAACCATTTGATTACTGCTGCTGTATTTCTCCATTGGTTGAGTGGTGTTTTGTCCTTGATTTTTGTGTTGACTCTGTCCAGGATTATTTTGCTGATTTTTCCTATTTCAGATTTAGTTGGGTTTATTAGTCGGCATGTTGGGTTATTTGCGAAGTTGGGTTTGTGGTCCTTCAATGTGATGAAGGCTTCCTTGTTGGCTGTGGCGTCCACCAAGGAAGCCTTCATCACATTGAAGGACCACAAACCCAACTTCGCAAATAACCCACCTTGGACATTCAAGCCAGTATATTTCCTCGTTTTTGAAAAAATTCCCTGATTTTTTGGAATTACCAGGTATTTTCCCCTATTGGAAATGAACGTGCACAATACAAACCTGTCCATATCCCACATTTCTCATCCGATTTGAAGTGTTCCAACATCCACACACTCCACTTACCTCGGACAATCAAACCAGCATGTTTCCTAGTTTTCGTAAAGTCCCTGATTTCCTGGGATTACCAGAAATTCCCCCCTGTGTAAAATGAATGGGCAATATACAAAATGATCCATTTTCCACATTCCTCTTCTGATTTGAAGCATTCAAACATCCACACACTCCACTCACCTTGGACATTTAAGACAGCATGTTCCACCAATTTTGAAAATTCCCTGATTTCCTGGGATTACCAGGAATTCCCCCCCCCCCACGGAAAATGAAAATGCACTATACAAACCTCTCCATATTCCACATTTCTCAACCGTTTTGAAGCGTTCAAACATCCACACACTCCACTCACCTTGGACAATCAAACCAGCATGTATCGTTGTTTTCATAAATTCCCTGATTTCCTGGGATTACCAGGAATTTCCCCCCATGGAAAATGAATGGGCAGTATACAAAATTCTCCATATCCCACATTTTTCATGCGATTTGAAGCGTTCCAACATCCACACACTCCACTCCCCCTGGACATTTAAGACAGCTTGTTTCCCAGTTTTCAAAAATTCCTTGATAACCCGGGATTACCAGGAATTTCCCCCCATGAAAAATGAATGGGCAATATACAAAATTCTCCGTATTCCACATTTCTCATCTGATTTGAAGCTTTCCAACATCCACACACTCCTCTCACCTTGGACATTCAAGCCAGTATATTTCCTCGTTTTTGAAAAAATTCCCTGATTTCCTGGAATTACCAGGTATTTTCCCCTATTGAAAATGAACGTGCACGATACAAACCTCTCCATATCCCACATTTTTCATCCAATTTGAAGCGTTCCAACATCCACACACTCCACTCACCTTGGACATTTAAGACAGCATGTTTCACCATTTTCGAAAATTCCCTGATTTCCTGGGATTACCAGGAATTTCCCCCCATGAAAAATGAATGGGCAATATACAAAATTCTCCGTATTCCACATTTCTCTTCTGATTTGAAGCTTTTCAACATCCAGACACTCCTCTCACCTTGGACATTCAAGCCAGTATATTTCCTCGTTTTTGAAAAAATTCCCTGATTTCCTGGAATTATTAGGTATTTCCCCCTATCGGAAATGAACGTGCACAATACAAACCTCTCCATAGCCCACATTTCTCATCCGATTTGAAGTGTTCCAACATCCACACACTCCACTTACCTCGGACAATCAAACCAGCATGTTTCCTAGTTTTCGTAAAGTCCCTGATTTCCTGGGATTACCAGAAATTCCCCCCTGTGTAAAATGAATGGGCAATATACAAAATGATCCATTTTCCACATTTCTCTTCTGATTTGAAGCATTCAAACATCCACACACTCCACTCACCTTGGACATTTAAGACAGCATGTTGCACCAATTTTGAAAATTCCCTGATTTCCTGGGATTACCAGGAATTCCCCCCCCACGGAAAATGAAAATGCACTATACAAACCTCTCCATATTCCACATTTCTCAACCGTTTTGAAGCGTTCAAACATCCACACACTCCACTCACCTTGGACAATCAAACCAGCATGTATCGTTGTTTTCATAAATTCCCTGATTTCCTGGGATTACCAGAAATTTCCCCCCATGGAAAATGAATGGGCAGTATACAAAATTCTCCATATCCCACATTTTTCATCTGATTTGAAGCTTTCCAACATCCACACACTCCTCTCACCTTGGACATTCAAGCCAGTATATTTCCTCGTTTTTGAAAAAATTCCCTGATTTCCTGGAATTACCAGGTATTTTCCCCTATTGAAAATGAACGTGCACGATACAAACCTCTCCATATCCCACATTTCTCATCCGATTTGAACCGTTCCAACATCCACACACTCCACTTACTTTGGACAATCAAACCAGCATGTTTCCTAGTTTTCGTAAAATCCCTGATTTCCTGGGATTACCAGGAATTTCCCCCCATGGAAAATGAATGGGCAGTATACAAAATTCTCCATATCCCACATTTTTCATGCGATTTGAAGCGTTCCAACATCCACACACTCCACTCCCCCTGGACATTTAAGACAGCTTGTTTCCCAGTTTTCAAAAATTCCTTGATAACCCGGGATTACCAGGAATTTCCCCCCATGAAAAATTAATGGGCAATATACAAAATTATCCATTTTCCACATTTCTCTTCTGATTTGAAGCGTTCAAACATCCACACACTCCACTCACCTTGGACATTTAAGACAGCATGTTTCACCATTTTTGAAAATTCCCTGATTTCCTGGTATTACCAGGAATTTCCCCCCATGGAAAATTAATGGGCAATATACAAAACGTTCCATATTCCACATTTCTCTTCTGATTTGAACCCTTCCAACATCCACACACTCCACTCACCTTGGACATTTAAGACAGCATGTTCCACCAATTTTGAAAATTCCCTGATTGCCTGGGATTACCAGGAATTCCCCCCCACGGAAAATGAAAATGCACTATACAAACCTCTCCATATTCCATATTTCTCAACCGATTGAAGCGTTCCAACATCCACACACTCCACTCACCTTGGACAATCAAACCAGCAAGTATCGTTGTTTTCATAAATTCCCTGATTTCCTGGGATTACCAGGAATTTCCCCCCATGAAAAATGAATGGGCAGTATACAAAATTCTCCATATCCCACATTTTTCATCCGATTGGAAACGTTCCAACATCCACACACTCCACTCCCCCTGGACATTTAAGACAGCATGTTTCCCAGTTTTCAAAAATTCCTTGATAACCCGGGATTACCAGGAATTTCCCCCCTTGGAAAATGAATGGGCAATATACAAAATTCTCCATATCCCACATTTCTCATCCAATTTGAAGCGTTCCAACATCCACACACTCCACTCACCTTGGACATTTAAGACAGCATGTTTCACCATTTTCGAAAATTCCCTGATTTCCTGGGATTACCAGGAATTTCCCCCCATGAAAAATGAATGGGCAATATACAAAATTCTCCGTATTCCACATTTCTCTTCTGATTTGAAGCTTTTCAACATCCACACACTCCTCTCACCTTGGACATTCAAGCCAGTATATTTCCTCGTTTTTGAAAAAATTCCCTGATTTCCTGGAATTATCAGGTATTTCCCCCTATTGGAAATGAACGTGCACAATACAAACCTCTCCATATCCCACATTTCTTATCCGATTTGAAGTGTTCCAACATCCACACACTCCACTAACCTCGGACAATCAAACCAGCATGTTTCCTAGTTTTCGTAAAGTCCCTGATTTCCTGGGATTACCAGGAATTTCCCCCTGTGTAAAATGAATGGGCAATATACAAACCTCTCCATTTTCCACATTTCTCTTCTGATTTGAAGCGTTCCAACATCCACACACTCCACTCACCTTGGACAATCAAACCAGCAAGTTTCCTAGTTTTCATAAATTCCCTGATTTCCTGGGATTACCAGGAATTTGCCTCCGTGTAAAATGAATGGGCAGTATACAAACCTCTCCATATTCCACATTTCTCAACCGATTTGAAGTGTTCCAACATCCACACACTCCACTCACCTTGGACATTCAAGCAGTTGGTTCACTTCCACTCACGCGTATCGGCGTTTTTTGCGGCTTCCGAGCGGAATTGCAACTTGTAGTTGCGTTTGATTTCCGGAACGTGCGCGAAAACGAGCGTAGCGTCTTGTGTTTTTTTGTATGGTCACTCATGTCAGCGTGGTGCGACGGGACGGGGGCGAATCCCGCGCTCGGCCGTCTAAATAGAGAAATGTATGCCGGGACACAGTCGGCCGTGATTAGGTTTGCTCAACAGTTTAGAGGCGGCTTTGAAAGTGAGATTGCGCCTCTCTTCAGCTCATTGTGGCGGCGCTCTAATCTGTTTAGCTGTACTTAAATTGGCTGCGTTGACATCTCCAGGCCAGGGATTCTCTTTTCTCCCCGCTCCCTTTCACCTCACTTAATATGCCATTTTGGTCTCCCAGGGACAATAATTGAAGTTTAAATAGCTTAAAGGCCGGCCAATCCAGATGGGCATCTCCGTGATTAAGCAACTCCGGGCCGAGGTCCTCCGGATTAGGACATTACGGAGAGAAAGAGCCAGCTTTTTGCCACTTTATTCCCTCTCAATAACATTCTTTCACATATTAACTTAATTCCACCCCTAGGTAGGGACTTTATCATGCAGAAGACCTTAATCCACTGTTGTTGAGTCCATCTTTGATGCAGCCCCCTCCCCTGGCCTGGCTAAGACAAAGCCCCCGTGACGCGGACAATGGGATGCAACAAAAACAAGAGGAGAAAACACATCAAAGTCGGGGCAAACGCGTCGCCATTAACGCTGCGTGCGCGTTTATGAGGTGTGGCCGGGGGCCCCCCCGCCCCACTGATCTCTTGTATGGCACTCTATCCGAGGGCCACCTTTGACCCCCGCCGTGAAAAGCCCCCCCCTCCCCGCTCGATATGATGAGCGTAAGCCGAAGTGGGGGGGGGGGGGGCGCGCTCGTCTTTTAGGTCTGGTATCAGCGCTCGGACAAATTGAAAAGGCTCGTTTGTGGGCCACTTTATCCCCGGCACTGTGCATGGGAAAGAAAGATTAGCGGTCACTGATCCCCCCGGTCCCATACCCCCGGTGCCTTACCCTATTCTTGCCAATAATTGAGTCATCAACTCCAGGAACAGGTTCTTGTTGCACCTCCAAATGTTTGGTGTTGGGTCAAAGGGCACACCTGTAGGAAGGTCGGGACCCTGCACAGGGCGCCTAGACTACACTGTAAAAAAAAAAAAAAAATCCTATCTTTATGGTTAATTTACTCAAAATTTTTTCAATTTTTTTTAAATAGTTTATAAAACTGTAGAATTGAAGACATTATCTGTAAATAAACAATCCGCCTGTTATTTTAAGTAATATGCCAGTAATGACAAACTATGTTCTATTTTTTTTACAGAAAAATACCACATTAATTATACATAGCATTTTCTTAAATTACTTTCAAATTCATGTACAATTACAGTAATTATCTTTCATTAAATGTGTAGCTTGTTATATAAAAGTCTATGTCCATACTAACAATCTGTAGAATGAAGGTATTTTTCTGCAGAACTGTTTGCATCGTCACTTTATTAAAGGTGGTTGATCTTAAAGGCCTACTGAAAGCCACTACTACAGTCTGATAGTTTATATATCAATGATGAAATCTTAACATTGCAACACATGCCAATACTAAAGTGCAATTTTAAATTGCGCGCGAAATATCCTGCTGAAAACGTCTCGGTATGATGACGTCATACCGGATTGTAGAGGACATTTTGGGACAGCATGGTGGCCGGCTATTAAGTCGTCTGTTTTCATCGCAAAATTCCACAGTATTCCGGACATCTGTGTTGGTGAATCTTTTTGCAATTTGTTCAATGAACAATGGAGACAGCAAAGAAGAAAGCTGTAGGTGGGAAGCGGTGTATTGCGGCCGGCTGCAGCAACACAAACACGGCCGGTGTTTCATTGTTTACATTCCCGGAAGATGACAGTCAAGCTTTACCATTGGCCTGTGGAGAACTGGGACAACAGAGACTCTTACCAGGAGGACTTTGAGTTGGATACGCAGACGTGGTACCGTGAGTACACATGCAAGTGTGGCTTCCAAACATTTGATCGCTTGCCCGTACGTGCGTGCCGCTATGTGCATGTCACGTACGTAACTTTGGGGACTTTGGGGAAATATATGTGCTGTATGAACTTTGGGGAGGTGAACGGTACTTTGGGCTGTGGGATTGAGTGTGTTGTGCAGGTGTTTGAGGTGTTTGTTATGCGGGATTAATTTGTGGCATATTAAATATAAGCCTGGTTGTGTTGTGGCTAATAGAGTATATTGTGTTTATTTACTGTTTTAGTCATTCCCAGCTGAATATCAGGTCCCATCCGCCTCTCACAGCATCTTCCCTATCTGAATGGCTCCCACTGCCCTCGAGTCCTTCACTCTCACTTTCCTCATCCACCAATCTTTCATCCTCGCTCAAATTAATGGGGAAATCGTCGCTTTCTCGGTCCGAATCGCTCTCGCTGCTGGTGGCCATGATTGTAAACAATGTGCAGATGTGAGGAGCTCCACAACCTGTGACGTCACGCTACTCGTCTGCTACTTCCGGTACAGGCAAGGCTTTTTTATCAGCGACCAAAAGTTGCGAACTTTATTGTCGATGTTCTCTACTAAACCCTTTCAGCAAAAATATGGCAACATCGCCAAATGATCAAGTATGACACATAGAATGGACCTGCCAGGGGCGTCACTAGCTTTTAAGGACAGGGGGGCTTAGCCCCCAGGAGAGCGAACGTAGCGCACGAGCACAAAACTTCACAAACGGCTAACAAAGACTTAGAAATTATTCATTGTTATTATTATGATTTAAAAAATGCACGGGACGAAATGAAATGCTCCCCGGGACGATGGCTTTTAACCATTTTTTTTCTTTTTATGTATTTATTCATTTTACATGTTATATTGAATGTCTTGGTTTTTCCTCCCTCTGAAAATCCTATGAAATGTTTAACAAGCCATCCTATAATAATATGACAGCTATTAATGTAACAATACAATAAAACAAATATATTTAATGATGTTTTTTTCATTATTTTAACATTAGGCTAATGTATATTACTTTATATAGATTCTACAAGAGTGATGTGGGCATTTTCTATATGAACAAGTCCAAGGACCGCAAGCAAGGTTGCAGAGAAATTGCGGACTGGATTTTGAGTGATGTGGGCATTTTCTATATGAACAAGTCCAAGGACCGCAAGCAAGGTCGCAGAGAAATTGCGGACTGGATTTTGAGTGATGTGGGCATTTTCTATATGAACAAGTGGAATGGATTGGATACCGACACACTAAAGGGGCTCTCTACCTTAAAGTAGCAATGATAGTCACACACACACTAGGTGTGGTGAAATGTGTCCTCTGCATTTGACCCATCTCCTTGTTCACCCCCTGGGAGGTGAGGGGAGCAGTGGGCAGCAGCGGTGCCGCGCCCGGGAATAATTGTTGGTGATTTACGCTATGAAATGAGGGGAAACTGAGTGAATAATGACAGGTAATATGATTAATTTATTTAAACTCATATTCGGGCCACTTTATAATGAATATGTCGGCATGTATTTGTAAAAAAAAAAATATATATATATATATATATAACACCAAATTATTTAGGGGGGCTTAATAATATTTTAGGGGGGCTTGAGCCCCCCTAATATAGGCCTAACAACACCAATGGGACCTGCTATCCCCGTTTAAATAAGAAAATCGCATTTCAGTAGGCCTTTAACAATTCAGAAAAAATCTGTAAAATAATGGTATTTTTCTGTGGAACTGCCAGCATTGTCACTTCATTAAAGGTGTTTGATCGTAATAATTTGGAAAAACTCTGTAGAATAAAGGTATTTTTCTGCAGAACTGTTTGCATGGTCACTTTATTAAAGGTTGTTGATCTTAATAATTTTGTAAAAATCTGTAAAATTGCGATATTTTTCCGCAAAACGTTTCATGAAAATTCCTTTAAATATAATGTTTTTGATCATTATTTGGTTTACAATGTTTTACTTTAATTTGATGGTTTTCGTTTGGCAGCCGTAGCTGCCAGTAGATGACCGTTTTTTTTACAGTGCAGTGTTTGTCAACCACTGTGCAGATATTGTCTGGTGTGCTGTGGGAAATTATGCAACTTCACCTAATTGGTCCAAAAAAATATTTTTTGCAAATCAATAATTATAATCTGCAAATAATGTGGCGCTGCTTCGTGTCTGTGCTGTGTAGAACTCGGCAGGGTAGCCACGTAATACTCCATGTCGGCAGGTAGTTAATTGCTTTGTAAAAGTCGGAAAGTGTCGGGTGAGACGAGGACGGTTTGTCGTGATCCCTATATGCAGACTACAGCAGGAGGCAAGGTGAAGGTAAAAAAAAAAGGTATGTGATGCTTAAACTAAAAATGAACAAAAGGGAAAAGGCAATGGCTATGCAAAACGAAAGTACAACTGAACTGGCTACAAAGTAAACAGAAATAAAACTGAACTGGCCACAAAGTAAACAGAAAGAAAGTGCTGGACGACAGCAAAAACTTAGGACGTCCACAAAGTACATCCGTACGTGACATGGCAATCACCAATGTCCACACAAAGAAGGGTAGCAACAACTTAAATAGTCTTGCTGAAGACATGGAACTGCTACAGGAAAACACCAACAAAACAGGAAGGGCCACCAAAATAAGAGCACAACACAAGAACTAAAGCGCTACACACAAGAAGACACAAATACAATTCAAAATAAGGCACGACGAACTGTTGAAGTTTCATTTTTTAACGGTCTCTGCTGGTGGTGTGCCTCCATATTTTTTAATGAAAAAAATGTGCCTTGCCTCAAAAAGGTTGAAAAGGAGGATGACGAGCAAGTAAGAGTTGTTATTATACTTCAACAAGGAGGAAGCAGTCGTCAACATAGTCAATCCTCGAGCACTGAGGAACAGGCGAGGCAGACATAGGTAGCCGCCTGATTGGCAACTGCAACCGGGTGTGCCCGGCTGCCAATCGGGGACAGGTGAGGGAAACAAGGGGAGACATGCAGGAAATGCAACAAAAATAAGGAAATAAACAGCAAACAAAGAAACGCAGAAGTGAAGTGACAGATCGTCACATATTTAAGTTGTTCTTTATCCTTCCTTGTGTGGACATTGTTGATTGTCGTGTCCTGTTCGGATGTACTTTGTGGACGCCGTCTGCTCCACCCGCTGTAAGTCTTTGCTGTCGTCCAGCATTCTGTTTTTGTTTACCTTGCAGCCAGTTCAGTTGTAGTTTCGTCCTGCATAGCCTTCAATTGCCTTTTGATTATTTTTGGTTTAAGCGCTAGATACCTTTTGACCTGCACGCTGCCTCCCGCTGTCGTCTACAAAGCAATTAGCTACCTGCTGCCACCTACTGATATGGAAGAGTATTACACGGTTACTCTGCCGAGATCTAGACAGCACCGACACTCAACAACACATCTTTTACAGACTATAAATACTAGTTGGCTAAAAATATTTTTTGGATAATAGTAACTGGGGAGAATGCAAAACATCATGCTGGTAAAGTAAACAACATGTTAGCATGTTAGCATGTTAGCATGCATGGCAATGTTTCCTCCTATTTTTGTTAAAAAACGTGAATACTTTGCTCGTTTTTGCAAAGCCCATCTAGTTTTTATCCGGGAATGTCGGACATCTGGAGGATGCTGTCTCGACTCGGTAGGGTTAGGGTTAGCTCACTAGCTGGCTAACGAGTATCAAAACGAAGTTGTGTGAAAAATTGATTTGCACGCGATTAATGATAAAGTCACAATCATGTCAAAAAAATCATTTGGTGACCTTAAAGTAGCAGTAGAGTATAAAAACAAGTATATTGACGATATTATCATATATATTTGATTTATGACGCCAAAAGACTTCCAGTAAATAAATATGATCAAAGTAATATCAATCTCAGGGAAATTTCGGGACCAGTTTGAGAGAAAATGAGGAAGCCAGTCACGTAGAGGTGGAACCACAGATCCCTTCCCCATCGACAACAATGCTAATCAAGCAGGCTTCGCAACGATTACTTTGGGATAAATTATGATCCAGAACCTTATATTTTTGAGCCCGAATACAAAGAGGATGGGCGACAAGTTGTAGAAGTCGAGCTTTATTGTGACACCGAAGCATTAGCATCGTTGCTAGGTGCTAAACATACAAACTAACCACAATCAAACAAAAACTTGGTCTGTAAAACATCATCCATGCAACATTTGGCCCAAAGAACCACCATCACATGTTATGTAGACCAGTGTTTTTCAACCTTGTTTCGAGCCAAGGCACATGTTTTGCGTTGAAAAAATGCGGAGGCACACCACCAGCAGAAATCATTCAAAAACGACGTCAAAAGTTGTTGTCGCAATTGTTTTTATCCAACAAATTGTTCTTAGGATCATTTGTATTTGCTTTTTCAATGTGTATTTTACTTCTGTTTTAAATGTTATTTTGTAGTCTGTGCTTTGCCATGTATTTCTTTGTGGTGTACAGCCCTTTGTTCTTCAACTGTGCTTGTTTTTAAAGGGCTTTATAAATAAAGTTGGTTTGGTATGGTATGGTATGGTATTGTTAGGGATGACTTTAAATCATAACTAAGCATGCATCGCTATAGCTCTTGTCTCAACGTAGGTGTACTGTCACCACCTGTCACATCACACTCTGACTTATTTGAACTTGTTTGCTGTTTGTCGTGTTTTACTTCTTGTCTAACGCTCCTATTTTGGTGGCTTTTTCTTTTTTTTCGGTATTTTCCTGTAGCAGTTTCATGTCTTCCTTTGAGCGATATTTCCCGCATCTACTTTGTTTTAGCGATCAAGAATATTTCAGTTGTTTTCATCCTTCTTTGCGGGGACATTGTTGATTGTCATGTCATGTTGTCATTGTCAGTAAGTCTTTGCTGTCGTCCAGCATTCTGTTTTTGTTTACTTTGTAGCCAGTTCAGTTTTAGTTTCGTTCTGCATAGCCTTCCCTAAGCTTCAATGCCTTTTCTTAGGGACACTCGTCTTTTGTTTATGTTAGGTTTAAGCATTAGACACCTTTTTACCTTCACATTGCCTCCCGCTGTTTCCCACATCTACAAAGCAATTAGCTACCTGCTGCCACCTACTGATATGGAAGAGTATTACACGGTTACTCTGCCGAGCTCTAGACAGCACCGACACTCAACAACAACACATTATTTACACAATTTATGGCACAGTGGTTGAAAAACACTGATGTAAATCACAAGGAAGTCTTTTAAATGTCGAAAAAAAACATAATATAATTTGGTGTGCCTTTTGTAGGAAAATAGACCCGCTCATCGGCAGTGCGCCTTATAATCCGGTGCGCCCTATGGTCCGTAAACTACAGTACTAGCGATGTGTTGAATGAAAAGTAGCAGACATGGTGAGAAAACCTTGTTTCATCCATCTCACCTTGCACCGCACATTAATCCTGTTTTTGTTCTTCGATTATTTATATATATATATATATATATATATATATATATATATATATATATATATATATATATATATATATATATATATATGTATATATATATATATATACACCGTATTTTCCGCACTATAAGCCGCACCTAAAAACCACAAATTTTCACAAAAGCTGACAGTGCGGCTTATAACCCGGTGCGCCTTATATATGGATTAATATAAATATTTATTTTCATAAAGTTTCGGTCTCGCAACTACGGTAAACAGCCGCCATCTTTTTTCCCCGTAGAAGAGGAAGCGCTTCTTCTTCTATGGTAAGCAACTGCCAAGGTAAGCACCCGCCCCCGTAGAAGAGGAAGCGCTTCTTCTTCTACGGTAAGCAACCACCCGCCCGCGTAGAAGAAGAAGCGCGCGGGTATTACGTTTCATTTCCTTTGTGTGTTCCATGTTGATATACGACTCCATGCGCGCCCACATCACAGATGGTGTCAAAAAACAAGTGAACCACACAAATACAACACTCGCCGTCTGTCAGGCTTGTCCCTGACAGTTTGACTGTGTTTTAGTTTTTCCTCTGCGTTTGTCTTAGTTTTCTGTCAGCGCTTTTTATTTTGTCTTCTATTCCTGATTGTCTCCCTGAGTGCTGCTTCCCCTCAGCTGTGGCTGATTGGCACCTGGCCACACCTGGTGTCAATCAGCCAGCTGCTATTTAAACCTGCCTTCCCCTCCAGTCAGTGCTGGATTATTGTCATTGTCATTGTCATCACTACCTGATTGTCATTGCCGATGTCATTGTAGTGTCTACCTGTCCTTGTCGCTGTCGTCATAGCGGTAAGCTGTTCCTTATAGCTATTTACGGTTGGTTTCTCCTAGCTTCTTGTTTTCCTGTTAGCCAGATCCTGTTAGCCGTTTGCTATTTCCAGTTTTTCTGTTTTCTGGTTCCTGTTTCCATTTTGCCTGTTCCTAGTTTGTGTTTTTACTTTATTTCGAACATTAAATCATGTTTTCCCGTATAACGCCTTCCGCCTTCTATGCATCTTGGGGTTCGCGTCCTACAAACTCTGACAGCCGTCATTCCGGGTGGATTAACCAAAGAACTCCAACCGCTCGATATTGGTGTCAACAGGGCATTTAAAGCACGACTGCGAACGGCGTGGGAACAATGGATGACCGAAGGCGAACACACCTTCACTAAGACAGGGAGACAGCGCCGGACGACATACGCCAACATCTGCCAGTGGATCGTAAATGCCTGGGCGGATATTTCGGTCACAACTGTGGTCCGAGCTTTCCGGAAGGCAATGACTTCGACGAGACGGAGCCGGCCATTTTGGATCCCGTATTCGCCCAACTTTTTAATTCGGACACCAAAGGAGAAGAATTCGAGGGATTTATGAATGAAGAATAACTTCAGAAAGTGAGCGTTATGTTTATTTTGTGTGTTGTGACATTAACGTTCGAGCAACATTAAGTTATTGATGTTATTGCTCTGCACTATTTTGAATTTTACTATGTTTGTGATTGCACATTTGCGTACATTTTGGGAGTGAACAGAGTTGTTAGAACGCTGGTTTTTAATATATTATTAAAGTTTGACTGACCTATCTGACTGTTTTTTTGACATTCCCTTTAGCGCAGTTAGATGCGGCTTATAACACGGGGCGGCTTATAGGTGGACAAAGTTTTGAAATATGCCGTTCATTGAAGGCGCGGCTTATAACCCAGGGCGGCTTATGGTGCGGAAAATACGGTATATATATATATATATATATATATATATATATTTTTTTTTTTTATGACCGTGAGAAGACACGATAGACATTGAAAGCAACATTTGATTACCTGTCCAGACTTGGTGACAAGCAGGAGGTACATAATGAACAGGGGTTTCCACCTGCTGATTCAACAGAATATCACTTTCACAGTCTTTTTTTTTTTTAAGCTACTTTTACTTTTGTGCATGCGATTAATCACAATAAAAGTCACAATCACGTATAAAGACCGATTAATCGTGCGGTCATTTCTGAACACACATGCTCAAAAGTCAGTGCAAAGAAGAATTTAGAATCCACGCCGATGGGACTTTAGACAAAACTGTTTTTGTTTGGCGTGTTTAAATTACGTGAGTTTAGTTAAAACATTTTAAATGTATATATTTTTTTAATGTATTTATTCTGACAATAAAACTGCATGCGTCAAAAAAATCGGGGTCTTTTTTAAGGTTGATTTGAATAATGCAAGCAAGCAATTTTCTGCGATTAATCAAAATTCAAATGTGCGATTAATCAGATTTTAATGTTTTTTTATCATTTAACAGCATTATAGGCGGAGCCTCTTGTCCGATCATTTGTGAGTAATTGGTTTGATTGACATTTGAACTAGTTCCTTTTTCTCGTTTATTACATACAATTTTAACATTTTAAATATATATATTTTCTATGTATTTATTCTGACAATAAAACTGCATGTGTCAAAACATCGAGGTCTTTTTTACGGTTGATGAAGCAAGCAATTAATCAAAATTCAAAAGTGCCATTAATCAGATTTTTTTAATTTATTTTTTTAATAATCATTTATCCGCATTATAGGCGGAGCCTCTTGTCCGATCATTTGTGAGTAATGCTAATTGTTTTGATTGACATTTGAACTAGTTCCTTATTCTTGTTTATTACATACAATTTTAACATTTTAATTAATGTGCACTGGCACATTAATCCTGTCTTTTTTTTATCCAATTATAAAAAATGTTTATGACCGTAAGAAGACACGATAGACATTGAAAGGAACATTTGATTACCTGTGTTTCCACCTGTTGATGCAACAGAATATCACTATCACAATCTTTTTTTTTAGCCACTCTGACTTTTGTGCTTGCGATTAATCACCAAAAAAAGTCACAATCACGTATAATGACCGATTAATCGTGCGGTTAATTTGTCTTTAGACAAAACTCTTTTTGTTAGGTGCGCATAAATTACGTGAGTTTAGTTAAAACATTTTAAATATATATATTTTGTATGTATTTATTCTGACAAAGAAACTGCACTTGTCAAAAAATGTGGGTCTTTTTTTAAGGTTGATTTGAATAATGCAATCAAGCAATTAATCAAAATTAATCAGATATATATATTTTTTTAAATAATAATTTAACAGCATTATATTGTCCGATCATTTGTGAGTAATGCTAATTGTTGTGATTGACATTTCAACGAGATTCTTATTCTCGTTTATTACATACAATTTTTGTCAATAGGACACAATAACTAAAGTAAAAACTACTCACAATTATCTTTTAAATATGGACTTTTTTAGCCCTCAGGAATGAACAAAAATGACCAAAAATGATTTAAAAAATATAAAAAATATCGACTTAGTATCGATCGAACATTGATACTACTTGGTATCGACGCCACCGATTTATGAATCCGTCTGTCCCTACATGTCAGTTGTTGTTGAATCATCCTCTCTCAACTCTTATTTTGTTAATTTCCTGTTCATAACTGCTTACTTTCCGCTGCACTTTACTAAGCGCTGGTTTCTTCTCTCGCTTCGAGCCGGGGTTAGCGGATAGTTTAGCGATTAGCATGCTTCCTTCTGGCTTGCTTTTGGTGCGTATCATGTTTAGCCTCGTCCTCCAGTGATATCGGTAATTGAGATGCTAAGAAATGTAATTGATTTAATGATAGAGGTGGTTATTATTAGCATAGCAGAGCGGCTCCACACTCTATTAGTCAGATCTTTGGCTTTTGAGGAGTGGGACTAACACATTTAGATTGTGCTATTGAAAACCAGATCTCTGGAGTGGAGGATGCCAGAGGGGACCTTTCGTATGGCGTACTATATGTTATCACGACTCGTCTCTCGTTTCTGCATTCGTTTCCTGTTTGGCACTCCTGCTTTAGTTCTACTTCCTGTGTGAGCCTGTTTTGGCCCGTCGCTGATTGGCAGCCTGGCCACACCTGGTGGTGGTGGTTGCCAATCAGGCTCCAAAAAAGTCCACGCCTGTCCCTCCAGTCGGGGATTGATTCGTGGTTTCGACTTTGTCAACGGTGTTCATAATTGAAATACTCGCGCCGCCTGCACGTCGTCTTCCTGCCCTCTGCACCCTGGGGTCACTACTACTTCAGCCATGCAAGGTCGTGAGTACAAACCCCGGCCGAGTCATACCAAAGACTATAAAAATGGGAGCCATTACCTCCCTGCTTGGCACTCAACATCAGCGGTTGGAATTGGGGGTTACATCACCAAAAAATGATTGCCACCGCCGCTGCTCACTGCTCCCCTCACCTCCGAGGGGGTGAACAAGGGTGATGGGTCAAATGTAGAGGATAATTTCGCCACACCTAGTGTGTGTGTGTGACAATCATTGCTACTTTAACTTTACCAACAGTTGCAATTAAGAGTGTCAGAGTTGGCCCGAGACTGCCAAGATAGCAGTGGGGGGATGGGGGCGTGGTCACCATGACATCATCGCATCATTTCCATAATGTGCTTTGATGATATATTTTTGTTAAAAAAGGCTAAACAAATTAAAAACAAATCTGTAACATATCAATTAACATATTTTTATATCGTTTTGCATTATTTTAAATTGTTGCCGCTTATTGTAGAATGTACTTTGTTGAGATTTTTTTTAAATGAGTGTGTTTAATGACTTAAAAAAAAAAAATAATCAAAAAACCACTAGCAATAAAATCGAGCATCTTCTTCTGGCGTTATTATGAAATGTCAAGCTTAAGATTAATTTAGCTCTTTAAAAGCCACCGCTGCCCTAATATCTGCACATGTTGTGTGGATCATCGTCCGCAGATCCAACTTCCGTCCACATCACAGACATGCTGACAGCACTCCAGACAATGGTGTGTGTCTTGTTCGCATCCGGTTTCGGTGATTTTTTTTTTTCAGTGACCAAGTTTTTGGTACATCACTTGTAAATAGTGCGCAAATAATATATATATATATATATATATATATATATATATATATATATATATATATATAAACCTCAAAAGCAGTGAAGTTGTCACGTTGTGTAAATGGTAAATAAAAAGAGAATACAACAAATCATTTTCAACTCATATTCAATCGAATAGACTGCAAAGACAAGATATTTAACGTTAAAACTGGTAAACGTTGTTATTTATTAGAAATATCAGCTCGTTTGGAATTTGATGCCTGCAACATGTTTAAAAAAAGCTGGCACAAGTGGCAAAAAAGACTGAGAAAGTTGAAGGAATGCTCATCAAAGACTTATTTGGAACATCCCACAGGTGGACAGGCTAATTGGGAACAGGTGGGTGCCATGATTGGGGATAAAGTGGGGCGAGGGTCACCACTTTGTCAACACATGCCTGAGCAAATTGTTTAAGAACAACATTTCTCAACCAGCTGTTGCAAGGAATTGAGGGATTTCACCATCTACGCTCCGTAATGTCACCAAAAGGTTCAGAGAATCTGGAGTGATCGCCGAAAACCAACATCGAATGCCCGTGACCTTGGATTCCTCAGGCTGTACTGCATCAAAAAGCCACATCAGTGTGTAAAGGATATCACCACATGGGCTCAGGAACACTTCAGAAAACCACTGTCAGTAATTACAGTTGGTCGCTACATCTGCAAGTGCAAGTTAAAACTCTACTATGCAAAGCCACAGCCATTTGTCAACAACACCCAGAAACGCTTCGACTGACAAAGTTGAGGGATGCTCATCGAAGACTTATTTGGAACATCCCACAGGTGAACAGGCTAATTGGGAACAGGTGGGTGCCATGATTGGGTATAAAAGCAGCTTCCATGAAATGCTCACTCATTCACAAACAAGGACGGGGCGAGGGTCACCACTTTGTCAACAAATGCCTGAGCAAATTGTTTAAGAACAACATTTCTCAACAAGGAATTTAGGGATTTCACCATCTACGCTCCGTAATATCATCATAAGGTTCAGAGAATCTGGAGAAATCACTGCACGTAAGCCATGATATTACACACCTTGGATCCCTCAGGCATCAAAAAGCCACATCAGTGTGTAAAGGATATCACCACATGGGCTCAGGAACACTTCAGAAAACCACTTTCAGTAACTACAGTTGGTCGTTACATCTGTAAGGGCAAGTTAAAACCTTACGATGCAAAGCCACAGCCATTTATCAACAACACCCAGAAATGCCGCCAGCTTGGCTGGGCCCGATCTCATCTAAGATGGACTGATGCAAAGTGGAAAGGTGTTCTGTGGTCTGGCGAGTCCACATTTCAAATTGTTTTTTGGAAACATTGGAGCAAAGAGGAAAATAACCATCTGGATTGTTCTGGGCACAAAGTGTAAAAGGCAGCATGTGTGATGGTATGGGGGTGTATTAGTGCCCAAGACATGGGTAACTTACACATCTGTGAAGGCACCATTAATGCTGAAAGGTACATACAGCTTTTGGAGCAATCCAAGCAACGTAATCATGGACGCCCCTGCTTATTTCAGCAAGACAATGCCAAGCCACGTGTTACATCAACGTGGCTTCATAGTAAAAGAGTGCGGGTACTAGACTGGCCTGCCTGTAGTCCAGACCTGTCTCCCATTGGAGGAAAACAGGTGCCTTGGGTCACCTGTCCCCGTAACAGATGGTGGCGGCGGCCGGGCTGGGAACGGCAGACTTGGGAGTGGGGGGTGCAAATCCCCTAAAGAAGAGCATGAGCCTGAGCAGAGAAGAAGAAAGGCGACTGCGAGGGCTGCTAATTAGCCAGAAAGTGCCAGTGAAGAGCTTCCTTACGCAGATAAAAGGCGTAGTAGCAAAACATTTCTCGGGGCACAAAGGAGGGAAGATTACCATAATCTTTGGCTTTGTGTCCCTGTAAGCTGTCCTCGCAGGATGCCAACGGGCCTGACAGCCGCCGTCTTCCCGCCTCCCTGTGATCACGCTCGTCATCGCCCGCCTGACGGAGGCGACACGAAGCGGGCGAAGGGAGGTGTCGCCCGCCTCATGTCGTGTCATCCATCAGCCCCTCCCCCATAAATACCACGCCGTCATATTTCTACGTATCAAAGCTTTTTCTCTCTCTCCACTTGAAAACATGGCGGCCGTCCCCGGTCACGCCAGGGCCATGGAGCGCCACGTGTGGCGTTCAGGCGCGTCAACGTAAATAAAAAAAAGGAGCATGTTTTGTTTGCGATGACGTTCAAGACGATCCAGTGGCCGTAACACATAAAAGTCTTGGTAGGGATGGGTACTGAATCTAGTACTTCTTTGATGCCACCCGCCCAATCCCGCCTGTCCAACCGGGCGCCGTTTCGCATAAAATCCAGCGCTGCCATGTTACGGTACCTGGGTCATGTGACCTCACTGAGAGATCACTCACGCAAAGAAACTGACTCAAAAAACGCTCCAAAGTGAGTAAAGTAAGGCTCGTGCATTAGCTCAATGCTAACATACATTGGCTTTGCTGTTGACATGCTACTGAATTAGCATTAGCGATTTCACATGGCCATATCAACACAATATCCCGTCATTTCCGACTGGGCACCGATTCACGTAAAATCCAATGGCGCCATGTTACGATTCCTGGGCTCGCACGTGACCTCACCCTCTTTGCACTTTGGCCTTTGGCGATCACTCCAGCAGCACTGAGAGCGGACTCAGCCAAACCACCTCTAGGTAATGTTGCCATTTTCAACCCCACAAAGAAATTCACTCAAAAAACGCTCCAACGTGAATAAAGAAAGGCTCATGCGCTAACTTGACGTTAATATACATTGGCTTTGCTGTTGAATTGCTACTAGCATTAGCGATTTCACATGGCGATGTCAACACGATATCCCGTCATTTCCAACTGGGCACCGATTCACGTAAAATCCTATGGCGCCATGTTACGATTCCTGGGCTGCGCGTGAACTCACCCTCTTTGCACTTTGGCGTTTGGCGATCACTCCAGCAGCACTGAGAGCGGACTCAGCCAAACCACCTCTAGGTAATGTTGCCATTTTCAACCCCAACAAAGAAATTGACTCAAAAAACGCTTCAACGTAAGTAAAGCCCGAGTTTTTAAAAAATGTGCTAGCTTGATGCTAATATACTTTGGCTTTGGTGTTGACATGCTACTGATTAGCATTAGCGATTTTACATGGCGATTTCAACACCTCCAAATGTATTAGTTAAAACCATACTTAAGATGCATGTTACAATCAAACAGCTATTGTGTAATAAGTACAATACTTACAGTATTAACACGTTATAGCACTTTGGCGATCACTCCAGCAGCACTGAGAGCAGACTCTGCCAAATCACCTCTAGGTAATGTTGCCATTTTCAACCCCCACAAAGAAATTCACTCAGAAAACGCTCCAACGTGAATAAAGAAAGGCTCATGCGCTAACTTGACGTTAATATACATTGGCTTTGCTGTTGAATTGCTACTAGCATTAGCGATTTCACATGGCGATGTCAACACGATATCCCGTCATTTCCGACTGGGCACCGATTCACGTAAAATCCTATGGCGCCATGTTACGATTCCTGGGCTGCGCGTGACCTCACCCTCTTTGCACTTTGGCGTTTGGCGATCACTCCAGCAGCACTGAGAGCGGACTTAGCCAAATCACCTCTAGGTAATGTTGCCATTTTCAACCCCAACAAAGAAATTGACTCAAAAAATGCTTCAACGTAAGTAAAGCTCGAGTTTTTAAAAAATGTGCTAGCTTGATGCTAATATACTTTGGCTTTGGTGTTGACATGCTACTGATTAGCATTAGCGATTTTACATGGCGATTTCAACACCTCCAAATGTATTAGTTAAAACCATACTTAAGATGCATGTTACAATCAAACAGCTATTGTGTAATAAGTACAATACTTACAGTATTAACACGTTATAGCACTTTGGCGATCACTCCAGCAGCACTGAGAGCGGACTTAGCCAAACCACCTCTAGGTAATGTTGCCATTTTCAACCCCAACAAAGAATTTGACTCAAAAAACGCTTCAACATAAGTAAAGCCCAACTTTTCCAAAAATGCGCTAGCTTGATGCTAATATACATTGGCTTTGCTGTTGACATGCTACTGATTAGCATTAGCGATTTTACATGGCGATTTCAACACCCCCAAATTTATTTGGTAAAACCATAACTAAGATGCACGTTACAATCAAACAGCTGGTGTGTAACAAGTACAATACTTACAGTATTAACACTTTTTAGGGCACAACAAAAGACAAGACTGCCACACAGGGATGGGTACGGAATCCGGTACTTTCTTGGCACCGGACGATTCACGTGAAATCCAATGGCGCCATGTTACGGTTCCTGGGCTCGCGCGTGAACCCACCTTCTTCGCACTATGGCGTTTGCCAATCACTCCAGCAGCACTGAGAGCGGACTCAGCCAAACCACCTCTGGGTAATGTTGCCATTCTCAATCCCAACAAAGAAATTCACTCAAAAAACACTTTAATGTAAATAAAGTAAAGCCCGAGTATTCCAAAAATGCGCTAGCTTGATGTTAATATAAATTGGCTTTGCTGTTGACATGCTACTGATTAGCATTAGCGATTTCACATGGCGATTTCAGCACCTCCAATACTGTTAATGAAAACTAAAACTAAGATGCACGTTACTATCAAACAGCTGGTGTGTAACAAGTACAATACTTACAGTATTAACACTTTTTAGGGCGCAACAAAAGACAAGACTGGCACACAGGGATGGGTACGGAATCCGGTACTTTTTTGGAACCGAAGGATGCACGTGAAATCCAATGGCGCCATGTTTCGCTTCCTGGGCTTGCACGTGACCCCACCTTCTTCGCACTTTGGCATTTGCCAATCACTCCAGCAGCACTGAGAGCGGACTCAGCCAAACTACTTCTAGGTAATGTTGCCATTTTCAATCCCAACAAAGAAACTTAGTCCAAAAAACGCTCCAACGTGAGTAAAGTTAGGTCCAACGTTTCCAAAAAAACGCACTAGCTTGATGCTAATATACATTGGCTTTGGTGTTGACATGCTACTGATTAGCATTAGCGATTTTACATGGCGATTTCAACACCTCCAATAGTGTTAATGAAAACTAAAACTAAGATGCACGTTACAATCAAACAGCTGTTGCAGGTTCTTTAAATTGAAGTTGCAGACAAATGTGTACATTTAAGTGTATATTTACTGTAGTATTAAAACTCAGCACATCAGTACAGATGTGTTGCTATGGAAACACTTAAGAAGATCCATTAATTGATAGTTTTGATACCAAGAATAGTATCAGTATACAATCGATACTAAAAAAATTGGTCAATATTTACAAACTCTGGGAATAATTTCCTTTGTTTGAATTAAACAATTGTGTCTAATCAAATATTTGTTAATGTAAATATGTGTAAATGTTGTTTCAACGAGGTTTTAATAAATAAAGTGAAACTTCCCGCCTCAGAGACAAAGATTGTGGATGAGCGACAAGAGGGTTAATTCTGCTTTTGAATGAATACATTAAAATGTCACAAAAAAAAGTTAAATAGTTTCACATAAACCAAAAGTGCCGACTATCAGCCGCTACCTTTTCCCCTACGCTATGAACCCTGCGGCTTATAAAATGGTGCAGCTAATCGATGGATTTTTTTAATGCAAATAGTTTATGAAAATAAAACAAACACTTAAAAATGGTGTTATTGTTTGTGCTATGGCGCCATCTTTCGGACAAGTTCGCTCACTGCGGGTGCTACAGTGCTATTCTGTTTAGAGCTTTGAACCGGAAGTACAATCGCTGTTTTCTGTCTTCTAAGCAATTCTACTCGTACGGAGCCTTCATTCATCACTCCAGGCAACATTTGTAAGTTTTACAATATAACTAAAACTATTCTCACTTACTAAAGTGTCCCATGTGTGATGTCTGTAGGAGTGTTTTCATGCATATTTGTACCTGCTATTGTATTGTAATCAAGCTAGCAAAAGCAAATATGCCAACACTTTTCTCTGTGTTAGTACTATAAACTTACAACGGCATTATTTTGTGTTGTTTCACTTTCACAAACTCCTCAGTAAATTCACCAAAACGTCAGCTTGGAGTTATTGAGTCTGTTTAGCTGATTGGAGAGCTAGCTTGCGCAGCTAGTGGGTCCATGACCATGACTTCTGTTTTGTTTGATCGGCCGTTTTACTGCCTTGTTACAGACACTGTGTGGAAACAATTAAGGTATATAAATAAACATTTACCAAATATTTGTGCGAATAACTCATTCCACAACGTGCTATCGTAATGTAATCAAGCTAGCGTCATTAGCATTAGCTAATATGCTAATGCACTAATACATTTACGAGTGTCTGTGTTAAGACAAAGAGCAGCTCGAAGACCTCGATGAAGAACAAACACAAAGGACCCAGATTTCCCTCGCCCGGACGCGGGTCACCGGGGCCCCCCTCTGGAGCCAGGCCCGGAGGTGGGGCACGATGGCGAGCGCCTGGTGGCTGGGCCTGTCCCCATGGGGCCCGGCCGGGCACAGCCCGAAGAGGCAACGTGGGTCCCCCTTCCAATGGGCTCACCACCCATAGCAGGGGCCATAGAGGTCGGGTGCGATGTGAGCTGGGCGGCGGCCGAAGGCAGGGCACTTGGCGGTCCGATCCTCGGCTACATAAGCTGGCTCTTGGGACGTGGAACGTCACTTCGCTGGGGGGGAAGGAGCCTGAGCTAGTGCGTGAGGTGGAGAAGTTCCGGCTAGATATAGTCGGACTCACTTCGACGCACAGCAAGGGCTCTGGAACCAGTTCTCTTGAGAGGGGCTGGACTCTCTTCCACTCTGGCGTTGCCGGCAGTGAGAGGCGACGGGCTGGGGTGGCAATTCTTGTTGCCCCTCGGCTCAAAGCCTGCACGTTGGAGTTCAACCCGGTGGACGAGAGGGTAGCTTCCCTCCGCCTTCGGGTGGGGGGACGGGTCCTGACTGTTGTTTGCGTTTACGCGCCAAACGGCAGCTCAGAGTACCCACCCTTTTAGGGTTCACTCGAGGGAGTACTGGAGAGTGCTCCCCCGGGTGATTCCCTCGTTCTACTGGGGGACTTCAACGCTCATGTTGGCAGCGACAGTGAAACCTGGAGAGGTGTGATTGGGAAGAATGGCCGCCCGGATCTGAACCCGAGTGGTGTTCTGTTATTGGACTTTTGTGCTCGTCACAGATTGTCGATAACAAACACCATGTTCAAACATAAGGGTGTCCATATGTGCACTTGGCACCAGGACACCCTAGGCCGCAGTTCCATGATCGACTTTGTAGTTGTGTCATCGGATTTGCGGTCTCATGTTTTGGACACTCGGGTGAAGAGAGGGGCGGAGCTTTCTACCGATCACCACCTGGTGGTGAGTTGGCTGCGATGGTGGGGGAGGATGCCGGACAGACCTGGCAGGCCCAAACACATTGTGAGGGTTTGCTGGGAACGCCTGGCAGAGTCTCCTGTCAGAGAGAGTTTCAATTCCCACCTCCAGAAGAACTTTGAACATGTCACGAGGGAGGTGCTGGACATTGAGTCCGAGTGGACCATGTTCCGTACCTCTGTTGTCGAGGCGGCCGATTGGAGCTGTGGCCGCAAGGTAGTTGGTGCCTGTCGTGGCGGTAATCCTAGAACCCGTTGGTGGACGCCGGCGGTGAGGGATGCCGTCAGGCTGAAGAAGGAGTCCTATCGGGTTCTTTTGGCTCATGGGACTCCTGAGGCAGCAGACAGGTACCGACAGGCCAAGCGGTGTGCGGCTTCAGCGGTCGCGGAGGCAAAAACTCGGACATGGGAGGAGTTCGGGGAGGCCATGAAAAACCACTTCCGGACGGCTTCGAAGCAATTCTGGACCACCATCCGCCGCCTCAGGAAGGGGAAGCAGTGCAGTGTCAACACCGTGTATGGTGGGGATGGTGCTCTGCTAACCTCGACTGCGGATGTTGTGGATCGGTGGAGGGAATACTTCGAAGACCTCCTCAATCCTACCAGCACGTCTTCCTATGAGGAAGCAGGGCCTGGGGATTCTGTGGTGGGCTCTCCTATTTCTGGGGCTGAGGTTGCCGAGGTTGTTAAAAAGCTCCTCGGTGGCAAGGCCCCGGGGGTGGATGAGATCCGCCCGGAGTTCCTTAAGGCTCTGGATGTTGTGGGGCTGTCTTGGTTGACAAGACTCTGCAACATCGCGTGGACATCGGGGGCGGTACCTCTGGATTGGCAGACCGGGGTGGTGGTTCCTCTCTTTAAGAAGGGGAACCGGAGGGTGTGTTCCAACTATCGTGGGATCACACTCCTCAGCCTTCCCGGTAAGGTCTATTCAGGTGTACTGGAGAGGAGGCTACGCCGGATAGTCGAACCTCGGATTCAGGAGGAACAGTGTGGTTTTCGTCCTGGTCGTGGAACTGTGGACCGGCTCTATACTCTCGGCAGGGTCCTTGAGTTTGCCCAACCAGTCTACATGTGCTTTGTGGACTTGGAGAAGGCATTCGACCGTGTACCCCGGGAAGTCCTGTGGGGAGTGCTCAGAGAGTATGGGGTAACGGACTGTCTTATTGTGGCAGTTCGCTCCCTGTATAATCAGCGCCAGAGCTTGGTCCGCATTGCCGGCAGTAAGTCGGACACGTTTCCAGTGTGGTGAAGAAGGAGCTGAGCCGGAAGGCAAAGTTCTCGATTTACCGGTCGATCTACGTTCCCATCCTCACCTATGGTCATGAGCTTTGGGTCATGACTGAAAGGACAAGATCACGGGTACAAGCGGCCGAAATGAGTTTCCTCCGCCGAGTGGCGGGGCTCTCCCTTAGAGATAGGGTGAGAAGCTCTGTCATTCGGGGGGAACTCAAAGTAAAGCCGCTGCTCCTCCACATCGAGAGGAGCCAGATGAGGTGGTTCGGGCATCTGGTCAGGATGCCACCCGAACGCCTCCCTAGGAAGGTGTTTCGGGCACGTCCGACCGGTAGGAGGCCACTGGGAAGACCCAGGACACGCTGGGAAGACTATCTCTCCCGGCTGGCCTGGGAACGCCTCGGGATCCCCCGGGAGGAGCTGGACGAAGTGGCTGGGGAGAGGGAAGTCTGGGCTTCCCTGCTTAAGCTGCTGCCCCCGCGACCCGACCTCGGATAAGCGGAAGAAGATGGATGGATGGTGTCTGTGTTAGTATTATTAACTTACAATTGTAACTTACAATTGAGTCTGTTTAGCTGATTGGAGAGCTAGCTTGCGCAATTAGTGGGTCCATGACCATGACTTCTGTTTTGTTTGATCAGCCGTTTTACTGCCTTGTTACAGACACTGTGTGGAAACAATTAAGGTATATAAATAAACATTTACCAAATATTTGTGCGAATAACTCATTCCACAACGTGCTATCGTAATGTAATCAAGCTAGCGTCGTTAGCATTAGCTAATATGCTAATGCACTAATATATTTACGAGGGTCCGTGTTAGCATTAATAACTTACAATAACATTATTTTTGTATTTTTCTTCAGTTTCCCAAATCCCTCAGTAAATTCACCAAAACGTCAGCATGGAGTTATTGAGTCTGTTTAGCTGATTGGAGAGCTAGCTTGCGCAGCTAGTGGGTCCGTGACCATGACTTCTGTTTTGCTTGATTGGCCGATTTACTGCCTTGTTACAGACACCGTTTAGAAACAATTAAGGTATGTAAATATACATTTACCAAATATTTGTGAATAACTCATTTCAATGTGCTATCGTAATGTAATCAAGCTAGCGTCGTTAGCATTAGTTAATATGCTAATACACCAATACATTTACGAATGTCTGTGTTAGTATTATTAACTTACAATTGAGTCTGTTTAGCTGATTGGAGAGCTAGCTTGCGCAGTTAGTGGGTCCATGACCATGACTTCTGTTTTGTTTGATCGTTCGTTTTACTGCCTTGTTACAGACACTGTGTGGAAACAATTAAGGTATATAAATAAACATTTACCAAATATTTGTGCGAATAACTCATTCCACAACGTGCTATCGTAATGTAATCAAGCTAGCGTCATTAGCATTAGCTAATATGCTAATGCACTAATACATTTACGAGTGTCCGTGTTAGCATTATTAACTTACAATAACATTATTTTTGTATTTTTCTTCAGTTTCCCAAATCCCTCAGTAAATTCACCAAAACGTCAGCGTGGAGTTATTGAGTCTGTTTAGCTGATTGGAGAGCTAGCTTGCGCAGCTAGTGGGTCCGTGACCATGACTTCTGTTTTGTTTGACCGGCCGTTTTACTGCCTTGTTACAGACACCGTTTGGAAACAATTAAGGTATGTAAATATACATTTATAAAATATTTGTGTAAAAAACTCATTTCAATGTGCTATCGTAATGTAATCAAGCTAGCGTCGTTAGCATTAGTTAATATGCTAATACACTAATAAATGTACGAGTGTCTGTGTTAGTATTATTAACTTACAATTGAGTCTGTTTAGCTGATTGGAGAGCTAGCTTGCGCAGTTAGTGGGTCCATGACCATGATTTCTGTTTTGTTCGATCAGCCGTTTTACTGCCTTGTTACAGACACTGTTTGGAAACAATTAAGGTATGTAAATAAACATTTCTGTGTAAATAACTAATTTCACAATATATATATATATATATATATACATATATCTGCCACTTATAGTCAGGTGCGGCTTATATACAGGAAATATTAATATTTTCTAAACTTTAGTGGGTGTGGCTTATATACCGGTGCGTTTTATAGTCAACAAAATGCAATAAATAAAAAAAAGTGTAAACTTGTAATATGGGGGGCCCCAATTTAGCCAGAATTTAACACTGTTTCCTCACCTTCTTTATCCAAATGGTGGCCCTCGCAACTTTCTTGGGTCCCATGGTTGTTTATTAGTGTGGGCGTATGAGAAGCACGCAGCATGAACTCCGTGAGCAGTCGTGCGTGTGATGTCATCTCTGTGCTGAAGTGAAAGAATGAATATGAAGTGGGTATATTTTGTGTGTTGATGTGTGCTAATGGCAACATGGCTGTCTAACCAGCCAGGTTTGTCCCGTTTGTGTGCGTTGGCATAAATAGCGATTGCCAAGCCAAGCACGCTAATCGCCGTCCAATGAGGCGTGTGCTAAGCACGCGAATGTTAATTATATCACATTAGCTGTGACGGCGGCGAAGGAGGAGCAGCTGGTGATTGACGGCGGCGCTGTCAGGGAAGAAACGTTTTCGCCACATTTTGGCCGCGAGTGTGTCTTCCTCGTCCGCCGCCGTGCCTGCGGCGCCTATTAACCAGAAATGGAGTCGTTTTTTTGGTGACTGCAGACAGGACTTAACACACACGTGGTCTTCAAAACACACCCCACGGTAAAGGGCTGCGCAAAAATAATCAATTCACATAGAGAATCATGTCTAATTAATGTAATTCTTTCATTTTCAATTCATATTTGCACTAAGAGAGAAGATTACGCTGCCATCTACTGTAAGGAGTTGTGACAACAAGCTGCATCCTTTGGTAGTCCCATTATAATGTGTTTTCTCGGGCTGTGAATCTTGAGGCACCACACCATTCGATTCTTGGGAGTATTGATTCGATTCGAAACAATTTTTGATTCAAAATCTACACTTTTTTAACGACGTTGTGTTTTGGAAATTTTCTAATCAAGTAGTCAAACAAAATTGTCTTTCTCAGAGTGTGTTGACACACCATAGGAGGATAAGCTAACCGCTAACCCCAAGCAAGAGCTCTTATAACTAAGGAATACGACGAAGTACGATATCATTATTTGGTCAATACTACAGGGATTGGATCATTTGTTTTGTTTAAAAAAATATTTTGTCATTTTTCTTATTGTTAAAAAACTTCGGAAATAAGTCCCTGGACACAGGAGGACTTGAAAGGCAAAAACCAAATGATTTAAATCCGAGCTACTGATAAATAATAATTAAAATACCATATTTTCCCGACTATAGAGTGTATAAGCCGATTCAAAATAAGTCTCAATTCAAAATGTACATTTTTTTAATAATGTTGTGTTTTGGAAATTTTCCAATCAAGTAGTCAAACAAAATTGTCTTCCTTAGAGTGAGTTAACACGCCATGGGAGGATAAACTAACCGCTAACCCCAAGCTAGAGCTCTTAAACGTTAAAGTGGGCAGGTCAATACAAACGAACAGGAATACGACTAAGTACAATATCATTAATTGGTCGATACTGCAGGGATTGGATTATTTGTTTTGTTTAAAAAATATATTTTGTCGTTTTTCTTATTGTTAAAAAGCTTAGGAAATAATTCCCTGGACACAGGAGTACTTAAAAGGCAAAATCCAAAGGATTTAAATCCCAGCATATGGTACAAAATAATTTAAATAATGTATATTCCCGACTATAGAGAGTATAGGCCGATTCAAAACGATTCTCAATTCAAAATATACACTTTTTTAATAACATTGTGTTTTGGAAATTGTTTAATGAAGTAGTCAAACAAAATTGTCTTTCTTAGAGTGAGTTAAGATGCCATAGGAATATAAGCTAACCGCTAACCTCAAGCTAGAGCTCTTGAATGTTAAAGTGGGCGGGTCGATACAAACAAACAGGAATAAAAATAAGTACGATATCATTAATTGGTCGATAGTACAGATATTAGATTTTTTTATTTATTTTTTAATATTTTGTTGTTTTTGTTATTGTTTAAAAACTTAGCAAATAAGTCCCTGGACACAGGACGACTTAAAAGGCAAAAAGAAAAGGATTTAAATCTGGGCAAATAGTAAACAATTATTTAAATACCATTTTTTCCCGACTGTAGAGGGTATAAACCGATTCAAAATGATTTTCAATTAAAAATCTACACTTTTTTAATAACGTTGTGTATTGGAAATTTTCTAATCAAGTAGTCAAACAAAATTGTCTTCTTTTGAGTGAGTTAACACGCCACAGGAGGATAAGCTAAACGCTAACCCCAAGCTAGAACTCTTAAACGTTAAAGTGGGTGGGTCGATATAAACACACAGGAATACGACTAAGTACGATATAACTAATTGGTCAATACTGCAGGGATTGGATTATTTTTTTTGTTTAAAAAATATATTTGTCGTTTTTCTTATTGTTAAAAAACTTAGGAAATAAATCCCTGGACACAGGAGGACTTAAAAGGCAAAAACCAAAGGATTTAAATCCGAGCAAATATTAGAAAATAATTTAAATAACGTATATTTCCGACTATGGTGTGTATAAGCCGATTCAAAACGATTCTCAATTCAAAATGTACACTTTTTTAATAACATTGTGTTTTGGAAATTGTTGAATCAAGTAGTCAAACAAAATTGTCTTTCTTAGAGTGAGTTAACACGCCATAGGAGGATGAGCTAATCGCTAACCCCAAGCTAGAACTCTTAAACGTTAAAGTGGGTGGGTCGATATAAACACACAGGAATACGACTAAGTACGATATAACTAATTGGTCGATACTGCAGGGATTGGATTCTTTTTTTTGTTTAAAAAAAATATTTGTCGTTTTTCTTATTGTTAAAAAACTTAGGAAATAAGTCCCTGGACACAGGAGGACTTAAAAGGCAAAAACCAAAGGATTTAAATCCGAGCAAATATTAGAAAATAATTTAAATAACGTATATTTCTGACTATAGAGTGTATAAGCCGATTCAAAACGATTCTCAATTCAAAATATACACTTTTTTAATAACATTGTGTTTTGGAAATTGTTTAATCAAGTAGTCAAACAAAATTGTCTTTCTTAGAGTGAGTTAACACGCCATAGGAGGATGAGCTAACCGCTAACCCCAAGCTATAGCTCTTGAATGTTAAAGTGGGCAGGTCGATACAAACAAACAGGAATAAAAATAAGTACGATATCATTAATTGGTCGATAGTACAGATATTAGATTTATTTTTTTTTTTTTTAAATATTTTGTTGTTTTTGTTATTGTTTAAAAACTTAGCAAATAAGTCCCTGGACACAGGAGGACTTAAAAGGCAAAAACCAAACGATTTAAATCTGGGCAAATAGTAAACAATTATCTAAATACCATTTTTTTTCCCAACTGTAGAGGGTATAAGCCGATTCAAAATGATTTTCAATTAAAAATCTACACTTTTTTAATAACGTTGTGTATTGGACATTTTCTAATCAAGTAGTCAAACAAAATTGTCTTTCTTAGAGTGAGTTAACACGCCACAGGAGGATACGCTAAATGCCAATCCCAAGCTAGAACTCTTAAACGTTAAAGTGGGCGGGTCGATACAAACAAACAGGAATAAAAATAAGTACGATATCATTAATTGGTCGATAGTACAGATATTAGATTATTAGTTTAAAAAATATATATATTTTGTTGTTTTTGTTATTGTTTAAAAACTTAGCAAATAAGTCCCTGGACACAGGAGGACTTAAAAGGCAAAAACCAAAGGATTTAAATCCGGGCAAATAGTAAAACATTATTTAAACACCATTTTTTCCCGACTATAGAGTGTGTAAGCCGATTCAAGATGATTTTCAATTAAAAATCTAATTTTTTCAATAACGTTGTGTATTGGAAATGTTCTAATCAAGTAGTCAAACAAAATTGTCTTCCTTAGAGTGAGTTAACACGCTGTAGGAGGATAAACTAACCGCTAACCCCAAGCTAGAGTTCTTGAACATTAAAGTGGGCGGGTCGATACAAACACACAGGAATAATACAAAATACGATATCATTAATTGGTAAATAGTACAGAGAATAGATTTTTACTTTAAAAAACAATATTTTGTTGTTTTTGTTATTGTTTAAAAATTTAGGAAATAAGTACCTGGACACAGGAGGACTTAAAAGGCAAAAAACAAAGGATTTAAATCCGAGCTAATAGTACAAAATAATTTAAATACCATATATTCCCGAATATAGAGTGTATAAGCCCATTCAAAATGATTCTCAATTTAAAATCTATACTTTTTTAATAACGTTGTGTTTTGGACATTTTCTAATCAAGTAGTCAACAAAATTGTCTTCTTTAAAATTGTTTGACCAGCTGGAGCAGTTGAAATTGGTGGCAAGTATGGAAGGACAGGAGAGGATGGGGAGTAGGCTCAGTTTGGGGGAGGAAGAGAGAGTCTATGAAGCGCCAAGTGTTAGACAATGGGGCACTGTTAACTGGAAGTGTTACTTTCAGGACAAGGTCACACACGGGCCAGAATGTGATTTTTACACAGTAATACTGCAGTTTAGTACATAAATGTTGTCCATCACATTTAGATGCCAGTTCTATGAAGAATTACATTCCTCCATAAAGTCGATAAACATCTATGATAAATGTCTATATTTCTTCAAAGAAAACTGGTTTTGTCGAATAAAATTCCACCCAAACATTTAATAAAGTCAAATAAGACAAGAAGAAAAGTATATTTTCTAAAGTAAATGTGTACAGTGGATATAGATCATCTACATCTACATAATGATTGGTCTGAGTGGTGGACAGAACACATTAAAAAATATATATATATATTTTAGATGTTTTTGTTTAATCGATTAAGAATCGTTGCAAATAAGAATTGTAATTAATCTGAGAATATTTTGTTGACACCCCAAGTGTTTATAAGCAAGGACAAACAGTAGGGATGAGTACTGTTTACATTTGAAATGATACGAGACCAATTTGCAGTACCACCAAATCGATATCAACTTTGTTACTTTTGTGTGTGTTCATGTGGTTATTAATTTTTATTGTTTACTAATATATTTATATATATATATATATATATATATATATATATATATATATATATACACACATATATGTGTGTGTATATATATATATTTATATATATATATATATATTTATATATTTATATATATATATATATATATATAGACATACATATATACACATATATATATATATATATATATATATATATATTTATATATTTATATATATATATATATATATATATAGACATACATATATACACACATATATATATATATATATATATATATATATATATATATATATATATATATATATATATATATACATACATTTATATACAGATTTTATCTGTGTATATATACACATATATAAATGTATACACACACACACGTATATATATATATATATATATATATATATATATATATATATATATATATATATATATATATATATATATATATATGTTACCACAATCAGGAAATAGTCTTTGCCATTAAGTTGAATATGCCAGTATTGTCTTTTGTTGAGTCCTACAAAATCTTTATACTGTAAAATGTTGTACTTATATTACACGCCATCTGTTTGATTGCAACGTGCATCCTAGTTGGAGATGGATACTGTATTGATCCCGTGGGGGGGTTCAGGTTTACAGCACAATTCCGTTCCAGTTTAGTAAAAACAAATTTAGATATCCATAAGCCCACATAAACATGTTACACAGAATACACAAAACTTGCAGGGGGGGGGTTGCTGGTGTCTAAATGCGTGGGTTGGCGGTGGGTGGGTGTAGTTTGTAGTTTTAATTAACAAACTTTGAGTTGTCAAATCGCCATGTAAAATTGCTAATGCTAGAGCTTTTCTACCAATTGCAACATTATCACTACGGACACGCCTGTTTACACGCCAAGTGTTTGAGCTGGTGCCAAGTCTGCAACCAAACGCGACGTCACGTGCAGCCAAGGTATCGGTATGTGGAACCGGTGAATTTTGTGTGAATGGGTACCCGGTCGTAAATGTATCTGTGGCGGTCCAAATGTAATCATAGCACAAATACATGAAAGAGGAAGTCAACAATATGAGATTGATGGTGGAGATGAAACATTTCAGGAGTGACGTTCCCAAAGTGTGGTGCACCAAAGCACTTGTGCATCTTTCCCAAAGTGTGGTGCAGCAAAGCACTCATGCATCTTTCCCAAAGTGTGGTGCATTAAAGCACTCATGCATCTTTCCCAAAGTGTGGTGCAGCAAAGCACTCGTGCATCTTTCCCAAAGTGTGGTGCAGCAAAGCACTTATGCATCTTTCAAAGTGTGGTGCAGCAAAGCACTCGTGCATCTTTCCCAAAGTGTGGTGCACCAAAGCACTCATGCATCTTTCCCAAAGTGTGGTGCTTAAAGCACTCATGCATCTTTCAAAGTGTGATGCAGCAAAGCACTCGTGCATCTTTCCCAAAGTGTGGTGCAGCAAAGCACTCATGCATCTTTCCCAAAGTGTGGTGTGGCAAAGCACTCGTGCATCTTTCCTAAAGTGTGGTGCAGCAAAGCACTCATGCATCTTTCCCAAAGTGTGGTGCGGCAAAGCACTCGTGCATGTTTCCCAAAATGCGGTGCACCAAAGCACTCATGCATATTTCCCAAAGTGTGGTGCTTAAAGCACTCATGCATATTTCCCAAAGTGTGGTGCTTAAAGCACTCATGCATCTTTCAAAGTGTGATGCAGCACAGCACTAATGCATCTTTCCCAAAGTGTGGTGCAGCAAAGCACTCATGCATCTTTCCCAAAGTGTGGTGCGGCAAAGCACTCGTGCATCTTTCCTAAAGTGTGGTGCAGCAAAGCACTCATGCATCTTTCCCAAAGTGTGGTGCGGCAAAGCACTCGTGCATGTTTCCCAAAATGCGGTGCACCAAAGCACTCATGCATATTTCCCAAAGTGTGGTGCTTAAAGCACTCATGCATCCTTCAAAGTGTGATGCAGCACAGCACTAATGCATCTTTCCCAAAGTGTGGTGCAGCAAAGCACTCGTGCATCTTTCACAAAGTGTGGTGCAGCAAAGCACTCATGCATCTTTCAAAGTGTGATGCAGCACAGCACTCATGCATCTTTCCCAAAGTGTGGTGCAGCAAAGCACTCGTGCATCTTTCACAAAGTGTGGTGCAGCAAAGCACTCATGCATCTTTCCCAAAGTGTGGTGCATTAAAGCACTCATGCATCTTTCCCAAAGTGTGGTGCGGCAAAGCACTCGTGCAAGTTTCCCAAAATGCGGTGCACCAAAGCACTCATGCATATTTCCCAAAGTGTGGTGCTTAAAGCACTCATGCATCTTTCAAAGTGTGATACAGCACAGCACTAATGCATCTTTCCCAAAGTGTGGTGCAGCAAAGCACTCGTGCATCTTTCACAAAGTGTGGTGCAGCAAAGCACTCATGCATCTTTCAAAGTGTGATGCAGCACAGCACTCATGCATCTTTCCCAAAGTGTGGTGCAGCAAAGCACTCGTGCATCTTTCACAAAGTGTGGTGCAGCAAAGCACTCATGCATCTTTCCCAAAGTGTGGTGCATTAAAGCACTCATGCATCTTTCCCAAAGTGTGGTGCGGCAAAGCACTCGTGCAAGTTTCCCAAAATGCGGTGCACCAAAGCACTCATGCATATTTCCCAAAGTGTGGTGCTTAAAGCACTCATGCATCTTTCAAAGTGTGATACAGCACAGCACTAATGCATCTTTCCCAAAGTGTGGTGCAGCAAAGCACTCGTGCATCTTTCACAAAGTGTGGTGCAGCAAAGCACTCATGCATCTTTCAAAGTGTGATGCAGCACAGCACTCATGCATCTTTCCCAAAGTGTGGTGCAGCAAAGCACTCGTGCATCTTTCACAAAGTGTGGTGCAGCAAAGCACTCATGCATCTTTCCCAAAGTGTGGTGCATTAAAGCACTCATGCATCTTTCCCAAAGTGTGGTGCAGCAAAGCACTCATGCATCTTTCCCAAAGTGTGGTGCAGCAAAGCACTCGTGCATCTTTCCTAAAGTGTGGTGCTCAAAGCACTCATGCATCTTTCACAAAGTGTGATGCAGCACAGCACTCATGCATCTTTCCCAAAGTGTGGTGCAGCAAAGCACTCGTGCATCTTTCCTAAAGTGTGGTGCTCAAAGCACTCATGCATCTTTCAGGCGTCCCAAAGTGTGACAGATTCCAGTGTTTGCTGCCATCTCAGCAGGTTACAATCAGCATCCATAATTGAGAGGAAGTGGCTCGACATCACTTCCCATTTGGCTGACAAAGGATCAGGAGACGCGGGTGACTAATTTAGTGTCGCACATTAAGTGGTTCCGTGACAGAGTTTTCTTCAAATGATTTGCTTAGTAGCCGGCGGTGTCTCGGGATTTGCTGTCCAAAGGTGTTTGGTGTGGAATTTGAGCGGCACTTCTACGCGCTTCCTTTGTTCCGTCGTGCCAACACTTCAACGTCTCTTCTTTTATTCTGACACCACTTCCTGTTACTGCCATGTCACTGCTTCCTGTTATCTTTGAACCACCGTATTTTCCAGACTGGAAGCCTCTACTTTATTTTTTCCCTACGCTTTGATCTCTGTGGTTTATAAAACGGTGTGTGGCTAATTTATGGATTTTTCTTATGTAATGATTTTATTCATCTATTCATCCATCCATTTTCTACCACTTGTCCCTTTTTTGGGGTGGCGGGGGGTGCTGGAGCCTATCTCAGCTGCATTCGGGCGGAAGGCGGGGTACACCCTGGACAAGTCGCCACCTAGTTTTCATAAAACACCGACATTAGACACTGAAAACAGGTTTTTGTTTGTGCTAAAGCGCTATCTTTTGGACAAGTTTGCCCACTGCAAGTGTTGCGGATTTTAAAATCAACCATATGTCCTCCTGTTTAGTGCTATGAACCGGAAGCACAAGTGCCGTTCTGTCCTGTTGTCCATAACATTTCTACTCGTATAGATTCTTCATTATTTTGTTCCGTCGTGCCAACACCTCAACGTCTCTTCTTTTATTCTGACACCACTTTCTGTTGCTGCGATATCACTGCTTCCTGTTATCTTTGAACCACCGTATTTTCCAGACTGGAAGCCTGTACTTTTTTTCCTCCTACGCTTTGATCACTGTGGTTTATAAAACGGTGTGGCTATTTTATGGATTTTTCTTATATAATGTTTTGTATTGAACAACTAGTTTTCATAAAACACCAACATTAGACACTGAAAATGTGTTATTGTTTGTGCTAAAGCGCTATCTTTTGGACAATTTTGCTCACTTTTAAGGTCAACAATATGTCCTCCTGTTTAGTGCTTTGAACCGGAAGCACAAGTGCTGTTCTGTCTTGTTGTCCATAACGTTTCTACACTTATGGATTCTTCATTCCTTTGTTCCGTCGTGCCAACACTTTGACGTCTCTTATTTTATTCTGACACCACTTCCTGTTGCTGCCATAGCACTGCTTCCTGTTATCTTTGAACCACCGTATTTTCCAGACTGGAAGACTCTAGTTTTTTTCCCCCTACGCTTTGAACCCTGTGGTTTATAAAACGGTGTGTGGTTAATTTATGAAATTTTCTTATATAATGTTTTGTATTCAACAACTACTTTTCATAAAACACCGACATTAGACACTTAAAATGTGTTATTGTTTGTACTAAAGCGCCATCTTTTGGACAAGTTTGCTCACTTTTAACGTCAATAATGTGTTCTCCTGTTTAGAGCTTTGAACCGGAAGCACAAGTGCCGTTATGTCTTGTTGTTCATAACTTTTCTACACTTATGGATTCTTCATTCTTTTGTTCCGTCGTGCCAACACTTTGACGTCTCTTCTTTTATTCTGACACCACTTCCTGTTGCTGCCATAGCACTGCTTCCTGTTATCTTTGAACCACCTTATTTTCCAGACTGGAAGCGTCAATTTTATTTTTTTCCCTACGCTTTGATCACTGTGGTTTATAAAACGGTGTGTGGCTAATTTATGGATTGTTCTTATATAATTATTTGTATTCAACAACTATCCATCCATCCTTTTTCTACTGCTTGTCCCTTTTTTGTGGTACCGGGGGGTGCTGGAGCCTATCTCAGCTGCATTCGGGCGGAAGGCGGGGTACACCCTGGACAAGTCGCCACCTAGTTTTCATAAAACACCGACATTAGACACTGAAAATGTGTTATTGTTTGTGCTAAAGCGCCACCTTTTGGACAAGTTTGCTCACTTTTAACGTCAACAATGTGTCCTCCTGTTTAGTGCTTTGAACCGGAAGCACAAGTGCTGTTCTGTCTTGTTGTCCATAACGTTATTACTCGTATGGATTCTTCATTCGTCAATCTGAACAATATTTGTAAGTTTTACAATATAACTAAAACTATTCTTACTTACTAAAGTGTCCCATGTGTGATGTCTGTAGGAGTGTTTTCATGCGTATTTGTACGTGCTATTGTAATGTAAACACGCTCGCGTCTTTAGCATTAGCTAATATGCTAATACACTAATACGTTTACGAGTGTCTGTGTTAGTATTATTTACTTGCAACGGCCTTCTTTTTGTATTGTTTCAGTTTCGTAAATTAGCCACGACGTCACCGAGGAGTTATTGAGTCTGTTAGGCTAACTGGAGAGCTAGCTAGTGGGTCCATGACCATGACTTCTGTTTTGTTTGATCGTCCGTTTTACTGCCGTGTTACAGACACCGTTTGGAAACAATGAAGGTATGTAAATAAATATTTACAAAATATTTGTGTAAATAACTAATTTCACAACGTGCTATCGACCAATTAATGATATCGTAATTAGTTTTATTCCTGTGTGTTTGTACCAACCCGCCCACTTTAACATTCAAGAGTTCTAGCTTGGGGTTAGCGGTTAGCTTAACCTCCTATGGTGTGTCAACTAAATCTAAGAAAGATAATTTTGTTTGACTACTTGATTAGAAAATTTCCAAAACACGTTATTAAAAAATGGTAGATTTTGAATTGAGAATGGTTTTGAATTGGCTTATACACTCTATAGTCGGGAATATACAGTATTTAAATATTTATTTTTACCATTTGCTCGGATTTAAATCCTTTGGATTTTGCCTTTTAAGTCCTTCTGTGTCCAGGGAATTATTCCCTAAGTTTTTAAACAATAACAAAAACGACAAAATAGTTTTTTTAGACAAAAAATAAATCAATCTAATCTTTGTAGTCGACCAATTAATGATATCGTAATTAGTTTTATTCCTGTGTGTTTGTATCGACCCGCCCACTTTAACGTTCAAGAGCTCTAGCTTGGGGTTAGAGGTTAGCTTACCCTCCTACGGTGTGTCAACTAAATCTAAGAAAGACAATTTTGTTTGACTACTTGATTAGAAAATTTCCAAAACACAACGTTATTAAAAAAGTTTCAATTTTGAATTGAGAATCGTTTTGGATCGGCTTATACACTCTATGGTCAGGAATATACGGTATTTAAATATTTTTTACTATTAGCTTGAATTTAAATCCTTTGGTTTTTGCCTTTTAAGTCCTCATGTGTCCAGGGACTTATTTCCTAAGTTTTTAAACAATAACAAAAATCAACAAAATATGTTTTTAAACAAAAAAATATATAATCTAATCTCTGTAGTATCGACCATTTAATAATATTGTATTTAGTTTTATTCCTGTCTGTTTGTTTCAATCCGCCCACTTTAACGTTCAAGAGCTCTAGCTTGGGGTTAGCGGTTAGCTTATCCTTTTACGGTGTGTCAACTAAATCTACGAAAACATATTTTGTTTGACTACTTGATTAGAAAATTTCCAATACATCCATCCATCCATTTTCTACCGCTTATTCCCTTTGGGGTCGCGGGGGGCGCTGGAGCCTATCTCAGCTACAATCGGGCAGAAGGCGGGGTACACCCTGGACAAGTCGCCACCTCATCGCAGGGCCAACACAGATAGACAGACAACATTCACACACTAGGGCCAATTTAGTGTTGCCAATCAACTTATCCCCAGGTGCATGTCTTTGGAAGTGGGAGGAAGCCGGAGTACCCGGAGGGAACCCACGCAGTCACGGGGAGGACATGCAAACTCCACACAGAAAGATCCCGAGCCCGGGATTGAACCCAAGACTACTCAGGACCTTCGTATTGTGAGGCAGACGCACTAACCCCTCTGCCACCGTGAAGCCCATTTCCAATACACAACATTATTCAAAAAGTGTAGATTTTGAATTGAGAATGTTTTGAATGGGCTTATACACTCTATAGTCGGGAATATACGGTATTTAATTTATTTTCTACTATTTGCTCGGATTTAAATCCTTTGTTTTTTGCCTTTTAAGTCCTCTTGTGTCCAGGGACTTATTTCTAAAGTTTTTTAAACAACAACAAAAACGACAACAGATTTTTTTTTAAACAAAAAAAATTAATCACTTGTAGCATGGACCGAATAATGATATCGTTCTTAGTGTAATTCCTGTCCGTTTGTATCGACCCCCCCACCCCCACTTTAACGTTCAAGGGCTCGCTCTTGGGATTAGCAGTTAGCTTATCCTCCTACGGCGTATCAACTCGATCTAAGAAAGACAATTTTGTTTGACTACTTGATTAGAAAATTTCCAAAACACAACGTTATTAAAAAAGTTAAAATTTTGAATTGAGAATCGTTTTGAATCGGCTTATGCACTCTATAGTCAGGAATATACGGTATTTAAATTATTTTTTACTATTAGCTTGGATTTAAATCCTTTGGTTTTTGCCTTTTAAGTCCTCCTGTGTCCAGGGACTTATTTCCTAAGTTTTTTTAACAATAAGAAAAACGACAACAGATTTTTTGGAACAAAAAAAAAAAATCTAATCTTTGTAGTATCGGCCAAATAGTGATATTGTACGTAGTTTTATTCCTGTTTGTTTGTATCGACCCGCCCACTTTAACGTTTAAGAGCTCTAGCTAGGGTTAGCGGTTAGCTTATCCTCCTACGGTGTGTCAACGAAATCTAAGAAAGACAATTTTGTTTGACTACTTGATTAGACAATTTGCAATACACAACGTTATTAAAAAAGTGTAGATTTTGAATTGAGAATTATTTTTGAATCAGCTTATACACTCTATAGTCGAGAACATACGGTATTTAAAATGTTTTCTACTATTTGCTCGGATTTAAATCTTTTGGTTTTTGCCTTTTAAGTCCTCCTGTGTCCAGGGACTTATTTCCTAAGTTTTTAAACAATAACAAAAACGACAAAATATATTTTTTAGACAAAAAAACAAAATCTAATCTTTGTAGTATCGGCCAAATAATGATATCGTACTTAGTTTTATTCCTGTGTGTTTGTATCGACCCGCCCACTTTAACGTTCATGAGCTCTAGCTTGGGGTTAGCGGTTAGCTTATCCTCCTATGGCATGTTAACTCACTCTAAGAAAGACAATTTTGTTTGACTACTTGATTAAACAATTTCCAAAACACAATATTATTAAAAAAGTGTAGATTTTAAATTGAGAATCGTATTGAATCGGCTTATACACTCTATAGTCGGGAATATACGGTATTTACATTATTTTCTACTATTTCCTTTGATTTAAATCCTTTAATTTTTTGCCTTTGAAGTCCTCCTGTGTCCAGGGACTTATTTCCTAAGTTTTTAAACAATAACAAAATAATAATAGTTTTTTTAGACAAAAAAATAAAAATCAAATCTTTGTAGTTTCCATGATATCGTAATTAGTTTTTCTCCTGTGTGTTTGTATCGACCCGCCCACTTTAACGTTCAAGAGCTCTAGCTTGGGGTTAGCGGTTAGCTTATCCTCCTACGGTGTGTCAACTAAACCTAAGGAAGACAATTTTGTTTGACTACTTGATTATAAAATTTCCAATACACAACATCATTAAAAAAATATATATTTTGAATTGAGAATCGTTTTGAAGGGTTAGCTTATCCTCCTACAGAGTGTAGTGTAGCATGTTAAGCTATTCTTTGTCTTCCAGTGATAAAACTACTTGTAAGAAATGATTTGCAAACATGGAGGCGAGCATTGCTGACTTACAAGTGTGTGTGTGGACGCATGTGTGCAGACTCAGCTAGAAGGTGTCATCAACATGCGATATGATGATGTCATTAAAGACTCAATCGTCGAGCATATTTTTATAATTGATATTGTTATTGCTTTCCCTTAATCAAAGATACTCAAAAGGAGAAAGTATTACAGCAAGGACAGTTTATTACAGAAAGTCAAGTAACAAAGTTAATGTGACAGAGTGCGCTCTCTGCACGATAGTGAGCAGGCTGCAGTGTGTAGGAGCACTATTTGGCAAGTCTTTGCCAACTTGATTTCTGTTTGTCTTGTTGACAAAAGTGCACGTATTGATTCTTTATCCGGTTGTCCATGACCTGCGTCTGGTCCTCTGGTGGAAGGTGCACCTGGGGGTGGGGGGGGGGTGTGCAGGTCAGGTGGGGTGGTCTCCTCAAAGCGCCACGCAGAGAGGCGGCGTGACTCCGCCGAGGTCACGCTGTTGGTTTCCCGCTCGGGCGGACGTGTCAATCACAGAGTTTTAAGATGAGCGTACATACGTTGTGGTGCCTACTCCTTAAAATGTAGGAGTGCTACGGCGTGGCCTTTATTTAGCTGCGGGCCACAGCGAGTGGATTTGACATTTACGATGAAGCGAGTGGGAGTATAGAAACATTTCAAAAAAGTAATTTAACTGAGAAGTCAACTCCTAAACTCTCCTAACTGTTGTCTGTCTGAGCTAACGGCCGGTTAGCCAGCCAGCTAGCTTTTGTTGCCAGATTTTGAAAATGACACATTTTGAAATTTGACATTTTTGGGGGTTTTGTTTCAACCGACGTGCAGTTCAGTGTTCGAGCCGTCCACAGCGTTTCTACTCGTACGGATTCTTCATTCATCACATACACATATATATATATATATATATATATATATATTTATTTTTGATTTTTTGATTTTTTTTAAAGAGTACATTTAAAAAAAAAAAAACATATATATATATATATATATATATATATATATATATATATATATATATATATATATATATATATATATGTATATATATATATATATATATATATGTATATATATATATATATATATATATATATATATGTATATATATATTTATATATACATATATATATATATATATATATATACATATATATATATATATATATATATGTATATATATGTATATATATATATATATATATATATATATATATATATGTATATATATATATATATGTATAAAATGCATATATATATATATGTATGTATGTATGTATGTATGTATGTATGTATGTATGTATGAGGTAGGGGGTTACCCACATATACGGTCTTCTCCAAGGTTTCTCATAGTCATTCACATCGACGTCCCACTGGGGTGAGTTTTTCCTTGCCCTTATGTGAGTTTTGTATCGAGGATGTCGTTGTGGCTTGTGCAGCCCTTTGAGACACTTGTGATTTAGGGCTATATAAATAAACTTTGATTGATTGATGTATGTATAAATATATATATATATATATATATATATATATATATATATATATATTATTTTATTTATTTTATTTTAGGGCTATATAAATAAACATCGATTGATTGATTGATTGATTGATGTATGTATATATATATATACTTGCAGTGTGTGTATTGTACATATTACATATTGTTATGAAGGTGTCTGTAACTACATTATATATATACTTGCAGTGTGTATATTGTACATATTGTTATGAAGGTGTCTGTTACTACATGATATATATACTTGCAGTGTGTATATTGTACATATTGTTATGAAGGTGTCTGTTACTACATGATATATATACTTGCAGTGTGTATATTGTACATATTACATATTGTTATGAAGGTGTCTGTTACTACATTATATATATACTTGCAGTGTGTATATTGTACATATTACATATTGTTATGAAGGTGTCTGTTACTACATGATATATATACTTGCAGTGTGTATATTGTACATATTACATATTGTTATGAAGGTGTCTGTTACTACATGATATATTCATATATACTTGCAGTGTGTATATTGTACATATTACATATTGTTATGAAGGTGTCTGTTACTACATTATGTATATACACTTGCAGTGCACATATTGTACATATTGTTATGAAGGTGTCTGTTACTACATGATATATTTATATATACTTGCAGTGTGTATATTGTACATATTACATATTGTTATGAAGGTGTCTGTTACTACATGATATATTTATATATACTCGCAGTGTGTATATTGTACATCAGTTGACTGAACGCTCAGTTTCCAAGCGGGCGTTGGCGTTTGGGGGCCGGCCCTAGCCAGCGAGCTAGCCAGCGAGCGATCAGGTTGACATGTGAAGAAAAACTGAGGTGAAGTGCTGACACGCCGACGTCTTAGCAGATAACACTTAAATCATTTTCCTCCCAAACTTCAGTGGTGCTCTTCAAAGAGATATAGCCATAATACACATTTTGGGAGTAAGTAGTGCTGTTTGAAGTTATTTTATGGGATTTTGCTGTAAGGCCCAGAATTGATTTGCAGGGGGGATAAAAGGCAGATACTTTATCTTCGGAGCTTTGTCGGAAAAAGCTTAGCATCCATTGGTAGTTCCGCCAATATGCCCGCAGGGCGCTGGAGGTGGGGTGAGTGGTGGTGGTGGTGGTGGTGCTGGCATTGACATTATACAATTGTGCTGACTTTACACCTCCTGCTGCTTACATTCTGCTCTTTCATAATCTTTCATGAAGCGCACAATGTTTTATTTAATGTCCCGGGTCAGAGAGAAAACATATTAATAATGAAAGGCGAGGAGAAGTTGGTTGGAGGCTCCTCAGCAAACAGGTCAGGGGGGTTGTTTTGAAGTCGGGCGCCGGCTGCAGTCAATAGTTTAAGAGCGTCTTATTTCTCCGCAGAAGGCCGGCGCGGACTCTGCGCTCGCCCAAAATGTCAGATATCTCGCTGCCGACGTCTCGCTGCTGGCGTCCTTGAAAGGCTACTCCGGCGAGCCGAGGAGGAGAGGAAAATAACTCGCCGCTAAATCGGGTGGCTGCGGCGCGAGCGCCGAGGAGATCTCTCCGGGAGCGAGCGCTCCAAAATACACCGTCTTGGAAAAGGAGACGAGCACGCCAGCACGGACGGACCTCGTTAGCACGTTTATCCCCCGAGCTGCTGCACATGGGTGAAGATGGCCACCGAAACTCACTTCCTTAAAGTACAAAAACTATTTCACTTTGTATGCTTATTTGTGTGTCATTAAATCATATTTAATTGTACTTACAATCTGCAAAGTATGTGAAAATAGCATCTAAACATCACAAAATGCCACAAATTCAGTAACTCTTCTGCAGTCTTATCACATTATTAGGGCAGTCATACTGGAAATAGGCAAACATTGGAAAGATATTTGTTGCTTATCAGTTCTTTAAAGTACAAAAATGAATTCACTTTATATATTTATTTGTGTCATTGTATCCATTAAATCCATCTAATTGTTTTTAAAATCAGCAAAGTATATGAAAATAGCGTCTAAACACCACAAAATGCCCTATATACTTATTTGTGTGTCATTAAAACATATCTAATTGTAGTTACAATCAGCAAAGTATATGAAATAGCGTCTAAACATCACAAAATGCCAGAAATTCAATGAATATCTTAGGTAATTTCCATAGATTCTATGTCACTGTAGTAACTTTTCTGCACTCTGACCATATTATTAGGGCAGTCATACTGGAAATAGGCAAAACATTGGAAAATAGTTGTGCTGTTTATCTGTTTATCAGTTTATCAGTTCCTTAAAATACAAAAACAAATGCACTTTATACATTTATTTGTGTCATTGTATCCATTAAATCCATCTAATTGTTTTTACAATCAGCTTAGTATATGAAAATAGCGTCTAAACATCACAAAATGCCCTATATACTTATTTGTGTGTCATTAAAACATATCTAATTGTAGTTACAATCAGCAAAGTATATGAAATAGCGTCTAAACATCACAAAATGCCAGAAATTCAATGAATATCTTAGGTAATTTCCATAGATTCTATGTCACTGTAGTAACTTTTCTGCACTCTGACCATATTATTAGGGCAGTCATACTGGAAATAGGCAAAACATTGGAAAATAGTTGTGCTGTTTATCTGTTTATCAGTTTATCAGGTGCTTAAAATACAAAAACAAATGCACTTTATACATTTATTTGTGTCATTGTATCCATTAAATCCATCTAATTGCTTTAACAATCTGCAAAGTATATGAAAATAGCGTCTAAACATCACAAAATGCCTTATATACTTATTTGTGTGTCATTAAAGCATATCTAATTGCAGTTACAATCAGCAAAGTATGTGAAAATAGCATCTAAACATCACAAAATGCCACAAATTCAATCGGCCATTTTGAATATATCCGGTAATTTCCGTAGATTCCACGTCACTGTAGTAACTCTTCTGCACTCTGACCATATTATTAGTTCAGTCATACTGGAAATAGGCACACATTGTAAAGAAATGTGCTGTTTATCATTCACAATCCTTATGTAAGACAAGAACACATATTTTATGCATTCTAACTGGTAAATAAATATTAAAAAATTGAGTCAACAGGTGGAGGGTCCTTTCATTATATTCTCTAAAAAGATCCAGAAAGTATCAACAATACTCCATTTACATGTTGTGACCTGAAAATTAACCAAATATCAGTGATATTGTTATCATAAGCGCTAACGCAGACGGACTATTTTAGCGGCGCATTGATAGCAGTGAGCTAATGCTAGCTTAGCTGCTATTGCTGCTTCTGCGTGGTCTCAAACTTTCTAAAAGTAAATTCTAGATTATAATTCATGCATCTCTCAGCTGATAGTACACAAATGTGGCCATGGACTCACAGGCTGATCCACTTTCACATCCCCCAAATTTGCAAAAATACGTTTTTATTTTATTTATCCTTTCATGAGGATTGGGATTGAATCTTCATCTAAACGGAATTATGTGAGCGTCCTATCGGTCGACAACCCCAGTGAGAGTGGAAATATTACAGCGAGTGTTTGTTTTATTGTGGTTAGTCTGCATGTTTAGCACCTAGCAATGCTGCTAATGCTATAGTGTCACAATAAAGCTACATCAGTTTAGCACTCGGCTTCTAGAACTTATTGCTCATCCTCTTTGTGTTCGGGCTCAAAAATATAAGGTTCTGGATCATAATTTTTTCCAAAGTAATCGTTGCAAAGTCTGCTTGATTAGCATTGTTGTTGATGGGGAAGGGATCTGTGGTTCACATGACTGACTTCCTCATTATCTCTCAAAATGTCTCGAAAATCTCTGTGATATTGATACTATTTTGATTATATCTACAAACCCCGTTTCCATATGAGTTGGGAAATTGTGTTAGATGTAAATATAAACCTAATACAATGATTTGCAAATCCTTTTCAAGCCATATTCAGTTGAATATGCTACAAAGACAACATATTTGATGTTCAAACTCATAAACTTTTTTTTTTTTTTTGCAAATAATAATTAACTTAGAATTTCATGGCTGCAACACGTGACAAAGTAGTTGGGAAAGGGCATGTTCACCACTGTGTTACATGGCCTTTCCTTTTAACAACACTCAGTAAAGGTTTGGGAACTGAGGAGACACATTTTTGAAGCTTCTCAGGTGGAATTCTTTCCCATTCTTGCTTGATGTACAGCTTAAGTTGTTCAACAGTCCGGGGGTCTCCATTGTGCTATTTTAGGCTTCATAATGCACCACACATTTTCAATGTCTGGACTACAGGCAGGCCAGTCTAGTACCCGCACTCTTTTACTATGAAGCCACGTTGATGTAACACGTGGCTTGGCATTGTCTTGCTGAAATAAGCAGGGGCGTCCATGGTAACGTTGCTTGGATGGCAACATATGTTGCTCCAAAAGCTGTATGTACCTTTCAGCATTAATGGTGCCTTCACAGATGTGTAAGTTACCCATGTCTTGGGCACTAATACACCCCCATACCATCACACATGCTGCCTTTTACACTTTGCACCTATAACAATCCGGATGGTTCTTTTCCTCTTTGGTCCGGAGGACACGACGTCCACAGTTTCCAAAAACAATTTGAAATGTGGACTCGTCAGACCACAGAACACTTTTCCACTTTGTATCAGTCCATCTTAGATGAGCTCAGGCCCAGCGAAGCCGACGGCGTTTCTGGGTGTTGTTGATAAACGGTTTTGGCCTTGCATAGGAGAGTTTTCACTTGCACTTACAGATGTAGCGACCAACTGTAGTTACTGACAGTGGGTTTCTGAAGTGTTCCTGAGCCCATGTGGTGATATCCTTTACACACTGATGTCGCTTGTTGATGCAGTACAGCCTGAGGGATGGAAGGTCACAGGCTTAGCTGCTTACGTGCAGTGATTTCTCCAGATTCTCTGAACCCTTTGATGATATTACGGAGCATAGATGGTGAAATCCTTAAATTCCTTGCAATAGCTGCTTGAGAAAGGTTTTTCTTAAACTGTTCAACAATTTGCTCAGGCATTTGTTGACAAAGTGGTGACCCTCGCCCCATCCTTGTTTGTGAATGACTGAGCATTTCATGGAATCTACTTTTATACCCAATCATGGCACCCACCTGTTCCCAATTAGCCTGCACACCTGTGGGATGTTCCAAATAAGTCTTTGATGAGCATTCCTCAACTTTATCAGTATTTATTGCCACCTTTCCCAACTTCTTTGGCATCAAATTCTAAAGTTAATGATTATTTGCAACAAAAAAAAAGTTTAAATATGTTGTCTTTGTAGCATATTCAACTGAATATGGCTTGAAAATGATTTGCAAATCATTGTATTCTGTTTATATTTACATCTAACACAATTTCCCAACTCATATGGAAACAGGGATTGTATTTATTCACAAACTTAGTAAGTCTTCTGTTGTCATAAATCAGATATATATGATAATAGCTTCAAAATAGAGGAAACTAGTTGTTCTAGTCTAGTGGCACCTGTAAAGCCCTGGCTAAAAATAGATGGAATCCGCAGACTTGCAGGATGTTCTTTCAGTTGTTTCATTTTTGTAGAAAACCAAACAAAACCAGTTAACAAACATGACACAAAACTATCATCATTTATTGGCACCAATCCGGCTTGAAGAAACATCAATACATTCTCGTTGTTAAGAGTTAAGGTTCTATCCACACCCAAATCACGATTCTTATTCATCCTGATTCTGATTCCGATTCATAAATTTGAAAAATATATACAAAAAAATCTGTATAAATACTTTTAGGACACCATCATGCAACCAGAATGATATTGTCTAACCTGTTTAGAAACGTTTCATTATAATTATTATACAGAATAATACATTCAAGTTGGATTCAAGTCAAATTCCTAGTTTGTGAACCCGTTCTCAAACAATGGCAATAAAAACTCTTCTGATTCTGATTCTGATTGCGAGAATCTGTTTGAACCGAGAAGCAATTCTGAATGGAATCGTCACCCCAGGAATTAGAATCAAGTCATTAGATTCCCAAAGATTGATGGAATATCTCACGTCTGAGTTCAAACTGATGGAATCAAGTCTTAAATGTACATTTCTCAGGCTAACATCTGCGCCAGAGGAGATCTTTTTTCATTAGTTTGGAGGGTTCACACGTTGGGGAGCTGTTGCAGCAGGTGGATTGACATGAATCATGGCTCCGACACCAGGAGGTGTCAATTGACACCAAAGGAGAGGATTATCAAAGTTCTTTATAAAGGTAAAATTGTTCACAGTCAGCCGAGTGTAAAATCTGGACCAAGTACCAACAGGCTTACTGGCAGACGGAGGACAACAGAAAAAAACAAATGAAGAACAAATGGTGGAAAACTGGAGTCACCGTCTGTGATCCAAATAGGGTTGCAAAATTCCGGGAATATTCAAAGTTGGAAACTTTCCATGGGAATTAATGGGAAATGAATGGGAATAAACATTGAATGCAACATGCTAGATCTCTCAGCATGATTATTAGCTAAAACAACCTGATATAATTACAAGTGCCGTTCCATCTTCTAGCCGTCCATAGCGTTTCTACTTGTACGGATTCTTCATTCATCACTCCAAGCTACGTGTCATGACTTGTTCCTGGGTGTTTGCTTTTCCGGAATGCAACGGAAAGTTGGCTCGGGCGAGACGGGAATGTAAATACATATTTATTTATAACACTCAAAGAAACAAAAAGCGCGCTCAAGGCGGATGTACAAACTTGAAACCAAAAGACTATAGCATTAATAAACAAAACTTACTTGGCATGGACTAAAAGGAGCAGCATGAACGATGGACATGAAATCAAGTGTCAGAAATGTGCAGAGCATAATTGTGGGATGTCACCAGACAGACAAACTGAAAACAATGAACTTAAATACTACAGACATGATTAACGAAAACAGGTGCGTGACTCAAAACGTGAAACAGGTGCGTGACGTGACAGGTGAAAACTAATGGGTTGCTATGGTGACAAACAAGAGTGCACAATGAGTCCAAACGTGGAACGGGTGAAACTAATGGGTAATCATGGAAACAAGACAAGGGAGTGAAAAGCCAGAAACTAAAGAGTCCAATAACTAAACAAAACATGACTAAAACAAAACATGATTACACAGACATGACACTACGTATGTAAGTTTTACAAAATAACTAAAACTATTCTTACTTACTAAAGTGTCCCATGTGTGATGTCAGTAGGAGTGTTTTCATGCAAATTTGTACCTGCTATCGTCATGTAATCAAGATCGCCTCCTTAGCATTAGCTAATATGCTAACAGGTTTACGAGTGTCTGTGTTAGTATTATTAACTTACATTCTTTTTGTGTTGTTTCACTTTCACTAATTCCTCAGTAAATTCACCAAAACGTCAGCGTGGAGTTATTGAGTCTGTTTAGCTGATTGGAGAGCTAGCTTGCGCAGCTAGTGGCTCCATGACCATGACTTCTGTTTTGTTTGTTCAGCCGTTTTACTGCCGTGTTACAGACACCATTTGGTAAATGTAAATAAACATTACTGTGTAAACAAACCATTTCAGAAGGTATATATCTGCGACTTATATGTGGAAACAACAATTTAGCTTCAGTAGTCATATGTAGTGGTATAGTCCAGAAAATAGGGTAATATTGTACTAATACAATAGTTGCGTGATTAGGCCGCCAGCGCCCGATGTTTTTATGTTGGACATCATTTGTGACTTACCTCACCAACAACAAGTGCGTCCATCTTGAGCAGGGAGCAACACAAACATGGCCAGCTTTCTTCTTTTTTCTCTTTTTTCTCAATTGTTTATTGCTATTCTGAATGTTGCTGGGTCGTGTTTGGTTTTGGAATTGGATTGCATTATTATGGTATTGTTGTGTATTGTTTTGTTGGATTGATTAATATTAAAAATAAATAAATAAATGAAAAAAAAAATGGCCAGCTTTCATTTTTTATTTTATTTTTTTCCTCAATTGCTCTGTTTATTGCTATTCTGAATGTTGCTGAGTCGGGTATTGGGGAATTTGATTGCATTATTATGGTATTTTTGCGCATTGTTTTGTTGGATTGATTAATTTAAAAAAAAATTTTTAAATCAATAAATAAATAAAAAATGGCCAGCTTTTATTTATTTATTTTTTTCTCTCAATTGCTTTGTTTATTGCTATTCTGAATGTTGCTGGGTCGGGTTTGGTTTTGGAATTGGATTGCATTGTTATGGTATTGTTGTGTATTGTTTTGTTGGATTGATTAATATTAAAAATAAATAAATAAATTTAAAAAAAAATGGCCAGCTTTCATTTTTTTTTTTTTTTTTTCCTCAATTGCTCTGTTTATTGCTATTCTGAATGTTGCTGAGTCGGGTTTGGTATTGGGGAATTTTATTGCATTATTATGGTATTTTTGCGCATTGTTTTGTTGGATTGATTAATAAAAAACATTTTTTTTAAATCAATAAATAAATAAAAAATGGCCAGCTTTCTTTTTTTTTTCTTTTTTTTTCTCAATTGTTTATTGCTATTCTGAATGTTGCTGGGTCGTGTTTGGTTTTGGAATTGGATTGCATTATTATGGTATTGTTGTGTATTGTTTTGTTGGATTGATTAATATTAAAAATAAATAAATAAATGAAAAAAAAATGGCCAGCTTTCATTTTTTATTCATTTTTTTTTCCTCAATTGCTCTGTTTATTGCTATTCTGAATGTTGCTGAGTCGGGTTTGGTATCGGGGAATTTGATTGCATTATTATGGTATTTTTGCGCATTGTTTTGTTGGATTGATTAATAAATAAAAAACCAATAAATCAATAAATCAATAAAAAATGGCCAGCTTTCTTTTTTCTTTTTTTTTCTCAATTATTGCTATTCTGAATGTTACTGGGTCGTGTTTGGTTTTGGAATTGGATTGCATTATTATGGTATTGTTGTGTATTATTTTGTTGGATTGATTAATATTAAAAATAAATATAAAAAAAAAGAAAAAAAAATGGCCAGCTTTCATTTTTTATTTATTTGTTTTCCTCAATTGCTCTGTTTATTGCTATTCTGAATGTTGTCGGGTTTGGTATTGTGGAATTTGATTGCATTATTATGGTATTTTTGCACATTGTTTTGTTGGATTGATTAATAAATAAAAAAATAAATAAAATCAATAAATAAATAAAAATTGGCCAGCTTTCATTTTCTTTCTTTTTTCTCAATTGCTCTGTTTATTGCTATTCTGAATGTTGCTGAGTCGGTTTTGGTATTGGGGGATTTGATTGCATTATTATGGTATTTTTGTGCATTGTTTTATTGGCTTGATTAATAAAAATAAAAATAAAAAAAATCAATAAATAAAAAAAAGAATGGCCAGCTTTCTTTTTTTTTTTTCTTTTTTTCTCAATTGTTTATTGCTATTCTGAATGTTGCTGGGTCGTGTTTGGTTTTGGAATTGGATTGCATTATTATGGTATTGTTGTGTATTGTTTTGTTGGATTGATTAATATTAAAAATAAATAAATAAATGGAAAAAAAAATGGCCAGCTTTCATTTTTTATTTTATTTTTTTCCTCAATTGCTCTGTTTATTGCTATTCTGAATGTTGCTGAGTCGGGTTTGGTATCGGGGAATTTGATTGCATTATTATGGTATTTTTGCGCATTGTTTTGTTGGATTGATTAATAAATAAAAAAATTTTTAAATCAATAAATAAATAAAAAATGGCCAGCTTTTATTTATTTATTTTTTTCTCTCAATTGCTTTGTTTATTGCTATTCTGAATGTTGCTGGGTCGGGTTTGGTTTTGGAATTGGATTGCATTGTTATGGTATTGTTGTGTATTGTTTTGTTGGATTGATTAATATTAAAAATAAATAAATAAATTTAAAAAAAATGGCCAGCTTTCATTTTTTATTTATTTTTTTTCCTCAATTGCTCTGTTTATTGCTTTTCTGAATGTTGCTGAGTCGGGTTTGGTATTGGGGAATTTTATTGCATTATTATGGTATTTTTGCGCATTGTTTTGTTGGATTGATTAATAAAAAACATTTTTTTTAAATCAATAAATAAATAAAAAATGGCCAGCTTTCTTTTTTTTTTCTTTTTTTTTCTCAATTGTTTATTGCTATTCTGAATGTTGCTGGGTCGTGTTTGGTTTTGGAATTGGATTGCATTATTATGGTATTGTTGTGTATTGTTTTGTTGGATTGATTAATATTAAAAATAAATAAATAAATGAAAAAAAAAATGGCCAGCTTTCATTTTTTATTCATTTTTTTTCCTCATTTGCTCTGTTTATTGCTATTCTGAATGTTGCTGAGTCGGGTTTGGTATCGGGGAATTTGATTGCATTATTATGGTATTTTTGCGCATTGTTTTGTTGGATTGATTAATAAATAAAAAATAAATAAATCAATAAATCAATAAAAAATGGCCAGCTTTCTTTTTTCTTTTTTTTTCTCAATTATTGCTATTCTGAATGTTGCTGGGTCGTGTTTGGTTTTGGAATTGGATTGCATTATTATGGTATTGTTGTGTATTATTTTGTTGGATTGATTAATATTAAAAATAAATATAAAAAAAAAGAAAAAGAAATGGCCAGCTTTCATTTTTTATTTATTTGTTTTCCTCAATTGCTCTGTTTATTGCTATTCTGAATGTTGTCGGGTTTGGTATTGTGGAATTTGATTGCATTATTATGGTATTTTTGCACATTGTTTTGTTGGATTGATTAATAAATAAAAAAATAAATAAAATCAATAAATAAATAAAAAATGGCCAGCTTTCATTTTCTTTCTTTTTTCTCAATTGGTTTGTTTATTGCTATTCTGAAAGTTGCTGGGTCGTGTTTGGTTTTGGAATTGGATTGCATTATTGTGGTAAAAAAAAAAAAAAAGAAAGAAAAAAGGCCAGCTTTCATGACGGGCCGGTCCAACTCCAGCGGGAGGGAGCGTGGTCCATATGTTGGAGTATTCCCACTCGCATCCTCCTTATGAGGCGGCGTGGACAACCATCTCTCTCTCTCTCTCTCTCTCGCTCGCTCGCCCCGGCTTCTTAATTGCTTAATTACAGTCAATTACTCGGCCTGGGAGTCTTTATTTGAGCCTTGACACCTCGCCTGGCCTCGCTCGGGGGGGAAGAAAACAGCTTTAAAAAATTGAGTGGTTGTTCTGCAGTCTCTGGAGGACGCACACGCGCGCACACACACACACACACACACACACACACACACACACACACACACACACACACACACGTGCATGTAGTGAATGTGTGTGTGACATGTGAGTGCTACCACATGAAAGATCTCAGTGTCAGAGCCTGGCCGCCTTCACTCCAAAGTCCGGGGGCGCTGTGACTTATTCATGACTCTGGTTCCCTGACTAGAACCTTCTTCTTAGTCTGCAACCTGCTGGTCCTGTTCAACATGTGAACATCATGTGTGTGTGTGTGCGTGTGTGTGTGTGTGTGTGTGTGTGTGTGTGTGTGTGAGGAGAGGAACAGACCGCGGCCTCGACCTCCATTCAGTTTTGAACCATCAGGTGTAATGTGTGGCCCCCAGATCCTCCTTTCAAAATAAAACTGAAAAAGTCATTGACTATGAATGAAGTGAGTGATTAGTGGACACACAACTAAGACCTGGTAACTATGAATGAAGTAGTAAGTCATTAGCCACCAGAGCCCCTCAATGCCCTGACTGCGCCTAGAAATTCTGTCCATAAAAGTTCTGAACAGAATGGGTGACAAAGGGCAGCCTTGGCAGAGTCCAACCCTCACTGGAAACGTGTCCGACTTACTGCCGGCAATGCGGACCAAGCTCTGACACTGATCATACAGGGAGCGGACCGCCACAATCAGACAGTCCGATACCCCATACTCTTTGAGCACTCCCCACAGGACTTCCCGAGGGACACGGTCGGATGCCTTCTCCAAGTCCACAAAGCACATGTAGACTGGTTGGGCAAACTCCCATGCACCCTCAAGGACCCTGCCCAGAGTATAGAGCTGGTCCACAGTTCCACGACCAGGACGAAAACCACACTGTTCCTCCTGAATCCGAGGTTCGACTATCCGGCGTAGCCTCCTCTCCAGTACACCTGAATAGACCTTACCGGGAAGGCTGAGGAGTGTGATCCCACGGTAGTTAGAACACACCCTCCGGTTCCCCTTTTTAAAGAGGGGAACCACCACCCCGGTCTGCCAATCCAGAGGTAACGCCCCCGATGTCAATGCGATGTTGCAGAGTCTTGTCAACCAATACATCCCCACAGCATCCAGAGCTTTAAGGAACTCCGGGCAGATCTCATCCACCCCCGGGGTCTTGCCACCGAGGAGCTTTTTAACTACCTCAGCAACATCAACCCCAGAAATAGGAGAGCCAACCACAGATTCCCCAGGCACTGCTTCCTCATAGGAAGACGTGTTGGTGTTATTGAGGAATTCTTCGAAATATTCCTTCCACCGATCCACAACATCCGCAGTCGAGGTCAGCAAAACACCATCCTCACCATACACGGTGTTGACATTGCACTGCTTCCCCTTCCTAAAGCGGTGGATGGTGGTCCAGAATCGCTTCGAAGCAGTCTGGAAGTCGTTTTCCATGGCAGCCCCAAACTTCTCCCATGTCCGGGTTTTTGCCTCCGTGACCGCTGAAGTTGTACACCACTTGGCCTGTCGGTACCTGTCTGCTGCCTCCAGAGTCCTATGAGCCAAAAGAACCCGATGGGACTCTTTCTTCAGCTTGACGGCATCCCTCACCGCTGGTAGAAGGTTCTAGGAACCGCCACGGCAGGCACCAACCACCTTGCGGCCACATCTCCAATCGGCCACCTAGACAATGAAGGTACGGAACATCGTCCACTCGGACTCAATGTCCAGCGCCTCCCTCGTGACATGTTCAAAGTTCTTCCGGAGGTGGGAATTGAAACTCTCTCTGACAGGAGACTCTGCCAGACGTTCCCAGCAAACCCTCACAATGTGTTTGGGCCTGCCAGGTCTGTCCGGCATCCTCCCCCACCATCGCAGCCAACTCACCACCAGGTGGTGATCGGTAGAAAGCTCCGCCCCTCTCTTCACCCGAATGTCCAAAACATTAGACCGCAAATCCGATGACACAACTACAAAGTCGATCATGGAACTGAGGCCTAGGGTGTCCTGGTGCAAAGTGCACATATGGACACCCTTATGTTTGAACAGGGTGTTTGTCATAGACAATCTGTGACGAGCACAAAAGTCCAATAACAAAACACCACTCGGGTTCAGATCCGGGCGGCCATTCTTCCCAATCACACCTCTCCAGGTTTCACTGTCGTTGCCAACGTGAGCGTTGAAGTCCCCCAGTAGGACAAGGGAATAACCCCAGGGAGCACTCTCCAGTACTCCCTCGAGTGAATCCAAAAAGGGTGGGTACTCTGAACTGCTGTTTGGCGTGTAAGCACAAACAACAGTCAGGACCCGTCCCCCCACCCGAAGGCGGAGGGAAGCTACCTTCTCGTCCACCGGGTTGAACTCCAATGTGCAGGCTTTGAGCCGGGGGGCAACAAGAATTGCCACCGCAGCCCGTTGTCTCTCACTGCTGGCAACGCCAGAGTGGAAGAAAGTCCAGCCCCTCTCAAGAGAAGTGGTTCCAGAGCCCTTGCTGTGCGTCTAAGTGAGTCCGACTATATCTAGCCGGAACTTCTCCACCTCGCACACTAGCTCAGGCTCCTTCCCCCCCAGTGAGGTGACGTTCCACGTCCCAAGAGCTAGCTTATGTAGCCGAGGATCGGACCGCCAAGTGCCCTGCCTTCGGCTTCCACCCAGCTCACATTGCACCCGACCTCTATGGCCCCTGCTATGGGTGGTGAGCCCATTGAAGGGGGGACCCACGTTGTCTCTTCGGGCTGTGCCCGGCCGGCCGGGCCCCATGGGGACAGGCGCTTTCTGGCGCTCGCCATCGTGCCCCACCTCCGGGCCTGGCTCCAGAGGGGGGCCCCGGTGACCCGCGTCCGGGCGAGGGAAATCTGGGTCTTTCGATTGTATTTTTCATAGAGGTCTTCGAGCTGCTCCTTGTCTGATCCCTCACCTAGGACTAGTTTGTCTTGGGAGACCCTACCAGGGGGGCATAGAAGCCCCCGGACAACATAGCTCCTAGGATCATTGGGACACGCAAACTCCTCTACGATGGTAAGGTGGCAGCTCAGAGAGGAGTAAAACTATATTATAGCATAGTAGAACTAAAAAAAAAAATTCCTACAAATTCCCGGTTTTCTTGAAATTACCAGGAATTCCACCCTTTGACAATGAATGGGCAATATACAAACCTCTCGATATCCCACATTTCTCATCCCATTTGAACCCTTCCAACATCCACACACTCCACTCACCTTTGACAATCAAACAACCATTTACCAAGTAAACAAAAAAAATTCCAGGAATTCTTATTTTCACCTCTTCCTGGAAAGTTTTCACAGTCCACATGTTTTTTAGCCTTCCCCCTTCAAAACATTTTTCTTCATTTGCACAACAAAACTAAAAAAATATTCTTACAAATTCCTGGTTTTCTCGAAATTACCAGGAATTCCACCCTTTGACAATGAATGGGCAATATACAAACCTCTCGATATCCCACATTTCTCATCCCATTTGAACCCTTCCAACATCCACACACTCCACTCACCTTTGACAATCAAACAACCATTTACCAAGTAAACAAAAAAAATTCCAGGAATTCTTATTTTCACCTCTTCCTGGAAAGTTTTCACAGTCCACATGTTTTTTAGCCTTCCCCCTTCAAAACATTTTTCTTCATTTGCACAACAAAACTAAAAAAATATTCTTACAAATTCCTGGTTTTCTCGAAATTACCAGGAATTCCACCCTTTGACAATGAATGGGCAATATACAAACCTCTCGATATCCCACATTTCTCATCCCATTTGAACCCTTCCAACATCCACACACTCCACTCACCTTTGACAATCAAACAACCATTTACCAAGTAAACAAAAAAAATTCCAGGAATTCTTATTTTCACCTCTTCCTGGAAAGTTTTCACAGTCCACATGTTTTTTAACCTTCCCCCTTCAAAACATTTTTCTTCATTTGCACAACAAAACTAAAAAAATATTCTTACAAATTCCTGGTTTTCTCGAAATTACCAGGAATTCCACCCTTTGACAATGAATGGGCAATATACAAACTTCTCGATATCCCACATTTCTCATCCCATTTGAACCCTTCCAACATCCACACACTCCACTCACCTTTGACAATCAAACAACCATTTACCAAGTAAACAAAAAAAATTCCAGGAATTCTTATTTTCACCTCTTCCTGGAAAGTTTTCACAGTCCACATGTTTTTTAGCCTTCCCCCTTCAAAACATTTTTCTTCATTTGCACAACAAAACTAAAAAAATATTCTTACAAATTCCTGGTTTTCTCAAAATTACCAGGAATTCCACCCTTTGACAATGAATGGGCAATATACAAACCTCTCGATATCCCACATTTCTCATCCCATTTGAACCCTTCCAACATCCACACACTCCACTCACCTTTGACAATCAAACAACCATTTACCAAGTAAACAAAAAAAATTCCAGGAATTCTTATTTTCACCTCTTCCTGGAAAGTTTTCACAGTCCACATGTTTTTTAGCCTTCCCCCTTCAAAACATTTTTCTTCATTTGCACAACAAAACTAAAAAAATATTCTTACAAATTCCTGGTTTTCTCGAAATTACCAGGAATTCCACCCATTGACAATGAATGGGCAATATACAAACCTCTCCATATCCCACATTTCTCATACCATTTGAACCCTTCCAACATCCACACACTCCACTCACCTTGGACAATCAAACTACCATTTACCAAGTTTTTAAAAAAATCCAGGAATTTACGGTTTTCTGAAGCCTTATTTTTCACATTTCCTGGAAAGTTTTCACAGTCCACATTTTTCAACCACTATTTACCATTCCATCTTCAACACATTCTTCTTAATTGGGACAACAAAACTACCATTTTCTTCCGTACAAATTCACGTTTTTCTCGAAATTTCCAGGAATGTTCTCCCCATTGACAATGAATGGGAAATATACAAACCTCTCCATAGCCCACATTTCTCATCCGATTTGAACCCTTCCAACATCCACACACTCCACTCACCTTTGACAATCAAACAAACATTTACCAAGTAAACAAAAAAAATTCCAGGAATTCTTATTTTCACCTCTTCCTGGAAAGTTTTCACAGTCCACATGTTTTTTAGCCTTCCCCCTTCAAAACATTTTTCTTCATTTTCACAACAAAACTAAAAAAATATTCTTACAAATTCCTGGTTTTCTCGAAATTACCAGGAATTCCCCCCATTGACAATGAATGGGCAATATACAAACCTCTCCATATCCCACATTTCTCATACCATTTGAACCCTTCCAACATCCACACACTCCACTCACCTTGGACAATCAAACTACCATTTACCAAGTTTTTTAAAAAATCCAGGAATTTACGGTTTTCTGAAGCTTTATTTTTCACATTTCCTGGAAAGTTTTCACAGTCCACATTTTTCAACCACTATTTACCATTCCATCTTCAACACATTCTTCTTAATTGGGACAACAAAACTACCATTTTCTTCCGTACAAATTCACGTTTTTCTCGAAATTTCCAGGAATGTTCTCCCCATTGACAATGAATGGGAAATATACAAACCTCTCCATAGCCCACATTTCTCATCCGATTTGAACCCTTCCAACATCCACACACTCCACTCACCTTTGACAATCAAACAACCATTTACCAAGTAAACAAAAAAAATTCCAGGAATTCTTATTTTCACCTCTTCCTGGAAAGTTTTCACAGTCCACATGTTTTTTAGCCTTCCCCCTTCAAAACATTTTTCTTCATTTGCACAACAAAACTAAAAAAATATTCTTACAAATTCCTGGTTTTCTCGAAATTACCAGGAATTCCACCCATTGACAATGAATGGGCAATATACAAACCTCTCCATATCCCACATTTCTCATACCATTTGAACCCTTCCAACATCCACACACTCCACTCACCTTGGACAATCAAACTACCATTTACCAAGTTTTTAAAAAAATCCAGGAATTTACGGTTTTCTGAAGCCTTATTTTTCACATTTCCTGGAAAGTTTTCACAGTCCACATTTTTCAACCACTATTTACCATTCCATCTTCAACACATTCTTCTTAATTGGGACAACAAAACTACCATTTTCTTCCGTACAAATTCACGTTTTTCTCGAAATTTCCAGGAATGTTCTCCCCATTGACAATGAATGGGAAATATACAAACCTCTCCATAGCCCACAATTCTCATCCGATTTGAACCCTTCCAACATCCACACACTCCACTCACCTTTGACAATCAAACAACCATTTACCAAGTAAACAAAAAAAATTCCAGGAATTCTTATTTTCACCTCTTCCTGGAAAGTTTTCACAGTCCACATGTTTTTTAGCCTTCCCCCTTCAAAACATTTTTCTTCATTTGCACAACAAAACTAAAAAAATATTCTTACAAATTCCTGGTTTTCTCGAAATTACCAGGAATTCCACCCATTGACAATGAATGGGCAATATACAAACCTCTCCATATCCCACATTTCTCATACCATTTGAACCCTTCCAACATCCACACACTCCACTCACCTTGGACAATCAAACTACCATTTACCAAGTTTTAAAAAAAAAATCCAGGAATTTACGGTTTTCTGAAGCCTTATTTTTCACATTTCCTGGAAAGTTTTCACAGTCCACATTTTTCAACCACTATTTACCATTCCATCTTCAACACATTCTTCTTAATTGGGACAACAAAACTACCATTTTCTTCCGTACAAATTCACGTTTTTCTCGAAATTTCCAGGAATGTTCTCCCCATTGACAATGAATGGGAAATATACAAACCTCTCCATAGCCCACATTTCTCATCCGATTTGAACCCTTCCAACATCCACACACTCCACTCACCTTTGACAATCAAACAAACATTTACCAAGTAAACAAAAAAAATTCCAGGAATTCTTATTTTCACCTCTTCCTGGAAAGTTTTCACAGTCCACATGTTTTTTAGCCTTCCCCCTTCAAAACATTTTTCTTCATTTTCACAACAAAACTAAAAAAATATTCTTACAAATTCCTGGTTTTCTCGAAATTACCAGGAATTCCCCCCATTGACAATGAATGGGCAATATACAAACCTCTCCATATCCCACATTTCTCATACCATTTGAACCCTTCCAACATCCACACACTCCACTCACCTTGGACAATCAAACTACCATTTACCAAGTTTTTTAAAAAATCCAGGAATTTACGGTTTTCTGAAGCTTTATTTTTCACATTTCCTGGAAAGTTTTCACAGTCCACATTTTTCAACCACTATTTACCATTCCATCTTCAACACATTCTTCTTAATTGGGACAACAAAACTACCATTTTCTTCCGTACAAATTCACGTTTTTCTCGAAATTTCCAGGAATGTTCTCCCCATTGACAATGAATGGGAAATATACAAACCTCTCCATAGCCCACATTTCTCATCCGATTTGAACCCTTCCAACATCCACACACTCCACTCACCTTTGACAATCAAACAACCATTTACCAAGTAAACAAAAAAAATTCCAGGAATTCTTATTTTCACCTCTTCCTGGAAAGTTTTCACAGTCCACATGTTTTTTAGCCTTCCCCCTTCAAAACATTTTTCTTCATTTGCACAACAAAACTAAAAAAATATTCTTACAAATTCCTGGTTTTCTCGAAATTACCAGGAATTCCACCCATTGACAATGAATGGGCAATATACAAACCTCTCCATATCCCACATTTCTCATACCATTTGAACCCTTCCAACATCCACACACTCCACTCACCTTGGACAATCAAACTACCATTTACCAAGTTTTTAAAAAAATCCAGGAATTTACGGTTTTCTGAAGCCTTATTTTTCACATTTCCTGGAAAGTTTTCACAGTCCACATTTTTCAACCACTATTTACCATTCCATCTTCAACACATTCTTCTTAATTGGGACAACAAAACTACCATTTTCTTCCGTACAAATTCACGTTTTTCTCGAAATTTCCAGGAATGTTCTCCCCATTGACAATGAATGGGAAATATACAAACCTCTCCATAGCCCACAATTCTCATCCGATTTGAACCCTTCCAACATCCACACACTCCACTCACCTTTGACAATCAAACAACCATTTACCAAGTAAACAAAAAAAATTCCAGGAATTCTTATTTTCACCTCTTCCTGGAAAGTTTTCACAGTCCACATGTTTTTTAGCCTTCCCCCTTCAAAACATTTTTCTTCATTTGCACAACAAAACTAAAAAAATATTCTTACAAATTCCTGGTTTTCTCGAAATTACCAGGAATTCCACCCATTGACAATGAATGGGCAATATACAAACCTCTCCATATCCCACATTTCTCATACCATTTGAACCCTTCCAACATCCACACACTCCACTCACCTTGGACAATCAAACTACCATTTACCAAGTTTTAAAAAAAAAATCCAGGAATTTACGGTTTTCTGAAGCCTTATTTTTCACATTTCCTGGAAAGTTTTCACAGTCCACATTTTTCAACCACTATTTACCATTCCATCTTCAACACATTCTTCTTAATTGGGACAACAAAACTACCATTTTCTTCCGTACAAATTCACGTTTTTCTCGAAATTTCCAGGAATGTTCTCCCCATTGACAATGAATGGGAAATATACAAACCTCTCCATAGCCCACATTTCTCATCCGATTTGAACCCTTCCAACATCCACACACTCCACTCACCTTTGACAATCAAACAACCATTTACTAAGTAAACAAAAAAAATTCCAGGAATTCTTATTTTCACCTCTTCCTGGAAAGTTTCACAGTCCACATGTTTTTTAGCCTTCCCCCTTCAAAACATTTTTCTTCATTTGCACAACAAAAGTAAAAAAAATATTCTAACAAATTCCTGGTTTTCTCGAAATTACCAGGAATTCCCCCCATTGACAATGAATGGGCAATATACAAACCTCTCCATATCCCACATTTCTCATCCCATTTGAACTCTTCCAACATCCACACACTCCACTCACCTTGGACAATCAAACAACTAATTGGGACAACAAAACTACCATTTTCTTCCGTACAAATTCACGTTTTTCTCGAAATTTCCAGGAATGTTCTCCCCATTGACAATGAATGGGAAATATACAAACCTCTCCATAGCCCACATTTCTCATCCGATTTGAACCCTTCCAACATCCACACACTCTACTCACCTTGGACAATCAAACAACCATTTACCAAGTAAACAAAAAAAATTCCAGGAATTCTTATTTTCACCTCTTCCTGGAAAGTTTTCACAGTCCACATATTTTTTACCTTTCCACCTTCAACATTTTTTTCCTAATTTGGACTACAAAACTAAAAAAAAATTCCTACAAATTCCCAGTTTTCTTGAAATTACCAGGAATTCCCCCCATTGACAATGAATGGGCAATATACAAACCTCTCCATATCCCTCATTTCTCATCCCATTTGAACCCTTCCAACGTCCACACACTCCACTCACCTTGGACAATCAAACAACCATGTAAACAAAAAAAATTCCAGGAATTCTTAGTTTCACCTCTTCCTGGAAAGTTTTCACAGTCCACATATTTTTTACCTTTCCACCTTCAACATTTGTTTCCTAATTTGGACTACAAAACTAAAAAAAAATTCCTACAAATTCCCAGTTTTCTTGAAATTACCAGGAATTCCCCCCATTGACAATGAATGGGCAATATACAAACCTCTCCATATCCCTCATTTCTCATCCCATTTGAACCCTTCCAACGTCCACACACTCCACTCACCTTGGACAATCAAACAACCATGTAAACAAAAAAAATTCCAGGAATTCTTATTTTCACCTCTTCCTGGAAAGTTTTCACAGTCCACATATTTTTTACCTTTCCACCTTCAACATTTTTTTCCTAATTTGGACTACAAAACTAAAAAAAAAATTCCTACAAATTCCCAGTTTTCTTGAAATTACCAGGAATTCCCCCCATTGACAATGAATGGGCAATATACAAACCTCTCCATATCCCTCATTTCTCATCCCATTTGAACCCTTCCAACGTCCACACACTCCACTCACCTTGGACAATCAAACAACCATGTAAACAAAAAAAATTCCAGGAATTCTTATTTTCACCTCTTCCTGGAAAGTTTTCACAGTCCACATATTTTTTACCTTTCCACCTTCAACATTTTTTTCCTAATTTGGACTACAAAACTAAAAAAAAAATTCCTACAAATTCCCAGTTTTCTTGAAATTACCAGGAATTCCCCCCATTGACAATGAATGGGCAATATACAAACCTCTCCATATCCCTCATTTCTCATCCCATTTGAACCCTTCCAACGTCCACACACTCCACTCACCTTGGACAATCAAACAACCATGTAAACAAAAACAATTCCAGGAATTCTTATTTTCACCTCTTCCTGGAAAGTTTCACAGTCCACATGTTTTTTAGCCTTCCCCCTTCAAAACATGTTTCTTCATTTGCACAACAAAAGTAAAAAAAATATTCTTACAAATTCCCGGTTTTCTCGAAATTACCAGGAATTCCCCCCATTGACAATGAATGGGCAATATACAAACCTCTCCATATCCCACATTTCTCATCCCATTTGAACGCTTCCAACGTCCACACACTCCACTCACGCTGGACATTCAAGCACTTCACTTCCACTGGCGCACATCGGTGAAGTCACGTCGTCTAACAAGTGTAAAAAGAAGTGAAGCGCGTTGACGTTATGGAGCGCCACACAGTTTGCATCATTCTCTCCCCGCCCGGGCCGTAATGGCCTCAGCTTGCAGGCTAAATGCATCTTCTCTCCGCTTGCTTTGTGTCGCCGCTTTTTGTCTGAGAAATATCTGACTAATGGCTTATGAATTAATAAGCGGCGAATTAGACTTTCATGCGAGGTGACGGTAAAGAGCTTGAAAGCCCGCAGGTTTTTATTCAGATTTCAGCATTTTCTGGCCGAGTGAACCCTCCTCCTCCTCGCCGTGCATGCCTCCTCTGCACTTTGGTGTAATTGACTTAGCCGAGCGCAGCCTCTCATTTTGTGTTATTGGAGGAGATGATTGGTGTTGTGGAGATGATTTATTTACATCCACAGCAGGGAAACACGCTAATGGAGCACGCTGACATTCAACTACAGGAGCGGCACATGTGTTAATGTGTCCTCCTGCCTTGGCCTGCACATTCCTAATGTGTGTGTGTGTGTGTGTGTGTGTGTGTGTGTGTGTGTTTGTGTGTGTGTATGCCTACCCTTCTTGAGACACGAAAAAGGAAAAGTATCTTCCATATGAGGAGGTGTGAACAAGTGATGACATAAATCAATAACATTGCATCTAATAGAGAGCCAAATACTAGAGTCCGTGAACATTGCTCCAAAGTCAGGATTTAATGTGCGTACAAAAGTAAACATTGACAGGTGCAAAAGCAGCAATATGTGATAAATACACTACGCTACTAAGACTATAGTGGCCATTAACAGTTAGCTTCTACAGCCGGGTTGCCCAAAGTGCGGCACAGGGGCCATCTGTGGTCCCTGACTCCTTTGTCATCAAACTTAAGAACATTACAAAAAATAGAGATCTCATTTGCACCCCTGCTGGTGACATCTATCAAAATGAGGGTGGTCCCAAAAAGGAGGGATTTTTCACATTGACTGTGTGTCGCTTTTAAAAGTGCTCCCCCGCTGGTCAACATATGAAATAACAAGTGTGTGTAAGAAATGGAATTGTGCCCACCAAGGCCAAAATTAATTTAAAAAAATAAATAAATATGTATATAGAGACAAACTGTAATAACTTGAAGTAAATAATGAAGATTAAAAAATAATTACAAACAAAAAATTTAACAAAAAAAATAAAACAATAATTAAAATTAATCTTTTTCTCACAATGTGTGGACTTTTTTCTCATAAAATTGTGAACAATCTCTCACATTCTTTCTGTTTCTGTATAAATACAATATTTTATCGTAAAATTAGTACTTTTTTATGTAAAATTAGTACTTTTTTTTATGTAAAATTAGTACTTTTTTATGTAAAATTAGTACTTTTTAATGTAAAATTACTACTTTTTCATGCAAAATGATGACATTTGTCATGTAAAATTCTGACTTTTATCACAATATTGCCTGTTTTTATGTTGTTCTTGTAAAATAGTGACTTTTTTTTTAGTAAAATTATGACTTTTATCATCATTTTGCCGAATAAAATTCCGATTATTATTATAATATTGCCAACATTTTAAAGTTTTCTTATAAAATTGTGACTTTTGTCAAGTAAAATTCCGACTCTTTTCATAAAATTGCCAAAATGTTAAGCTTTTCTTGTAAAATTGCGACTGTTATGGAGTAAAATTCCAACTTTTATCATAATATTGCACAAATGTCGCCCTCTGGTCGACATATGAAATAACAAGTGTGTGTAAGAAATTGAAATGCGCCTCCTTTGGCCAAAATGTATTAAAAAAAATCAAATAAATATGTATATAGAGACATACTGTAATAACTTGAAGTAAATAGGGAAGATAATTACAAACAAAAAAATTCAAATAAAAATTACTAAAATCAGTCTTTTTCTCACAATGTGTCGACTTGTCATAAAATTGGGAACAATTTCTCATATTTTTTCTGTTTCTGTAACATTGCAGTATTTTTTTTGTAAAATTAGTATTTTTTTATGTAAAATTCTTACTTTTTAATGCAAAATGGTGACATTTGTCATGTAAAATTCAAACTTTAATCACAATATTGCCAATTTTTTTGTTGTTCTTTTGAAATAGTGAATTTTTTTCAGTGACATGATGACTTTCGTCATAATTTTGCCAAGTAAAATTCCAATTATTATTATAATATTGCTAACATTTTAAAGTTTTCCTATAAAATGCTGATTTTTGTCGAGTAAAAGTCTGATTATTATTATAATTTGCCAAAATTGTTCAAGTTTTTTAATAAATTTGTGACTTTTGTCGAGTAAAATTACAACTCTTTTCATAAAATTGTCAAAATGTTCAGCTGTTTTTGTAAAATTGCGACTGTTATTGAGTAAAATTCCAACTTTTATCGTAATATTGCACAAATGTCCCCCTCTGGTCAACATATGAAATAACAAGTGTGTGTAAGAAATTGAAATGCGCCCCCTTTGGCCAAAAAATATTTAAATAATCAAATAAATATGTATATGGAGACATACTGTAATAACTTGAAGTACTTAAGGAAGATAAAAAATAATTACAAACAAAAAAATTCAACAAAAAAAATAAAAATGGCTAAAATCAGTTTTTCTCACAATGTGTCGACTTTTTTCTCATAAAATTGGGAACAATTTCTCATATTCTTTTTGTTTCTGTAACATTGCAATATTTTTTTTGTAAAATTAGTATTTTTTTATGTAAAATTCTTACTTTTTAATGCAAAATGGTGACATTTGTCATATAAAATTCAGACTTTAATCACAATATTGCCAATTTTTTTGTTGTTCTTTTAAAATAGTGAATTTTTTTCAGTCCCATGATGACTTTCGTCATAATTTTGCCCAGTAAAATTCCAATTATTATTATAAAATTGCCAACATTTTAAAGTTTTCCTATAAAATGCTGACTTTTGTCGAGTAAAATTCTGATTATTTTTATAGTTTGCCAAAATTGTTAAAGTTTTTTAATACATTTGTGACTTTTGTCGAGTAAAATTACAACTCTTTTCATAAAATTGCCAAAATGTTAAGCTGTTTTTGTAAAATTGCGACTGTTATTGAGTAAAATTCCAACTTTTATCATAATATTGCACAAATGTCCCCCTCTGGTCAACATATGAAATAACAAGTGTGTGTAAGAAATTGAAATGCGCCCCCTTTGGCCAAAAAATATTTAAAAAATCAAATAAATATGTATATGGAGACATACTGTTATAACTTGAAGTAATTAAGGAAGATAAAAAATAATTACAAACAAAAAATTCAACAACAAAAAATAAAAATGGCTAAAATCAGTCTTTTTCTCACAATGTGTCGACTTTTTTCTCATAAAATTGGGAACAATTTCTCATATTCTTTCTGTTTCTGTAACATTGCAATATTTTTTTTGTAAAATTAGTATTTTTTTTATGTAAAATTCTTACTTTTTAATGCAAAATGGTGACATTTGTCATATAAAATTCAGACTTTAATCACAATATTGCCAATTTTTTTGTTGTTCTTTTAAAATAGTGAATTTTAATCAGTCCCATGATGACTTTCGTCATAATTTTGCCCAGTAAAATTCCAATTATTATTATAAAATTGCCAACATTTTAAAGTTTTCCTATAAAATGCTGACTTTGTAAAATTCTGATTATTTTTATAGTTTGCCAAAATTGTTAAAGTTTTTTAATACATTTGTGACTTTTGTCGAGTAAAATTACAACTCTTTTCATAAAATTGCCAAAATGTTAAGCTGTTTTTGTAAAATTGCGACTGTTATTGAGTAAAATTCCAACTTTTATCATAATATTGCACAAATGTCCCCCTCTGGTCAACATATGAAATAACAAGTGTGTGTAAGAAATTGAAATGCGCCCCCTTTGGCCAAAAAATATTTAAAAAATCAAATAAATATGTATATGGAGACATACTGTTATAACTTGAAGTAATTAAGGAAGATAAAAAATAATTACAAACAAAAAAATTCAACAAAAAAAATAAAAATGGCTAAAATCAGTCTTTTTCTCACAATGTGTCGACTTTTTTCTCATAAAATTGGGAACAATTTCTCATATTCTTTTTGTTTCTGTAACATTGCAATATTTTTTTTGTAAAATTAGTATTTTTTTATGTAAAATTCTTACTTTTTAATGCAAAATGGTGACATTTGTCATATAAAATTCAGACTTTAATCACAATATTGCCAATTTTTTTGTTGTTCTTTTAAAATAGTGAATTTTTTTCAGTCCCATGATGACTTTCGTCATAATTTTGCCCAGTAAAATTCCAATTATTATTATAAAATTGCCAACATTTTAAAGTTTTCCTATAAAATGCTGACTTTTGTCGAGTAAAATTCTGATTATTTTTATAGTTTGCCAAAATTGTTAAAGTTTTTTAATACATTTGTGACTTTTGTCGAGTAAAATTACAACTCTTTTCATAAAATTGCCAAAATGTTAAGCTGTTTGTAACCTATATGTACTACAAATGTAATGCAATACTGTATATACGGGGTTTTATGGGCTCAGAACAGAAGTCTAGGGTTTCGACTTGGAGAGAGAAGGCAGAGCTTAAACTGTAGTTTGGCTGACACCGTGTATTTAAACAATTTGTGAGGGACAGCAGATATATACACACAATAAGTTGAATGGCCATTCAACATGAAATAAATCGGGACAACAGTGACTATATACATACATACAATTCAAATTTCATTAATTAATATTTCTGGATCTGAATAAATCTCAGTTCAGACTTAGAGTTCTTAGAAAAAAAAGGATGTCAGTACAGCTCGTGTACTGCAGGTTAAAGATGGAAAAAAAACGTAAAGGGTCGGCTCGAGAGCCTCCTACCCGCCCAAACCGAACAGGTGGTGGGGTTTCTGGCTGGAATCCTCCAAGAATACTCCTTGGACTAGATGCTCCTTTCTTTAGCTCGCCATCAAAACAAGAAAAGCCTGGCCTGTGTAAGAGCCAGGAACATTCTTTTAAATCCATGTGTACACAACATATCTTCTTCCTCCATATTGTACAATATAAATCAATAACATCAAAATCACAATATGCAATAAAATGTCAAAATAACTATTAGCAGCATCAGTGCTGCTAATCATAACATGCTTATTATCAAAACACATTTAAAAGTACATTTAACACACAAATAGTTATCAAAAGGTTTAAATCATAAACCTTGTATACAGACGATTGATAATATGCTACAAAGACTGTTGCAATGAAAACAATCGAAGAGGGATAAATGCTAACTGTGCTATGTTCATAAATATGGACTCACCAACAGCTTAATGAGAGAGAGAAAAAAAACTCCGGCGCTGGTAGTCGGCTCTATAAAGTTACAAATTAGGCATTTTAGTTTATACTTAGTTAGCACAATATTCCAGGTAAAAACGAGGATTAAAAACCTACCTCGAGCAAACAATCGATCTGTCAGCTGGCAACTTCCTGCTACCGGCTTATAAGCCCAGCTAATTGGACCGCGGCAGTCACGTGACCAGGAAGCACGCACAGCGCTCAAAGAGTAACTAGTAAGCAAGAGCATACCAGTCAAATACAAAAAGGTATACATTTGGCACCTGCGTTACACCCTCCCCCCTTAAGATAGTGCACCTCCGTGTGCATACTATATAATGTGAACGGGTAGTTCTAAGCTAGAGTTCCCTGCAGGGGTGGTACCAAGTATTTCACCATAGGCATCTCCTAGACTATGGAAAAGCGTCTGAACAACCGAAATAAAAGGATTACCCAACGTGGAATAACCAAATCGCTTAGGGGGTTGTCGCTGTCTTGAAGAACGACGAATAGCATCAGGTTCAACATCAGGCGCATTAAGAACCTCAGAGTCAAACACAACCGATTGGGTAAGGGCAGGGTTGGTAGACTCTGGGGAGGTCTCTGCTTGGCCACTCTTCTCCGTTTCTCCATCCATTTTATCTTGTTCTCCAATTTCAGGTTCTTCAGCTGAAAAGATAACAGGCTCATTGGATGCAGGTAAGTGTTGATGATCTTCTCCCACAGATGGAGGCGGCGATGTGGCTGGATTGGCAGAGGACTTCCCTAGATCAGGTAAGTAAGGTTTCACAGGTTCAGTAAGTATACACTCTGGAGCATTGTCAAGTGATGGTAGGATGTTTTTTTCAACAGTTAAGGTTCCAGGTGAAAGGTTTGCAAATAGAGGTAATTGGCAATCATCTTCATCTTCAGAATTGTCATGATTCTCACTAAGTGGTGTCTCTTGCTGCTGGCTTCTGGTCACTGGCCTGCGAGGAGGCGTTGCCTCAGGAGACTTTTGGCAAGTATCACTCGGAAGAGACTCACAGGGCAGTAGAAGATCACGGTGAAGAGTTCGAGTTGGAGCCTTGTCATCCCTTTCTAGTCTCACTGTATATACTGGAAGGTCACCAGCACGGCTGAGAACGACATATACCTCACGCTCCCACTTATCCTCAAGTTTGTGCTTTCCTCGCAGTTTCACATTGCGAACTAAAACACGACCACCAACGTCCAAACTAGATGGGGTAACTCGTTTATCAAATCTTCTTTTATTGTGTTCTGCAGATTTCTGCGCATATCTAGCAGCAAGCTTGAAACTTTGCTCGAGCCGGGAACATAAATGCTCAACATACTGGGAATGTGACTTTGACTGCTTTCCTCGGACTGGAAGACTAAAAGCAAGATCGACTGGAAGGCGGGGTGAGCGACCGAACATTAATTCATAGGGTGTATAGCCAGTTACATCATTCTTGGTACAATTGTACGCATGGCAAAGTGGTTTCACATATTCTTTCCATCGCTTCTTCTGCTTGGGCTCCAAGGTTCCAAGCATACTTAATAGAGTTCGGTTAAAGCGCTCTACCGGGTTCCCTCGTGGATGATATGGAGTAGTTCTTGTCTTCTTAATACCAGCAATCTCACAGAGTTCTTTTATGAGCTTAGACTCAAAGTCTGGTCCCTGATCAGTATGAAGTTTCTCGGGTATGCCGTAGTAAACTATGAAGTGGTCCCATAAGTAACGTGCAACGGTATGTGCTTTTTGATTAGGGGTAGGTAGAGCCACAGCAAACTTAGTAAAGTGGTCTGTAAGAACAAGTATGTCTTTGGTGTTACTCTGGTCAGGTTCTAGAGATAGAAAATCCATACACACCAACTCAAGTGGCCTAGTGGTGGTGATATTAACCAAGGGTGCGGCTCTCTCTGGTGGGGATTTTCGTCGGACACACCTGTCACAAGTCCTGATTTTGGTTTCAACATCTACTGACATATGTGGCCAAAAAAATCTAGAACGTACGAGGTCTAGTGTTCGCTCAACACCTAGGTGTCCCATGTCATTATGAAGACTTTTCATAACCAAAGCCCTCAACTCTTCAGGTAAAATGAGCTGGAAAAGTTCTTCATCTCCATCTTTCCTTCTTCTGTAGAGGACACCATCCACCAATTGCAGGCGGTTCAATTCTCGAAGAAGCAAGGCCAATTCGGGAAGCTCGTGTCTCACTGTTGGGGGTACATGCTCTCCCGTTTCCAACTGGTGAATGACCTCTCGGATGGATTGATCAGATCTCTGTTTCTCCCTGATTTCCTCAATAGACAAGGCTGGCACAACCAGCAACCCATGCTGATTTTCGTCCCGATAACTCTCAGGGATGGCTTTGGCAGAGGTGGTCATGGACTCAACCAGTGTGATGGGAGGGTAATCGGTAGAACTGGTTGAATTGCAGTTTTTCACAAGACGACTTTGGCAAATGGCCGCGACGACTTCTGGGGAAATTTCATATCCTGGTTCACTGCTGTGCCCATCGGTGAACTGACGGACGAGATCTAGATCAGAGGAAGTATCAAGAGATGAATCATGGGAACGGCGTGACAGCGCATCAGCGTCAAGGTTTTGCTTGCCAGTCCGATACTGAAGCGTGAAAGTGTATGTTGAAAGTGCAGCAAGCCAACGGTGACTGGCAGCATCAAGTTTAGCAGATGTCAGGATGTATGTCAATGGGTTGTTGTCTGTAACCACAACAAAATTAGCACCATACAGATAATCATGAAATTTGGCTGTAATGCTCCATTTCAATGCTAGAAATTCGAGTTTATGAGCAGGATATCGCGACTCACTTGTGGATAACCCACGACTAGCATACGCGATGGCTCTCAAATGACCATCTTGCTCTTGATAAAGAGCTGCACCGAGACCTATGGCACTAGCATCTGTATGTAATATGTATGGCTTCTTCGGGTCTGCAAACCCCAGAACAGGTGCAGTAGTTAGGTGCTCAATCAAGGTTTCAAAGGCACTCTGACATTCTGACGACCACCTTCCTCCAAAAGCTGTATGTTTCGAGCCGTGTGACTTGAAATTGGACCCTTTCTGTCCAGTCCTACGGGGTGGTGTATTGCCCCTTGTCAAGTCATTCAGTGGCTTGGCTACTGCGGAATATCCCTTGATGAACCTTCGGTAGTAACCAGCAAATCCTAAAAATGATTTTAGCTCCTTCAGGGTGCGTGGAATTGGCCAGGTCTTTAAGGCAGAAATCTTCTCTGGATCAGTCTTCACCCCTTCCTCAGACACCACATGACCCAGGTACCGTACAGAGGTTTGGAAGAACTTGCACTTCTCCAGGGATAACTTGAGGCCATATTCCTTCAATCGGTGGAGGACTCTTAGCAGGCGCTTTTCATGCTCCTCCAGGGTTTGTGAAAAGACAATCAAATCATCGAGGAACACAAGGACTTCTTTCAAGTGAAGATCTGTCATGCACTTTTCCATGAGGCGCTGAAAAGTTGAGGGAGCATTGGTAACGCCTTGCGGCATGCGATTAAACTCCCAGAATCCTAACGGGGTAACAAAGGCAGTTTTTGCTTTATCCGCTTCATTCATCTCAATCTGGTAATAACCAGACTTGAGATCCAGCACGCTAAACCATCTTGAGCCAGTCAACGCTGAAAATGATTCCTCCAGGTTGGGGAGAGCATAGGCGTCTTTAATGGTTTGGAGGTTTAGCTTTCTGTAGTCAATACACAGACGGACATCACCATTTTTCTTGCGCACAACTACAATAGGTGAGGCAAAAGGAGAATCGGACTCTCTGATTACTCCCGTTTTCAGAAGATCTCGCAGATGTTGTCGAACTGCCTCTATATCCTGTGGATGTATTGGCCTTGGGCGCTGCTTGAATGGTGTCTCGTCATTCAGTTTGATGTGGTGTTTGACTTTTCCAGTTCTTCCAAAATCCAGATCGTGACAAGAGAAGACCTCCGGTATTTCTTTCAGTTTGCTTATAATCCTGTCTTTCCATTCCTCTGGGATGGGTGAGTCAACAAAATCGAAATGCAGATGGTGCGAAGAACTTGCAATGGGTTCGGATGAGAGAGAAGTTTGATGTGACAAGATTTGAGGTGCCATGACGAGATTTGCAATGGTGCTCTGAGATGGAATGGACACTTCTTGCTCTGACTCATTTTTGAGAATGACGGGAACTTTATGGGGGGTATTCTTTGCAATGGTAATGAGACAACTTGTCACACAGAGTCCACCAGCCACTGGAGATGAGGGATGTTCAATGAGTACACAACAGCCTGCAGTTGGAGTGTTGCCATAGATGGAGCCCTCAACCACAACCGTGTGGCCTGGGGGAATTGTAACTGATGCTTTACTTGAAACTCTCAAAACACCTTCGCTGCCCAACTGTGTTTGTTGGCGCCGCAGTTGGAGCAGTTGCAGGACAGCTCTGTATCCATGTGTCTCTGGCTGGAAAGTGCCTTGATTTCTTTCCACATATTGGTCGTACAATGGCTCAAGGGTATTCATACCAATCAGTACTTGTGATTGAAACACTGGACGGGAATCCGGAACCACAAGTGCTAGTGTTGCTACTTCTGTGTCTGCACCCACAAAATCTTTGGGGAATGTAACTATCATTTCAATGTAGCCCAGGTAGGGTACAGTTTGGCCGGCTGCCCCTTCAACTTTCAGAAGGTCAGAGAGAGACTTCAAAGGTTCTTGAGAAAAATATTTATTATAAACTGCCACAGGAACAGTTGTAACTTGGGATCCAGTATCAAGTAAACAGGAGCACACTTGACCAGCGATGCGGACTTCACTTGTACATTTCGATCCAATCAACCCTTTCGGTAGACATGTTTTTGTGATTGGAGAAGAAGGAGTAAGCTCAGTGCAGGTAACAGTTGTAAGATTCTTGGGACATTTTTGATCCAAAGCAGTTCCAATTCGTCCCGTAACAGGAACTGGGGTCAGTTTAAAGAATGACCTGTGCTTGACTGCTTCCATCTCTGCAGCTTCTCTGCCTGTTGTCTTTTCTTGAATGAGACCAGAGCAGGATTTGGGGGACTGTCACATGTTGCTTTAATATGCCCCTCTTCACCACATTGGTAGCAATAACCGGGTCTTGGTCCAGACTGTGCAGAACCGTAGTGTCGAGCAGCAGGTTTGGCATGTGGGGAACCAGCACCAGTCGATGGTGTCTTCGCTGGTACAGCTTGTTTTTTTCCTGATTGGGCGGCGATCAAAGCTGTCAATTGTCTCTGTATATCTGCCAGTTGCTTTGTAAGTTTTTCCAGTGTTGTACTTTCATGATCTTCCCCTCCAGCATAAGCGTATTGTGCTTGAGTTGCGGCTCTTGTCTTGGATGGGCCGAGATGCTGCTTCATGCGAAGGGTCTTAGCTGCTTCTCGGTCCTCTTCTGTGCGCAATAGCAGCAATAGTTCAGCGAAGGATGGCGGATTTTGCTTACGTTGCCTGAGTTGGAGCTCGGAGATTAAGACATTGTCCCAACAGCCTCTACAAAACTGGTTGAGTAGGTGTTTATTGGTCTCCTCGTATGGAACTCCCCCTCTCTTAACAGCTAAATTGAGAGCAACTTGCAGCCGCTGAAGGTATGATGATGCCTTTTCATTTGCGTCTTGGAACGTATCCATAAATTTAGCATAAAGCTCATCTCCGTCTTGCACAGTGCCGTACGCTGAATCCAGAATATGGAGATAGACTGCAGGCCGTGTTTCAGGCTTCAAGTGCTTGACCATGTCGGCAGCGGGAGGCAGAAGACTCTCAAAGATTTTGCGCGATCGCTGCAAATCGGAAACAGAGGAATCATTTAACAGTAAATCCACAGTAACACGCCATGTTTCATAATCGGTTTCATTCTGAGGCCGGGGCAACCTCCCAGAAAATACTCTGAGACGCTGGCTGGAGAGATGAAGCATCGCGCTGTCTTCGTTTTTAACAATGTGCTCAACCACATAACGTTGGACTTCTGGTGGGTTCAAGGTAGGTGCAGCAATATTTGGGAGAGAGGTTCTGGTTTGGGATTGGGGTTTATGTTCAGTGTGATCAGAGAGCAATTCCTGACTCTCGGTAGAGGCAGTGGGAGTTGATTGTGTTGCTTGGGCAGCAGAAGTTGTCAGAGTTTTAGCTTGGACTGGGCCAAGCTGCGTAACAGAGTGACCAAGCAGGGACATCACATCGTTGAGGACCTCCGTAAAGTCCTTACCAGTTAGCTTAGCTAACTCTTTTAAATCAGATAAATATGCGTTTGTTTTCTGTTTCTCTATGTGAGTAGCGCAAACAGCGGACAATTCGGATATTTCATAAATTTTACCATTTCGACTCACAAAAGTGTAAGGCAAAATGTGACGCAGCGCGTTAATAGCATCAGTAAAATTATACTCAACAACCCACTTATGCCTAAACTCAGATTCCCAATCATCAATAATCTCACACTGACCAATCGAACCGTATTTAGACAAAAATTCCACGACCTCTTCATTTTCTTCAGCCTTTGTATCACACTCAATCAATACTGCATTATGTATATTTATGCCATGTTTCTCAATTATGTCCATTGTAAAGTTATACTCTGTCCACACACAGACACAAACACACAACTTAAGCTGCTCTCGCTCCTGGCTAGCTTGCCACTAATTTTGTAACCTATATGTACTACAAATGTAATGCAATACTGTATATACGGGGTTTTATGGGCTCAGAACAGAAGTCTAGGGTTTCGACTTGGAGAGAGAAGGCAGAGCTTAAACTGTAGTTTGGCTGACACCGTGTATTTAAACAATTTGTGAGGGACAGCAGATATATACACACAATAAGTTGAATGGCCATTCAACATGAAATAAATCGGGACAACAGTGACTATATACATACATACAATTCAAATTTCATTAATTAATATTTCTGGATCTGAATAAATCTCAGTTCAGACTTAGAGTTCTTAGAAAAAAAAGGATGTCAGTACAGCTCGTGTACTGCAGGTTAAAGATGGAAAAAAAACGTAAAGGGTCGGCTCGAGAGCCTCCTACCCGCCCAAACCGAACAGGTGGTGGGGTTTCTGGCTGGAATCCTCCAAGAATACTCCTTGGACTAGATGCTCCTTTCTTTAGCTCGCCATCAAAACAAGAAAAGCCTGGCCTGTGTAAGAGCCAGGAACATTCTTTTAAATCCATGTGTACACAACATATCTTCTTCCTCCATATTGTACAATATAAATCAATAACATCAAAATCACAATATGCAATAAAATGTCAAAATAACTATTAGCAGCATCAGTGCTGCTAATCATAACATGCTTATTATCAAAACACATTTAAAAGTACATTTAACACACAAATAGTTATCAAAAGGTTTAAATCATAAACCTTGTATACAGACGATTGATAATATGCTACAAAGACTGTTGCAATGGAAAAAATCGAAGAGGGATAAATGCTAACTGTGCTATGTTCATAAATATGGACTCACCAACAGCTTAATGAGAGAGAGAAAAAAAACTCCGGCGCTGGTAGTCGGCTCTATAAAGTTACAAATTAGGCATTTTAGTTTATACTTAGTTAGCACAATATTCCAGGTAAAAACGAGGATTAAAAACCTACCTCGAGCAAACAATCGATCTGTCAGCTGGCAACTTCCTGCTACCGGCTTATAAGCCCAGCTAATTGGACCGCGGCAGTCACGTGACCAGGAAGCACGCACAGCGCTCAAAGAGTAACTAGTAAGCAAGAGCATACCAGTCAAATACAAAAAGGTATACATTTGGCACCTGCGTTACATGTTTTTGTAAAATTGCGACTGTTATTGAGTAAAATTCCAACTTTTATCATAATATTGCACAAATGTCCCCCTCTGGTCAACATATGAAATAACAAGTGTGTGTAAGAAATTGAAATGCGCCCCCTTTGGCCAAAAAATATTTAAAAAATCAAATAAATATGTATATGGAGACATACTGTTATAACTTGAAGTAATTAAGGAAGATAAAAAATAATTACAAACAAAAAATTCAACAACAAAAAATAAAAATGGCTAAAATCAGTCTTTTTCTCACAATGTGTCGACTTTTTTCTCATAAAATTGGGAACAATTTCTCATATTCTTTCTGTTTCTGTAACATTGCAATATTTTTTTTGTAAAATTAGTATTTTTTTTATGTAAAATTCTTACTTTTTAATGCAAAATGGTGACATTTGTCATATAAAATTCAGACTTTAATCACAATATTGCCAATTTTTTTGTTGTTCTTTTAAAATAGTGAATTTTAATCAGTCCCATGATGACTTTCGTCATAATTTTGCCGAGTAAAATTCCAATTATTATTATAAAATTGCCAACATTTTTAAAGTTTTCCTATAAAATGCTGACTTTTGTCGAGTAAAATTCTGATTATTTTTATAGTTTGCCAAAATTGTTAAAGTTTTTTAATAAATGTGTGACTTTTGTCAAGTAAAATTACAACTCTTGCCATAAAATTGCCAAAATAATAAGCTTTTCTTGTAAAATTGCGACTGTTATTGAGTACAATTCCAACTTTTATCATAATGTTGCACAAATGTCCAGTTTTTCATGTAAAATTTTGACTTGCGTCGAGCAAAATGAGGACTTTTATTATAATACTGCCAAAATGTTACGTTTTTCCTGTGAAATTCCAACTCATTTTTCACAAAAAGCTTTTTTTATACATGCATAGTATATATATATATATATATATATATATATATATATATATATATATATATATATATATTATTAATGTTGTAAATACACTTCTTTATACATCTAGAAAGGTTGGTCCTAAAGAGGGAGGCATTTTTCTCAGGTCTCAAGAAGGTAACACATACAAGAATGTGTGTGTGTGTGTGTGTGTGTGTGTGTGTGTGTGTGTGTGTGTGTGTGTGTGTGTGTGTGTGTGTGTGTGTGTGTGTGTGTGTGTGTGTGTGTGTGTGTGTGTGAGTGACTTTACACACATTGTCACTGGTCTGGGACTTAACTGCTCCAGTGCTGGTGTGTCTGCGGGGAAAAGAGTTTGTGACGAGGCCTTTTGCTTGACTCAATCTCGGCGCCATTTGTGAGGCGCCGCCACAATAAGAGCGGCCTTTGAATAAATGACGAGGGCACGGCGGCCGGCACGGGCAAACAAATAGTTCTAATGGAGAAACCATTCAGAAACATTCTAACTGGAGGTCGGAGTATTAGTAGCATAATTTGCATTAAATATATAAGCCACACCCACTAGATTTTAGGAAGAAAATGTTTTTTTTCCATATATAAGTCGCACCTGACTATAAGTTGCAGATATATATGTTGTGACATGAGTTATTTTTGCAGTAATGTTTATTTACATACCTTAATTGTTGCCAGACACTGTCTGTGACAGGGCAGTAAAACGGTTTATCAAACAAAACAGAAGTCATGATAAACAGACACAATCACTCCACGCTGATGTTTTGGTGACTTTACAAAACTGAAAGAATACAACAAAAATGTTATCGTAAGTTAATAATAATAACACTGATACTTGTAAATGTGTTAGCTTATTAGCTAATGCTAACTGTGGAGGGGGGGGGGGGGGGCGTGGCCTAAAGGCCTGCCGCGGAACGGGGTGCGCGAGAACCGGCCTCGAAGACAGCGACAGGAGAGTAGATTGCCCAGCTGGGGCTTGTTATCTAATCACCTGTGGCCTTCATTAGCAGCAGCCGGCACGAGACAGGGGAGTTGGAGTTGGAGCCAGGGAGAGACGCGAGACTGAAACAAAAACATATATTGCTGGAAAGCAATGGCTGCGTGTGTGCATGCAAATAAAAGACTTGTATTCAAACTAGCTACCGGGCTCCTGAAGAACCCGCCCAAGAGGGAAACCTTCACACTAACAATGCTAGCGTGGTTATATTAGCATGACAACTCTCCTGCAGACATCACACAGGAATTGTTTTAGTTGTATTGGAAAAACTTACAGATGTTGCTTGGAGTGAATAATCCATGTAAGTAGAAACGCTATGGAGGGCCAGAAGACAGGATTGTACTTCTACTTCCAGTTAAAAAGTTTTTAAACAGCTTTATGTCATTATGTTACATTTTATGTCAGGTTTATAGCTAAATGTGTATGTTTAAACCCAAACACAAATAATGTTAGCATACTTAAATTTTATGCTAGCTTTTTAACTGATTGTGTTTATTTAAACCTACAAATCCTGGATCGGACACATCTTGGAAATATGCTAACATATTTTATACTAGCATGTTGATAATAGCATGCTAATAGTTTGTGCTAGCTCTTTAGCTAATTTTGTATGTTTACACCCAAAAATAGTGCATTTTATTGCTCGGCGCTATCTTAGAAGTACGCTAATTAGTCATATGTCATAATGCCGACGTTAGCATGTTTACGTTAGCATGGTGACATTTTGTGCTAACTTTATACATTTTATGTTTAAGCCTAAAAATCATGGATTTCAGTGCTTGGTGCCATCTTGAAGCTATGCTAACATCTCTTATATTAGCATTCTAATGTTAGCATGCTAATATGTTATGCTAGCTTTTTAGCTAATTTCATATGTTTTGTATGTTTAACCCTACAAATGGTAGATTGTGATGCTTGGCGCCATCTTGGAAGTATGCTAATGTCTCTTACATTAGCAAGCTAGTGTTAGCATGCTAATGTTTTATGCTAGCTTTTTGGCTAAATGTGTATGTTTGAACCTAAAAATCATGGATTTCAGTGCTTGGTTCTATCTTGGAAGTATGCTAACGTCTCTATTTTTAGCATGCTAATGTTAGCATGCAAATATTTTATGCTAGCTTTTTAGCTAATGTCATATGTTTTGTATGTTTAACCCTACAAATTATAGATTTTGATGCTCAGCGCCATTTTGGAAGTATGCTAATGTCTCTTATATTAGCATTGGCAATGCTAGCTTTTTAGCTAATTTCATATGTTTTGTAAGTTTATCCCTTAAAATGATAGATTTTGATGCTTGGCGCCATCTTGGAAGTATGTTAACGTCTCTTATATTAGCATGCTAATGTTAGCATGCTAGCTTTTTAGCTAAATTTGTATGTTTGAACCTAAAAATTTTAGATTTTGATGCTTGGCGCCATCTTGGAAGTATGCTAACGTCTCTTACATTAGCATGCTAATGTTAGCATGCAAATATTTTATGCTAGCTTTTAAGCTAATTTCATATGTTTTGTATGCCATCCATCCATCCATCCATTTTCTACCGCTTATTCCCTTTTGGAGTCGCGGGGGGCGCTGGAGCCTATCTCAGCTGCATTCGGGCGGAAGGCGGTGTACACCCTGGATAAGTCACTACCTGTTGAACCTAAAAGTTATAGATTTTGATGCTCGGCGCCATCTTTGAAGTATGCTAATGTCTCTTATATTAGCATTGGTAATGCTAGCTTTTTAGCTAATTTCATATGTTTTGTAAGTTTATCCCTAAAAATTATAGATATTGATGCTTGGTGCCATCTTGGAAGTATGTTAATGTCTCTTATATTAGCATGCTAATGTTTTATGCTAGCTTTTTAGCTAAATGTGTATGTTTGAACCTAAAAATCATGGATTTCAGTGCTTGGTGCCATCTTGGAAGTATGCTAACGTCTCTTATATTAGCATGCTAATGTTAGCATGCAAATATTTTATGCTAGCTTTTAAGCTAATTTCATATGTTTTGTATGTTTAACCCGAACAATTATAGATTGTAATGCTTGGCGCCATCTTGGAAGTATGTTAACATCTCTTATATTAGCATGCTAATGTTAGCATGCTAGCTTTTTAGCTAAATTTGTATGTTTGAACCTACAAATTATAGATTTTGATGTTTGGCGTCATCTTGGGAGTATGCTAACGTCTCTTACATTAGCATGCTAATGTTAGCATGCAAATATTTTATGCTATATTTTTTAGCTAATGTCATATGTTTTGTATGTTTAACCCTACAAATTATAGATTTTGATGCTCAGTGCCATTTTGGAAGTATGCTAATGTATCTTATATTAGCATGCTAATGTTTTATGCTAGCTTTTTAGCTAAATGTGTATGTTTGAACCTAAAAATTATAAATGTTTATGCTTGGTGCCATCTTGGAAGCATGCTAACGTCCCTTACATTAGCATGCTAATGTTAGCATGCAAATATTTTATGCTAGCTTTTTAGCTAATTTCATATGTTTTGTATGTTTAACCCTAAAAATGATAGATTGTGAAGCTTGGCGTCATCTTGGAAGTATGTTAACGTCTCTTATATTAGCATGCTAATGTTAGCATGCCAGCTTTTTAGCTAAATTTGTATGTTTGAACCTAAAAATTTTAGATGTTGATGCTTGGCGCCATCTTGGAAGTATGCTAACGTCTCTTACATTAGCATGCTAATGTTAGCATACAAATATTTTATGCTAGCTTTTTAGCTAATTTCATATGTTTTGTATGTTTAACCCTAAAAATTATAGATTTTGATGCTTGGTGCCATCTTGGAAGTATGCTAACGTCTCTTATATTAGCATGCTAATGTTAGCATGCAAATATTTTATGCTAGCTTTTAAGCTAATTTCATATGTTTTGTATGTTTAACCCGAACAATTATAGATTGTGATGCTTGGCGCCATCTTGGAAGTATGTTAACGTCTCTTATATTAGCATGCTAATGTTAGCATGCTATCTTTTTAGCTAAATTTGTATGTTTGAACCTACAAATTATAGATTTTGATGCTTGGCGTCATCTTGGGATTATGCTAACGTCTCTTACATTAGCATGCTAATGTTAGCATGCAAATATTTTATGCTATATTTTTAGCTAATGTCATATGTTTTGTATGTTTAACCCTACAAATTATAGATTTTGATGCTCAGCGCCATTTTGGAAGTATGCTAACGTCTCTTATATTAGCATGCTAATGTTTTATGCTAGCTTTTTAGCTAAATGTGTATGTTTGAACCTAAAAATTATAAATGTTGATGCTTGGCGCCATCTTGGAAGTATGCTAACGCCTCTTACATTAGCATGCTAATGTTAGCATGCAAATATTTTATGCTAGCTTTTTAGCTAATTTCATATGTTTTGTATGTTTAACCCTAAAAATGATCGATTGTGATGCTTGGCGCCATCTTGGAAGTATGTTAACGTCTCTTATATTAGCATGCTAATGTTAGCATGCTAGCTTTACAGTCAGAAGAAGTTGTGTGAAGGAGTGGAAAGACACTGCTGACGGTTGAGGCGCACACCGTGACTCACCCTCGGCGCCACCGCGGGTCAAAGTGGAACGAAACTCCGCTGAGTGGCCAGAAATGTTTCCTAGCCCGCGCCGTGAATCACGGGCTCGTTATTGCGATTAATGACAGCGCCTCGTCAGCGTGACTCACTTTTTCGACCGGGCGGCGTGACCCTCGCCGTCCCGGCTACTGCTAGCCGCGGGTGAAAGGACGGCGCTCACGTAACGAGCGCGGCGGCTGGAAGTTGACTGTTAGCAGGTTAATTAGGCGGTAATGAAAGCGCTACCTCAGGTTACTGCGGGCTTTAGCGCCAATACGCTTCCACGCCAGCCGGGTGTTAAATCTAATCCTGCCGTATTAACGGAGACGCACCGCCGGCGCCATTATTGCCACAAGACTTCACTCGCTGGCGGACGGAGAACGGCGAGCAGGTTCTCCACGCCGGCTGTCCACTCACGTTAGCGCAATGAAGCCTGTGCAGGTTTTTCAGAGCGGAAATATTTGTGGCTCATCAGCGGAACTCAAGTGTGCCGTTTAGCGGCGCAAAGTCACCAGAACCCAAGCTTGAAAAGTCCGGAATGTTCCATTCATCAAATGAGGTGAAGGTACTCGAATCCCGTGACTTATTAGATGTAAAAAATGAACCCCTCGGCTGTACACAACACATAAAAGACAACATTTCATTCTCACTTGCCTTTTCTTTGACGCACCAGCGTCATAACGAGGTGGCCCCCGCTGCTCGTTGAGAAGAGCAACGCACGCTTTTAAATTAGCGCCTTAAAGTCCCTGATGATGGCGGGAAAAAGTTGCTAACTTTGTCACTTTAAAAAAAAAAAAACACTGGTATGTAAGAATGCGGACCGTATCCGGTACTGTTTTGGTACCGATCGATTCCCGGTGCCGTGTTGCGGTGCCAAATTTCAATGCCAACAAAAAGAGTTACCCATGAAACACTCCAACGTAAGTAAAGCAAGGCTCCACATTTACAAATATGTGCTAACTTGATGCTAACATACATTGGCTTTGCTATTGAGATGCTACTGATTAGCATTAGCAATTTTACATGGCGATTTCAAAACCTCCAAATGCGTTAATAAAAATTATAACAAAGATGCAGGTTACAATCAAACAGCTGGTGCGTAGTAAGCACGATACTTACAGTACGAACACTTTGTAGGGCGCAACAAAAACCCAAAACACCATTATTTATACACTACAGTATTAACACTTTGTAGGGCGCAACAAAACCCCAAAAACACCATCATCTATACACTACAGTATTAACACTTTGGAGGGCGCAACAAAACCCCCAAAAAATACCATCGTCTATACACTACAGTATTAACACTTTGTAGGGCGCAACAAAACCCCAAAAAATACTATCATCTATACACTACAGTATTAACACTTTGTAGGCCGCAACAAAACCCCCAAAACACCATTATTTATACACTACAGTATAAACACTTTGTAGAGCGCAACAAGACCCAAAAACCGCCATTATCTACACACTACTGTATTAACACTTTCTAGAGCGCAACAAAAACCCCAAAACACCACTATCTATACACTACAGTATTAACACTTTGTAAGGAGCAACAAGACCCAAAAAATGCCATTATCTACACACTACAGTATTAACACTTTGTAGGGTGCAACAAAACCCCAAAAACACCATTATCCATACACTACAGTATTAACACTTTGTAGGGCGCAACAAAACCCAAAAACACCTTAACTATACACTACAGTATTAACACTTTGTAGGGCACAACTAAACCAAAAAACACCATTATCTATACACTACAGTATTAACACTTTGTAGGGTGCAACTAAACCAAAAAACACCATTATCTATACACTACAGTATTAACACTTTCTAGGGCGCAACAAAACCCAAAAAACACTTGTCTATACACTTCAGTATTAACACTTTTTAGGGCGCAACAAAACCCAAAAAACACCATTATCCATACACTACAGTATTAACACTTTGTAGGAAGCAACAAAACCCAAAAAACACCATCATCTATACACTACAGTATTAAATTAACACTGTAGGGCGCAACAAAACCCAAAAAACACCATTATTTATACATGACAGTATTAACACTTTGTAGGTAAAACAAAACCAGGGAAACACCATTTTCTATACACTGCAGTATTAACACTTTGAAGGCGCAACAAAACCAAAAAAACACCATCATCATACACTACAGTATTAACATTTTGTAGGGCGCAACAACACCTAAAAAACACCATTATCCATACACTACAGTATTAACACTTTGTAGGGGGCAACAAAAACCCCAAAACACCATTATCTATACACTACAGTATTAACACTTTGTGGGGTGCAACAAAACGCCAAAAAACACCATTATCTATTCACTACAGTATTAACACTTAGTTGGGCGCAACAAAACCCAATAACCACCATTATCTATACACTACAGTATTAACACTTTGTAGGGCGCAACAAAACCCCCAAAACACCATTATCTATACAGTACAGTATTAACACTTTGTAGGGCGCAACAAAACCCCCAAAACATCATTATCTATACCTTAGAGTATTAACACTTTGTAGGGCGCAACAACACCACACTTATTGAGTGATGTGTCAGGAAGGTTACTGAAGCTTGTACATTATTTGGCAGTGACCTCATCCCGCCGGTCCAAGTAATGTTTAAAAAAACCTCTTCGAAGTAAGTCTACTTTTCCATAAATGTGCTAGCTTGATGCTAATATACATTGGCTTTGCTACTGATTAGCATTAGCAATTTTACACGGCGATTTCAACCCTTCCAAATGTGTAAATGAACACTACAACTAAGATGCACGTCACAATCAAACAGCCTGTTCGTAGTAAGCACAATACTTACAGTATTAACACTTTGTGGGGTGCAACAAAACCCAAAAAACACCTTTATCTATACACTACAGTATTAACACTTTGTAGGGCGCAACAAATGTATATAATTTTGTACTCAGAGAGCACATCTTGTGTGTGTTCTTTAATGGGGAAAGACGCTAATGTCTCTTGTTTCCGTGTTAGCATTGAAGCTAGTGAGCTAGCATGTTCCTCTAAAAGGATGTTTGGTCATCTTCCTTCTTCACGTCACAAGATGACAAGTTAGTGTTGTGATGAAAAAGTGGAAAGTGGGATGACCTTGGACTTGACCAGACCAAGGTCAGATGCTGACTCTTCACTTTTGTGTCTCTATTAAGCTTGCGGCCCGGGGTCAAAGGTCACGGCCCGCTCAGGTGACCACGTGACCCCGCCTCTAATTGACTCACAAATGCGTCGGCCCGTAAAGTCAATAGGACGCCATCAGCCCGGACTTGACCCGCCATCACGGCCATCCGCACGCCGCACTCGCCATCATCCCGCCTCCCAGGGGGTGTCGCCCGCTGTCACCCAGAGACCTCATCCTCTAATCCCTGATAGGACAGCAGCTGACAATAATTGACTGCTGGATCATAATTGGATTGAGGAGAAGGAGGAAGACGAAGAAGAGGAACAGGAAGAAAAAGAAGAAGAAGGAGAAGAAGAAGAAGTAGAGGAGAAAGAAGAAGGTGGAGGAGGAGAAGAAGAAGAAGAAGAAGAAGTAGAAGAAGAGGAAGAAAAAGAATAAGGAGAAAAAGAAAAGAAAGAAGAAGTAGAAGAAAAAGGAGAAGAAGAAAAGAAGAAGAGGAAAAAGAAGAAGGAGGAGGAGAAGAAGAAACAAAAGAAGAAGGGGAAGAAGGAGAAGCAGAAGAAGAAAAATAGGAAGAAGAAGAGAAAGGAAAAGAAAAAGAAGAAGAAAAAGGAGGAGGAGAAGGACAAAGAAGAGGAACAAGACAAAGAGGAAGGAGAAGAACAAGAAGAAGAAGAGGAAGAAGAAGAAAAGGAAAAAGAAGAGGAAGAAGAAGTAGAGGAGGAGGAAGAAGGAAAAGAAGAAGAAGAAAAGAAGAGGAAGAGGAAAAACAAGGAGAAGAAGAAGGAGGAGGAGAAGAAGAGGAACAAGAAGAAGGGGAAGGAGAAGAAAAAGAAGAAGGAGAAGAAGAGGACGAAGAAGAAGAAGAAGTAGAGGAGGAGGAAGAAGAAGAGGAAAAAGAAGAAGTGGAATAAGAAGAAGGAGGCGGAGGAGGGGAAGAAGAAGACGAAGAAGAAAAAGAAGCAGGAAAAATAATAATAATAAGAAGAAGAAGAAGAAGAAGAAGAATAAAAAAAGGAGGAAGAAGAGGAAGAAGAAGAAGAAGAATAAAAAAGAAGGAGAAAGAAGAAGAAGGAGAAAAAAGGAGAAAGAAGAGGAAGAAGAAGAGGAGGAAGGAGAAGAAGATGAAAACGAAGAAGAATGGGAAGAATAGGAAGAAGGAGGAGGAGGAGAGGAAGAAGAAAAAGAAGAAGAAGAAGAAAAAAGAAGAAGGAGAAAGAAGAGAAAAAAGAAAAAGAAGAAGAGGAGTAAGAAGAAGAGGAAGATGAAGAAGAAAAAGAAGGAGAAAGAAGAGGAAAAAGAAGGAGGAAGAAAATGAAGAAGAGGAGGAAGAAGAAGAAGAGGAAGAAGGAGAATGAGAAGGAGAAGAAGAAGAAGAAAGGAAGAAGAAGAGGAATAAGGAGAATGAGAAGGAGAAGAAGAAGAGGAAGGAGAGGAAGAAGAAGAAGAATAGGAAGGAGAGAAGCAAAGAGAAGAAGAAGAAAAAGAAAAAGAAAAAGAAGAAGAATGACAGGCTGACTAATGTGGTGTCACACTAGCAGGTGAGATCATCCTAGCATTAATTACACCTTCATTCATTCATTGATTACACCAATAATTCTATTGACGATTAATCGTGATTAATTATGAGTTAACTATGAACAAAATGCAAATGATTAAATATTTTTCATCAGGGGTGTCCAGACTTTGTCCTTCAGTTGAACCAGTGAAGTGACTTGAGGTCAACACCTTCAATCCAAACTAATGGTAAAAACCAGGCGGTCCCTGAACGCAACACATTTGCTGCCATCTTGTGGACTCGGTGAGTAAATCACATCAATGACCCTTGAAAGTACTTTGAAACAACCGCACAGCATTAACTTATATGACACAAACCAAACAACCTTCCCTAGTCATGATGCAAAAAAAAATGCAACTAACATAAAAGTCAACACACATGCTCGCGGAACATTGCGGATGTTATGAAAAATGTCCAAACACCATAAAACATTTCTAAATGTCAGCCGTTTAAATCCATTACAATGCATGATGGGAAAAATGTAGCACACTCCCCACTTATTCATGTTTGTCACATTTTAGATGCTTGATATTTATGATTGATTACACAACTTTAAGAATAGAATGGACTTTATTGTCATTATATTTGCATATAACGAGATTAAGGACTCCAACTTAAGGTGCAGTAGTGGGAACAAATATGGGGTAAACACAAGTTATACAACAGGTAATAAAGAAAAAGACTAACAATTGAAATAAACAGACTACTATCCAATACAAATAATAATCAATCCTGTACAATATACAAAACACTGTAGAAATACAAAATACTGAGGTCGTCATGGAAGTAAACAATGGAGGAGTCACACTTTCACATGCACTTAATCATCAGGAGAAAATCATCAGGAGAAAAATCTCCTGATGATTGAGGGAACCCCCTCATGAAACAGGCCTGTAGAGATGAAATAGTCTTGTGATTTTTTTCCCACACATACATATATATATATATATATATATATATATATATATATATATATATATATATATATATATATATATATATATATATATATATATATATATATATAAAATAGTGTGTGTAAGAAACGTCATGATGTGTCAGTGAAGACATGATGGAGAACATCCACCATCATCTCTCTGGGCCTCCACAGGCTTTACTCAATCCACCATGTTGCTCACCTTGTTATGCTCTGGGAGTTCACCTGCCTGTGCTCGTTACCTACACACACACACACACACACACACACACAGACACACACACACACACGTGTCGTATCAAAGAACAAAAATAAAGACACAAAGTAGAAAGACTCGCATATCAACCTCAGAGTTAGTGGTTGGTACCACAGCAGAAACCACTTTAGTCAGTCTCGCTTAGGTCGATTGACCCCCAAGTGACCCCTGTGCTTTATCAGGGAGAAAATCCTGGGAAATTCCGAGAAAACCGAGAATTTTGGGAAAGACAAAATATGTTTTGCATTGGATATATCAAAGGAGTAGTGTGTGTGTGTGTGTGTGTGTGTGTGTGTGTGTGTGTGTGTGTGTGTGTGTGTGTGTGTGTGTGTGTGTGTGTGTGTGTGTGTGTGTGTGTGTGTGTGTGGATGGTTGAAAAGTTGGAATCAGGTTTAAAAATGGCGCAAAATGTTGAGAATGTAGGGCATTGTAGAACTATGAATATTTCCATTCATGTGAATTGGAATTTCCTGGAAATTTGGGGATTTTGGATGAACAGGATCTTTTTGAAAATATTGATACTGTCAGGACCTGAACAGGACTCTGGACACAGATGCAGGAGTTTGACAACAAATATTTATTCCAAACAAGGGAAAGGGTCAAAAAGGGGAGAAACTCAACAGGCTATCAAAAGCCGAGCTTACCTAACCTCTCAACTAACAAAAATCTCAATGAAAAAGGTTGCAAAGAGAACAATATGCAAAATATAATAAAAGGCGCTCCAAGGGAGGCAATGCTAAACAACTCATCTTACCTGACAAAAATCAATCAATCAATCAATCAATGTTTATTTATATAGCCCTAAATCACAAGTGTCTCAAAGGGCTGCACAAGCCACAACGACATCCTCGGTACAAAGCCCACATAAGGGCAAGGAAAAACTCACCCCAGTGGGACGTCGATGTGAATGACTATGAGAAACCTTGGAGAGGACCGCATATGTGGGTAACCCCCCCCCCCCCCCTCTCTAGGGGAGACCGAATGCAATGGATGTTGAGTGGGTCTGACATAATATTGTAAGAGTCCAGTCCATAGTGGATCCAACATAATAGTAAGAGTCCAGTCCATAGTGGGGCCAGCAGGAAACCATCCCGAGCGGAGACGGGTCAGCAGCGCAGAGATGTTCCCAACCGATGCACAGGCGAGCGGTCCACCCCGGGTCCTGACTCTGGACAGCCAGCACTTCATCCATGGCCACCGGACCTGTGTGTCTCCCCCTCCACAAGGGATAGGGGGGAGCAGAGGAGAAAAAAAAGAAACGGCAGATCAACTGGTCTAAAAGGGGGTCTATTTAAAGGCTAGAGTATACAAATGAGTTTTAAGATGGGACTTAAATGCTTCTACTGAGGTAGCATCTCTAATTGTTACAGCTAGAACATTCCATAGTACTGGAGCCCCAATAGAAAACGCTCTATAGCCCGCAGACTTTTTTTGGGCTCTGGGAATCACTAATAAGCCAAAATTCTTTGAACTCAGATTTCTTGCCGGGACATATGGTACAATACAATCGACAAGATAGGACGGAGCTAGACCGTGTAGTATTTTATACGTAAGTAGTAAAACCTTAAAGTCACATCTTAAGTGCACAGGAAGCCAGTGCAGGTGAGCCAGTATAGGTATATATATATGTATATATGTATATAAAGGTATATACAGTATAGGCGTAATATGATCAAACTTTCTTGTTCTTGTCAAAAGTCTAGCTGCCGCATTTTGTACCAACTGTAATCTTTTAATGCTAGACATAGGGAGACCCCAAAATAATACGTTACAGTAATCGAGACGAGACGTAACGAACGCATGAATAATGATCTCAGCGTCGCTAGTGGATAAAATGGAATGAATTTGAGCGATATTACGGAGATGAAAGAAGGGTAAGATGAGTTGGCAATGGCTGTGGACATGGAACGCTGGAGGTTCGCACAAAAGATACGAAAACACTCTGGCACAGGACAGAAGTAAGACGAGCCATTCATACTCATGAGGATGGTTGACACAGGTGGACACAATCAGGCAATCAGGAGAGACATCAGACCAGTGAAACAGGAGGAAGAGCAAGAGACCTGAAACGAGAGGGAGAGTTAACCTTTCAAAATAAAACAGGAAATGACACGACAACATGAAACCAGAGGAAACCCAGACAACACTTCACCCAGGTGTGACAGATACCAGCACAATTGTTGTAGATGATATGAACGGGTTGGTGTTGGAATTTCTGGAATCGGTTGAACAATGTCGACGTACTAACAGTTTGAATTGAGAATGGAAATTTCGGGAAAAGCCGGAATTTGTACGAGAAAAAGAAATAGGAAGATTTGTTTTACCAACTAAGGTGGAATGGTCAAAAACGGTTGAAAAATGTGGACTGTGAAAACTTTCCAGGAAGAGGTTAAAATAGGGTTATGGCAAACAAGGAATTCTGGGAATTCCTGGAATTTTTTGGACTGTGTGGATGTTGGAACGGTTCCAATCGGTTGAAAAATGTGGGATATGCAGTCGATCGTATATTTCTTATTCATTGTCAATGGGGAGAACATTCTGGGAAATTCTGAGAAAACCGGGAATTTTGGGAAAGGGAAAATATGTTTTGCATTGGATACATCAAAGGAGTAGTGTGTGTGTGTGTGTGTGTGTGTGTGTGTGTGTGTGTGTGTGTGTGTGTGTGTGTGTGTGTGTGTGTGTGTGTGTGTGTGTGTGTGTGTGTGGATGGTTGGAAAGTTGGAATCAGGTTTAAAAATGGCGCAACATTTTGAGAATTTAGGGCATTGTCGAACTAGGAATATGTCCATTTGTGCAAATTGGAAATTTCCTGGAAATTTGGGGATTTTGGATTAACAGGATCTTTTTGAAAATATTGATACCAGCTTAATTTTCCTAGATGATATGAACGGGTTGGTGTTGGAATTTTTGGAATCAGTTGAAAAATGTTGATTTACTAACAGTTTGAATTGAAAATGGAAATTTCGGGGAAAGCGGGAATTTGTATGAGAAAAAGAGAACAGAGAAATAGGAAGATTTGTTTTACCAACTAAGGTGGAATGGTCAAAAACGGTTGAAAAATGTGGACTGTGAAAACTTTCCAGGAAGAGGTTAAAATAGGGTTATGGCAAACAAGGAATTCTGGGAATTCCTGGAATTTTTTGGACTGTGTGGATGTTGGAACGGTTCCAATCGGTTGAAAAATGTGGGATATGCAGTCGATCGTATATTTCTTATTCATTGTCAATGGGGAGAACATTCTGGGAAATTCTGAGAAAACCGGGAATTTTGGGAAAGGGAAAATATGTTTTGCATTGGATACATCAAAGGAGTAGTGTGTGTGTGTGTGTGTGTGTGTGTGTGTGTGTGTGTGTGTGTGTGTGTGTGTGTGTGTGTGTGTGTGTGTGTGTGTGTGTGTGTGTGTGTGGATGGTTGGAAAGTTGGAATCAGGTTTAAAAATGGCGCAACATTTTGAGAATTTAGGGCATTGTCGAACTAGGAATATGTCCATTTGTGCAAATTGGAAATTTCCTGGAAATTTGGGGATTTTGGATTAACAGGATCTTTTTGAAAATATTGATACCAGCTTAATTTTCCTAGATGATATGAACGGGTTGGTGTTGGAATTTTTGGAATCAGTTGAAAAATGTTGATTTACTAACAGTTTGAATTGAAAATGGAAATTTCGGGAAAAGCGGGAATTTGTATGAGAAAAAGAGAACAGAGAAATAGGAAGATTTCTTTTCCCAACTGAGGTGGAATGGTCAAAAACGGATGAAAAATGTGAACTGTGAAAACATTCCAAGAAAAGGTGGAAAAAGGGCTTTGGAAAACCGGGAATTCCTGGAATTTTTTAGAACCAATTTGATTGTCCAGGGTGAGTGGAGCGTGTGGACGTTGGAACGTGTCATGTCTGTATTATCATGTTTTGTTTTAAGTCATGTTTTGTTTAGTTTCTGTCTTTTCACTCCCTTGTCTGGTCACCATAGCAACCATTAGTTTTCACCTGTCACGTCACGCACCTGTTTCACGTTTTGACTCACACACACCTGTCACCAATCATGTCACTGTTATTTAAGCATACCTTGTTCATCACTCGTCCTGCCTGCATTGTCGTTATGTCACTCCGGTTCAGGTCTCGTTTTGACAAAGTAAGTTCCCATGTCCATGTCCTAGTTTTTCTTTAAGATTAGCCTCACTTGCGTTTTAGGCACGCTTGCCTCTTTTTGTTGTTGTTGTTGTTGTATTGTTTATGTTCGCGGTAGTGCGTGATTTATGTTAAATAAATCCTAGCCTACCTTCACGCTGTTGTCCGGAGCCGTCTATCTTGCGTTGGAAGAACAACCCCGCAGCAAGCTGCGACCCCCACGTGACAGAATGCAGACCGGCCACGAGGAGGTGATGGAGGCGCGCTGGCAAAGCTGGAAGCCAACCAGAAAGGCTTTTTCTCGCCAGCATGACGCGTCGTTCCCCCAAAACCCTCCCACGGACAACAAGATTCCTCAACCAGCCCATTCTTCCTTCCCGCCGCAGGAGACCCGTGCTGATGACGTCATCCCGCCCACTGGTGATGACGTCAGAAACCAAGATTTTTTTTTTGAGTCTATTTACACCCTCTGTCAGCCGCCCACTATGGACTTTGTTTCAAAGAAAAATCCTTTTGAGAAAATTGTCTCTAAATTTAGATTTTTTCAGACCCAGTCTAAAGTGGGGCTAGGGAATAGACAATTTGGACAGTTTGGTGGGGAAGTTTCTGCCCCCCTCCGCCCACCCCTACAGAGAGTTCCAGACCGCAGGGAGCGCGTCTGGTATCCGCCCCTTGAGGGGGGGGCTGGTGTCGGGAGCTGTGTTGGTGGGGTGACTCAGCTTAACCATGTCAAGCCACAGCCTCCCTCACAGCCGCCACCACCAGTCTTTTACCATGCCAAGCCGCAACCCCCAGCTAGACCACCTCCACCTGCACCAGTAGCTCCACGACACCAAGCTCCGGTACCAGCTCCACGACGCCAAGCTCCGGTACCAGCTCCACGACGCCAAGCTCCGGTACCAGCTCCACAACGCCAAGCTCCGGTACCAGCTCCACGACGCCAAACTCCGGTAACAGCTCCACGACGCCAAGCTCCGGTACCAGCTCAACGACGCCAAGCTCCGGTACCAGCTCAACGACGCCAAGCTCCGGTACCAGCTCCACGACGCCAAGCTCCGGTACCAGCTCAACGACGCCAAGCTCCGGTACCAGCTCCACGACGCCAAGCTCCGGTACCAGCTCCACGACACCAAGCTCCGGTACCAGCTCAACAAGTCCAAGACCAAGACCCTCCACGCCAAGACCAAGACCCGCCATGCCAAGACCAAGACCAAGACCCGCCATGCCAAGACCAAGGCCAAGACCAAGACCCGCCATGCCAAGACCAAGACCAAGACCCGCCATGCCAAGACCAAGACCCACACCAAGACCAAGACCAAGACCCACACCAAGACCAAGACCCACACCAAGACCAAGACCCGCCATGCCAAGACCAAGACCAAGACCCGCCATGCCAAGACCTAGACCAAGACCAAGACCCGCCATGCCAAGACCTAGACCAAGACCAAGACCCGCCATGCCAAGACCAAGACCCGCCATGCCAAGACCAAGACCCGCCATGCCAAGACCAAGACCCGCCATGCCAAGACCAAGACCCACGCCAAGACCAAGACCTATACCAAGACCCACGCCGAGCTTCGCCGCCTGACGCGCCACGCCGAGCTTCGCCGCCTGACTCACCACGCCAAGCCACGCCTGCCACGATGACGACGCGCCTGCCTCCTCGTCGGCCACGGATATGGCCGCTACCTGGTCGCCCGCCACGCCAAGTGCGCCCACCTCCCAGTCGGCCACGAATGTGGCCATTCCCTGGGCGCCCGCCTCGCCTGCTGCAGCGGCGTTCCACTCGCCGCCGCCACCTAACTCTGCCCCGGTGGATATGGGGACACGTGGCCTGGCGACCCACCGCCATGTCCCCCTCCCGCCCTCCCATGACTCTTGTTGATATTTTCTGTTTTTGGACATCTGGGATCTGTCCGTAAGGGGGGGATTCTGTCATGTCTGTGTGATCATGTTTTGTTTTAGTAATGTTCGGTTTAAATTTTGGACTTTTTGTGCACTTTTGTTTTGTTTTGTCACCATAGCAGCCATTAGTTTCACCTGTCACGTCACGCACCTGTTTCACGTTTTGAGTCACGCACCTGCTTTCACTAATCATGTCCATAGTATTTAAGTTCATTCATTTTCTGTTGTTCGTCCTGACGACATCCCCGCATTTATGCTCCTGCACACTCTCCACACCCTGATGACCCTTGCTACTCTTTTTTTCATGCCGGTTCCATGCCAAGTAAGTTTTTGTTTATTAAGCCACAGTTAGTGTTTTGTTTAATTGTTCATAGTTTCTGCCAATGTGCAAGTTTTGTGTTTATAGTCTAGTTTTGTACCTCCGCCCCTGTGCGCGCTTTTCGTTTATTCCTTTTTTGATAGTTTAAATAAATCATGTACCCACCTTCAAGCCTTGACCAGTCCAGTTCATTTGCACCACGGGAGAACAAACCAAGCCAAAGTCCAAGTCCTGACAGAACGGTTCCAATCGGTTGAAAAATGTGGGATATGCAGTCGATTGTATATTTCTTATTCATTTCAATGGGGAGAAAATCCTCGGAAATTCCCAAAAAAATTGGGAATTTGGGGAATTCCTGGAAATGTTTTTAAAAAATAAAAATAATAGTAATAATACTAAATAGATTAAATTAAAGTTAAAGTAGCAATGACAGTCACACACACACAAGGTGTGGTGAAATTATTGTCTGCATTTGACCCATCACCCTTGATCACCCCCTGGGAGGTGAGGAGAGCAGTGAGCAGCAGCGGTGGCCACGCCCGGGAATCATTTTTGGTGATTTAACCCGCAACTCCAACCCTTAATGCTGAGTGCCAAGCAGGGAGGTAATGGCTCCCATTTGTATAGATGTTGGACATTCACACAATAAATGCATAAATACATGTTCACATGTTGACATAGTCCATTACCCAGAATGCTAGACAGGAACAGGAAGTATCTACATATTGTCACACACAAATATGCACCTTTGAGTGCGGCTCAAAAGACACATTAGATTAGCCAAAAAGTCACTTTTTGGCCAAAATGTTTGTGAAAGTTGGGAGTTTTGGACAAAGTTGCAAGTAATTTGTTGAATTTTGCCTTAAATTGTGTGATTTTTTTTTTTTTACAAAGCCCAAAAGCAGTGAAGTTGTCACGTTGTGTAAATGGTAAATAAAAAGAGAATACAACAAATCATATTCAACTTATATTCAATTGAATAGACTGCAAAGACAAGATATTTCATGTTCACATTCGACTATGCAAAGCCACAGCCATTTATCAACAACACCCGGAAACGCTTCGACTGAGAAAGATGAGGAATGCTCATCAAAGACTTATTTGGAACATCCCACAGGTGAACAGGCTAATTGGGAACAGGTGGGTGCCATGATTGGGTATAAAAGTAGATTCCATGAAATGCTCAGTCATTCACAAACAAGGATGGTGCGAGGGTCACCACTTTGTCAACAAATACCTGAGCAAATTGTTGAACAGTTTAAGAAAAACCTTTCTCAACCAGCTATTGCAAGGAATTGAGGGATTTCACCATCTACGCTCCGTAATATCATCAAAAGGTTAAAAGAATCTGGAGAAATCACTGCACGTAAGCCACGATATTACGCACCTTGGATCCCTCAGGCATCAAAAAGCCACATCGGTGTGTAAAGGATATCACCACATGGGCTCAGTAACACTTCAGAAAACCACTGTCAGTAACTACGGTTGTTCGCTACATCTGTAAGTGCAAGTTAAAACTCTACTGTGCAAAGCCACAGCTATTTATCAACAACACCCAGAAATGCTTCAACTGAGAAAATTGAGGAATGCTCATCAAAGACTTATTTGGAACATCCCACAGGTGAGCAGGCTAATTGGGAACAGGTGGGTGCCATGATTGGCTATAATTCATTAATCGTTCACAAACAAGGACGGGGCGAGGGTCACCACTTTGTCAACAAATGCCTGAGCAAATTGTTTAAGAACAACATTTCTCAACAAGGAATTTAGGGATTTCACCATCTACGCTCCGTAATATCATCAAAAGGTTCAGAGAATCTGGAGAAATCACTGCATGTAAGCCATGATTTTATGCATCAAAAAGTGTGTAAAGGATATCACCACATGGGCTCAGGAACACTTCAGAAAACCACTGTCAGTAACTACAGTTGGTCGCTACATGTGTAAGTGCAAGTTAAAACTCTACTATGCAAAGCCACAGCCATTTATCAACAACACCCAGTGTGAATATTAAATATCATTAAACATTAAACATGAAATATCTTGTCTTTGCAGTCTATTCAATTGAATATAAGTTGAAAATGATTTGTTGTATTCTCGTTGTATTCACCATTTACACAACGTGACAACTTCACTGGTTTAGGGTGCAACTAGCAACATTTATGGACAAAGACTTGACTGGAAAGTTGTAAGTAATACAGAGCAGAGACAGAAACATATAAGTTCGGGCAAGAAAAAGACTCGCTATCGTTCCCTGCAGTAAAGGTCAGAGCCGACGTCTGCCGAGAGTGTGGACAATTACACTTACCAAAGCTCTTTGCCTTATTCCACATCTCTGATGTTGCCACAAGACCAAGACTAGTCGGACAATCTGGAGTCTTTGTGACTAGAGAGGATGAAATTGGAGCTGCGTTTATACTAAAAAGGGCAAAGAGAGTGTTAGCGACGTAGCATCTATACTTACAAACACGCTACCTTAGCCACTTTACCACAGCTAACAAGCTATGCTAGCACAACACTCATGTTTTATTATTGTTATTATGGCCGGTGGAAACGCTCTCAAATGTTGTTCCACGCTGCACTTATTCTATGTCTGCCCTTAGAAAAAACCTCACCCTTTCGGAAAAGGACATTCCGATTTTTTTAGTCGTATTTTTATGACGTCGTCCTGACAACGTGCTAACATTAGCGGACAAGTTGTACTTAAAGTCGCTAGCCTGGAGAGATGAACTAACTTCAACTACAAACTACCTTGCTAACCTTAGTGGATGAATTAAACCGAAAACTGCTAACAGGCTAAGCTAACTGACGAACTAACGAGACCGTCCAAAAAGCAGCTAACAATATATGCTAACAGAATCAAAATGAAATAAACAGAAATGAAGTGGCTAACAAGCTAAGCTAAGAGCAGCTAATATGCTAACAGCCACTGGAGACTTTACAGAAGCTGATAGCACCGAGGACGTGCTAACAGTCGCTAAACTAAACGCGGTTTATATGCTATGCTAGCAGTGGCTAATGAGATAAACTACCAGCAGCTAACGCACCATGGTAACCTAACAAGATATGCTAACCTTAGCAGCCCTTTGAGACACTCGTGATTAAGGGCTGTATAAATAAACGTTGGTTGATTGATTGATTGATTGATTGATTGATTGATTGATCATAAACCGATACAGGCTACCTTTAGAGTAGCTGACAAGTAAAGCATATAGCAAATACGATAATATGCGATCAGTATTTGTTAAAATAACAAAATTCTATAAATGGGTTTTGACACAAATGATAGCAAATGATCAAATATATTTATATATATAAATGTGTTTATATACTGTATGTAAATGTGTATATATGTATGTACGTAGGTATATACTGTATGTATATATGTGTATGTATATGTGTATAAATGTATATATGTGTATGTATGTAGCTATGTATAAACGTGTTTTTATATCGTTTTTTTGTAGAATGAAAATTAAATAGAAAAGAATTGTATCATGTTTCATTTTATTTTTTTATTCATTATTTTGTGCACTTAAATTCTAATTGTCACATTTAAATTGAAAAACAGTTAAGTAAAAATAATTGTAGTATGATTATGTATTTTTTTTATTAAATTATGTGTTTGTATATCAGTGTATATATATATATATATATATATATATATATATATATATATATATATATATATATATATACATATATACATATATATATATATATATATATATATATATATATATATATATATATATATATATATGTCTTAATAAGGTTATCCAAAAAATAGTGCTCGATACCGTAGTAGAGCGCAATATATGTATGTGTGGGAAAAAAATCACAAGACTATTTCATCTCTACAGGCCTGTTTCATGAGGGGGGGTACCCTCAATCATCAGGAGATTTTAATGGGAGCATTCGCATACCATGGTTTATATAGGGCACAGAGTGGGTGGGTACAGGCTGGCCTAGGGGCGTGGTGATTGGCTCCTGTGTTACCTAGGAGGTGTTTCCGTCTATGGCGGCATGCTGTTACAATTTCGCTGCGCTTGTTGAGGGATGACAGGTCTGGACGGTAAATAATAAACAGTTTCTCTTTCAAGCATAGGTTGCATCTTTTATTACCACTATTGTAAGGTGTGCTGGATGCAAGAATTTGCCATGTTATTGAATATTCAACATTATTGTCTTTGAGGTCCCAAATGTGTTTGCTGAGTTCTGTGGTATTTCGCAGGTTTTTGTTCCTGAAAGAAGCCTTGTGATTGTTCCATCTGGTTTTGAATTCTCCCTCGGTTAATCCTACATATGTGTCGGATGTGTTAATGTCCTTGCGTATTACCTTAGATTGGTAGACAACTGATGTTTGTAAGCACCCCCCGTTGAGAGGGCAATCAGGTTTCTTTCGACAGTTACAGCCTTTGTTGGTTTTGGAGTCGCTCTGTCTGGGGGCCGACGGCTCATCCGAGGGAGAATTCAAAACCAGATGGAACAATCACAAGGCTTCTTTCAGGAACAAAAACCTGTATATACATATACTGTATATATGTGTGTGTATATATATACATATATATATATATATATATATATATATATATATATATATATATATATATATATATATATTATTATTTTTTTATTTTTTTTGCTAACAGTGTTTATTAAGATCAACCTGATAAAAGATGCTAAGAGTAAGTAATGAGTTACACTACAATCAGATAGCATGCGGTGCTAACAGTAGCCAAAGTCAAGATGTGTGTGTGCAGTAACGTACCTTGTGAGAGTTCATTCATAATTCACATTGATGTTTTTTGCTGGAAAGCAAAAGTGAAACCAAAACGTGAAGACAGCGTGTTGCAGTGATAGTAGTCGACACGCTACACAATGTCAGCTTTCTTTCTCCACACAACTTCTTTTAATTGTGGAGCTCTTTATCGCTTAAAAAAAACCAAAAATGGAAGCAGAAGTGAATATATTAATAATAATGATTATCATTTAAAGGGAGTTATTTTCAACTTGTGTGGTTTTGTTGACACGGCGTGAACGTTTGCACCTTTTGGTGTTGTCGTCACCTTTTTAGTGGAACTGGTTTCTATTTGAAGACGTGTCAGAAATATGAAACTGTTTTAAGACAGGAAGTACACAAGGTGACTTTAAGTACAAATAAGATGCTTCTCGTTAAAAAACACATTTCCATGCAGTCTCCTCGTAAATATATCAAAATAAATGTTATAAATACATAAATGATTAAAACATTGATTGTTATTTTTGTGCAGTCAAGCAACTAACTGTGTGTGTGTGTGTGTGTGTGTGTGTGTGTGTGTGTGTGTGTGTGTGTGTGTGTGTGTGTGTGTGTGTGTGTGTGTGTGTGTGTGTGTGTGTGTGTGTGTGAGAGACATGATCTGCACTCAAATATACCTTTATTTTTTTTCAAACATAAATAATGATTTTAAGGTTCTAGGAAATCAGTGTGACTTATTAAATCGTATTAATATAAATATTGATTAATGAAATATTAATTAAATGAGGTCTATGACATCACTTGTTGCTATTTAAATTTTGTAGGGTGATTAATTTTAATAATTCAATTAGGGATTTAATATTTATTTTTTTAAATCAACTTATATAAAAAATAAAAATAATAAAAATGAAATATGTGCCAATAAAATATTAACTTTTTTTTATTGAATAATAATAAAATAGAACAAATTTGTATCATTATTCATTTTTTTGTTTTACTCATTATTTTGTGCACTTACATTCAAATTATTACACTTAAATTGAATAATAATTCAATTAACAATGATTGTAAAATGTTTTATCTATGTTTTATTTATTTATTTTGTGCACTGGATGTATTAATATTTGTTCAAATCAAATAATGACTTAAATTGAATAATTATTAAATAAAACATATTTCTATTATTGTTTTATAAATTCATTTTGTGCACTAAGTATAATAATATCTTGAATATAATAATAATAATAATAATAATAATGACTTTTACAATGAATAAAGATTAAATAAAAAATATTGTATCCTGTTTTATTTTATTTATTTTATTTGTTCATTGTGAGCAATAATAGTTTGTATTAAAAAAAAGAATAATTAGTTCAAGGTTCTGGGAAATCAGTGTGACTTTTTAAATCTTATTAAAATAAATATCAATTATATTAATTAATTAAATATTAATTAAATGATGTCAGTGACACCATTATTTGCTATTTTTATTTTTTCAGAATGATTAATTGTAATAATTAAATTAGTGATTTAATTATTATTTTTTAATCAACTGATAGAAAAAAAGAACAAAATGAAATATGTGCCAATAAAATATTTATGTTTTTTTGTTGACTATTAATTAAATAGAAAACAATTGTATCATGTTTCATTTTAGTTTTTATTCATTCTTTTGTGCACTTAAATTATAATTATTATATTTGAATTGAAAAATAATTAAGTTACATTTTTGTATTATATTCATATTTCTATCATGTTTTTATTAATTTATTGTCTGTATTAGATGTATTATTATTTACTTAAATTAAATAATGAGTTTTAAATGGAATAGTAAATAAAAATATATTTGTATCATATATATATATATATATATTTTTATAGATTCATTCTGTACACTAAGTATAATAATATATTTTCAAATCAAATAATTACTTTTAAATTGAATAAATATTCAATAAAAAATACTGTATCATGTTTTATTTTATTGTTTATTCATTCATTGTGTGCAACAAATAGTTTGATTTTTTTTCCAAACATTAATAATTATTGAAAGGTTTTGGGAAATCAGTGTGACATTTTAAAGCTTATACCGGTAATATAAATATAAAATATTTATTTTTTTAATCAACTAATAGAAAAAAAGCACAAAAAATAAATATGTGCCAATAAAATATTAGCGTTTTTTTGTTGAATAGAAATTAAATAGAAAATATTTGTATCATGTTTCATTTAAATTGTTTTCATTATTTTGTGCACTTACATACTAATTATTACATTTAAATTGAATAATATTGAGTAAAAAATAATTTTAAAATGTTTTATTTAATTTTTATTCAATTGTTCTGTGCAGTAGATGTATTAATATATGTTCAAATCAAATAATGACTTCAATTATTAAATAAAACATATTTATATCATGTTTTGTTTTAATTTATTTTGTGCGCTAGATTTATTATTATTTATTCAAATCAAAGTATAAGTTTTAAATGTAATAGTAAATAAAAAATATTTCTATCATATTTTATTTTATTTGTTTATTAATTAATTATGTGCACTAAATATAATGTTTTTTTCAAATCAAATAATATTTTTTAAATTGAATAAAGATTAAATAAAACATAATTGTATCATGTTTTATTTTTGTTTTTATTCATTCATTGTGTGCAATACATAGTTAGATTTTTGCAAACATAAATTAGTTCAAGTTTCTGGGAAATCAGTGGGACATTTTAAATCTTATTAATTTAAATATTAATTATATTAATTAATGAAATATCCCAAAAATATTAAATAAAACGTATTTGTGTCATGTTTTTATTCATTTATTTTGTGCATTAGATATATCATTTTTTATACATATCGAATTACTTTTAAATTGAATAGTATATAAAAAATATTTGTATCATATTTTATTTTATTTTTTATAAATTAATTATGTGCATTAAGTATAATAATATATTTTACAAATCAAATATTGACTTTTAAATTGAATAAAGATTCAATAAAAAAATAAGTGTATCATGTTTTTTTTGTTTTTTTTTAATCATTACTAATTTATTGTGAGCAATAAATAGTTTGATTTTTTTTTCAAACATAAATAATTATTTCAACGTCCTGGGAAATCAGTGGGATTTTTTAAATCTTATTAATATAAATATTAATTATATTAATTCATTAAATATTAATTAAATGAGGTCAGTGACACCACTATTTGCTTTGTTTTTTAAGATGAATAATTGTAATAATTAAATTAGGGATTTAATATAAAAAAAATTTAAACAACTAATAGAAAAAAAGAACAAAATTAAAATATGTGCCAATAAAATAATTAAAACAAATTGTTGGATAATAATTAAATAGAAAACATTTGTATCATGTTTAATTTTATTTTTTTATTCATTATTTTGTGCACTTACATTCTAATTATTACATTTAAATTGAATAATAATTAAGTAAAAGATAAGTGTGTGAATGTGGGTGTGAATGTTGTCTGTCTATCTGTGTTGGCCCTGTGATGAGGTGGTGACTTGTCCAGGGTGTACCCTGCCTTCCCCCTGATTGTAGCTGAGATAGGCTCCAGCGCCCCCCCCGCGACTCCGAAGGGAATAAGCGGTAGAAAATGGATGGATGGATGATTGTAAAATATGTTATTACAATTTTTTATTCAATTATTCTGTGCACTAGATATATTAATATTTGACTTAAATCAAATGATGACTTCAATAGAAAAAATATGAAATAAAACATATTTCGATCATGTTTTTATTCATTTATTCTGTGCACTAGTTGTATTAATATTTGTTCAAATCAAATAAGGACTTAAATTGAATATTAATTAAATACAACATATTTATATCATGTTTTTTATTTTATATATATATATATATATATATATATATATATATATATATATATATATATATATATATATATATATATATATATAATTATGTATGAGTTTTAAATTGAATAGTAAATAAAAATATTTATATCATATTTTATTTTATTTTTTATCAATTATGTGCATGAAATATAATATATTTTAAAATCAAATTGAATATTAATTAAATACGAAATATTGTATCATGTTTTATTTGATGTGTTAATTGTTTCTACACATATTAACATTTAATCAAATCAAGTGACTATTAAATTGAATAATAATTAAACAGAAATAGCTATATCATGTTTTATGTTATACATTTCTTAATCCATCAGGCACACTTAATAATATTATTTTTCTGAACTCTTAAATCAAATTACGTATAAATTTAATTAGAACAAATGAAATGTTTGTACAAGCGTATTTTTCCGCAACATCATTTGGTGCATTTAAATACATTAAATATGTCATAGAATCAAACATCACATTAAAATGTATGAATCAAGTAAGAAAAAAATATGTATTTTATTTTGCACTTATATATATGAGAAGAAAGAGGAATGAAAGAGTTGAAGAAGTAATTCTAATAATAAAAGATACTTGGCCTGCAGCGTACTCGCCCTCTAAAAGCTGCAGTTTTTCTATTCAAATGTCATCTTGGTGGGGGGGCTGGGGGGGGGGGGGGGGGGGTGCATCTATTGTCTGCTAGCAGACAAAAGCGTGGTGACATCACTAATGTTTGCCAAGTAAAGAGCGGGCGTGGAAAGGCGGCCATATGTGGGGCAGAGTATCGCTGACACGGTAAAACAATTAGGCCGCCATTAACATATCTGTTATTAATTGGCCTGTGGCGGGCGTGTGGCGGCGTTCTCACAGAGGGCGCCGGCTGAGGGAAGCGGGTCACGTCAGCTATCGATAGCGGCGATCGATGATTAGCCCGCACTTCTGTCGCCGACGCTCTAACGTAGGCAGCGTTTGTCTTTGCTGGAAAAAATGATTTTTCGTTTCTGTGTCATAATTAAAGTCCGCCCGCTTCCTGTCTCGACCGTCCGCTCTAATTAGAATTAGCCGCGCGGCGTCGATAAGTCTATTAGGATTAATTAGGATAGGAAGTGACAGATGACCACGTGGAGGTCAAACCGTCCACTTAGTCAACTGCTGCAAAATGTTTGCCGCGCTTAACGGCTACGTTTTGTACGCCGTTTGTTTGTCAGTTAGCGTGGTTGCCTTAAAAAGTATTTTACTTGTTTCTGCACAACTTAAGTAACCTTTTAGCACAGGGCAAAAGTAAAATACATCAGTTTTTAGTGCAGATCTGGTTGTTGTCACTGTTGTTAGCATGCTAACTAACAACACGTTAGCAATTTAGCTAATTTTACGACTAAAAGTCATTGGTATTGTTTTTCAGGGCTATCTTGCTAGCATGCTAACTTTAAACATGCTAAATGATACAACTTTAGCAGGTAAGCTAATTTTGTAGCTATACAACTAAATGTCAGGAATATTGTTAATTAAGTCACAAAGTGTTTGTCATTTTCACGCGTCTGTGTCACTTTTTGTATGCCGTTAGTTTGTCACTGAGCGTGGTTGCCTTAAAAAGTATTTTACTTGTTCCTGCACAACTTAAGTAACGTTTTAGGACGGGGCGAAAGTAAAATACATCAGTTTTTAGTGCAAATCTGGTAGTTGTCACCATTGTTAGCATGCTAACTAACAACACCTTAGCAGTGTAACAAATTTTAGGACTAAAAGTCATTGGTATTGTTATTTGGGGCTATGTTGCTAGAATGCTAACTTTAAGCAAGCTAAATGACAACATGTTAGCAGTCAAGCTAATTTTGTAGCCATACACATGAATGTCAGGGGTATTTTTAATTTAGTCAAGTGTCACAAAACGTTTGTCATTTTCACGCGTCTTTGTCACTGTTTGTTTGTCAGTGAGCGAGAGTGCGTTATAAAGTACTTTGCTAATTCTTGCATATTTCAGCGATGTTTTAGGACAGGGCAAAAGTAAAATACATCAGTTTTTAGTGCAGATCTGGTAGTTGTCACCGTTGTTAGCATGCTAACTAACAACACGTTTGCATTTTAGCCAATTTTAGGACTAAAAGTCATTGGTTTTGTTATTTGGGGCTATGTTGCTAGAATGCTAACTTTAAGCAAGCTAAATGATAACATGTTAGCAGTTAAGCTAATTTTGTAGCCATACACATGAATGTCAGGGGTATTTTTAATTTAGTCAAGTGTCACAAAATGTTTGTCATTTTCACACATCTGTGTCACTTTTTGTAGGCCGTTTGTTTGTCAGTGAGCGAGAGTGTGTTATAAAGTACTTTGCTAATTCTTGCATATTTTAGCGATGTTTTAGGACGGGGCGAAAGTAAAATACATCTGTTTTTGGTGCAGATATGGTAGTCGTCACCATTGTTATAGCATGCTAACTGACAACAACTTAACATTTTAGCCTAGTTTACGACTAAAAGTCATTGGTATTGTTATTTGATGATATCTTGCTAGCGTGCCAACTTTAAGCATGCTAAATGATAGCATTTTAGTAGTTAAGCCAATTGTGTAGCTATACAACTAAATGTCAGAGATATTGTTAAATTAGTCAAGTGTCACGAAATGTTTGTCATTTTCATGCATCTGTGTCACTTTTTGTACGCCGTTTGTTTGTCAGTTAGCGTGGTTGCCTTAAAAAGTATTTTACTTGTTCCTGCACAACTTAAGCAACGTTTTAAGACGGGGCGAAAGTAAAATACATCAGTTTTTAGTGCAGATCTGGTAGTTGTCACCGTTGTTAGCATGCTAACTAACAACACCTTAGCATTTTAGCCTATTTTAGGACTAAAAGTCATTGGTATTGTTATTTGGGGCTATCTTGCTAGCGTGCTAACTTTAAGCATGCTAAATGATAACATTTTAGCAGTTAAGCCAATTTTGTAGCTATGCAAATGAATGTCAGGGATATTGTTAATTAAGTCATGTGTCACAAAACGTTTGTCATTTTCACGCATCTGTGTCACATTTTGTACGCCGTTTGTTTGTCAGTTAGCGTGGTTGCCTTAAAAAGTATTTTACATGTTGCTGCACAACTTAAGTAACGTTTTAAGACAGGGCAAAAATAAAATACATCGGTTTTTAGTGCAGATCTGGTAGTTGTCACCGTTGTTAGCATGCTAACTAACAACACGTTAGCAATTTAGCTAATTTTACGACTAAAAGTCATTGGTATTGTTTTTCAGGGCTATCTTGCATGCTAAATGATAACATTTTAGCAGTTAAGCCAATTTTGTAGCTATGCAAATGAATGTCAGGGATATTGTTAATTAAGTCATGTGTCACAAAATGTTTGTCATTTTCACGCATCTGTGTCACTTTTTGTACGCCGTTTGTTTGTCAGTTAGCGTGGTTGCTTTAAAAAGTATTTTACTTGTTCCTGCACAACTTAAGTAACGTTTTAAGACGGGGCCAAAGTAAAATACATCAGTTTTTAGTGCAGATCTGGTAGTTGTCACCCTTGTTAGCATGCTAACTAACAACACGTTAGCAGTGTAACAAATTGTACGACTAAAAGTCATTGGTATTGTTATTTGGGGCTATGTTGCTAGAATGCTAACGTTAAGCAAGCTAAATGACAACATGTTAGCAGTTAAGCCAATTGTGTAGCTATACAACTAAATGTCAGAGATATTGTTAAATTAGTCAAGTGTGACGAAATGTTTGTCATTTTCACGCATCCGGGTCACATTTTGTACGCCGTTTGTTTGTCAGGCAGCGTGGTTGCCTTAAAAAGTATTTTACTTGTTCCTGCACAACTTAAGTAACGTTTTAAGACGGGGCGAAAGTAAAATACATCAGTTTTTAGTGCAGATCTGGTAGTTGTCACCGTTGTTAGCATGCTAACTAACAACACTTTAGCATTTTAGCCAATTTTAGGACTAAAAGTCATTGGTTTTGTTATTTGGGGCTATCTTGCTAACTTTAAGCATGCTAAATGATAACATGTTAGCAGTTAAGTCAATTGTGTAGCTATACAACTAAATGTCAGGAATATTGTTAAATTAGTCAAGTGTCAGAATACGTTTGTCATAAAAAAAATCTCCAATTTGATGCTAACTGGAGTATTTTGTAGATAAAAGCTTTATTAGCGGAGGTACTCATCATGTCCACGTCAGCTAATTGATGTGCACAGTAATTAGAAATCAGACAATTAGTGAAGTTATTGATGGATGACCCCCCCCCCCCCCCCCCCCCCCCCCCGTTGTTGTCTGACCCCACGCTCGTCCTTCAGTGTCCATGACACACACTTTCATGACACACACTTTCATGACACACACTTTCACGCTGTTTCCGGCCTTGTGGGGACGGCGCCGTCGCGCTAAAAACAAAATCTTTGTCCAAAAGTTCTCTTCTGAGGACTGTGTGGCATAAAAAGCCAGGCAGACACTTCCAAATGTCACGCTGACTTCCTGTCCGTGATCGCCACTTTGCTAGCGCGCTCCTCGTGATCGCCACTTTGCTAGCGCGCTCCTCGTGATCGCCACTTTGCTAGCGCGCTCCTCGTGATCGCCACTTTGCTAGCGCGCTCCTCGTGTCTGCCAAAAAAAGGTTAGTGCGACGCGGCATTTTACAACCTCGTCGGTTTTTGTTCGCTGTGCCCCGTTTGTTGGTGGGCTTGTAAGGTTACCCTAAAAACGAGGTTACTTTTCCTGAACGCGAGGAAAATTGCGACATCCAGGAAGTAACGTACGTTTATGGCGAACAAGACGGGATGTTGTTTGGAATACAATTAGTGTCTTTTTACCCCAATTTCCCAAAGTTTCCTGAGTCTTGTGCACCCCCCCCCCCCCCCCCCCCATACATATATATATGTATGTGTATATAAATGTGTGTGTGTGTGTATAATGTAATGTAATGTAATGTAACGTAACGTAATGTAACATAATGTAATGTAATATAACGTAATGTAATGAAACATAATGTAATGTAACATTAAGTAATGTAATGTAATGTAACATAATGTAATGTAACGTTATGTAATGTAATGCAATGTAACGTAATGTAATGTAATGTAATGTATAGTAACATAATGTAGTATAATGTAACATAATGTAATGTAATGTAATGTAATGTAACATAATATAATGTAATGTAATGTAACATAATGTAATATAATGCAATGTAATGTAACATAATGTAATGTAATGTAACATAATATAATGTAATATAATGTATGTAATGTAACATAATGTAATGTAAAATAATGTAATGTAATGTAACATTATGTAATGTTATGTAATGTAATGTAACAATGTAATGCAATGTAATGTACAGTAATGTAATATAATGTAACAAAAAGTAATATAATGTAACGTAATGTAATGTAATGTACAGTAATGTAATGTAATGTAACATAATGTATTGTAATATTATGTAACATAATGTAATGTAACGTAATGTAATGTAATGTAACGAAAAGTAATGTAATGTAACGTAATGTAATGTCATATAATGTACAGTAATGTAATGTAACATAATGTTATGTTTTGTAATGTAACATATTGTAATGTATTTTAACATAATGTAATGTAATGTAACATAATGTAATGCAAAGTAATGTAATGTAAAGTAATGTGATGTAACATCATGTAATGTAACGTAATGTAACATAATGTAATGCAATGTAACGTAATGTTATGTAACATAATGTAATGCCACATAATATAATGTACTGTAATGTAACATAATGTAATGTAATATTACATAATGTAACATAATATAATGTAATATAATGTAATGTAATGTAACAATGTAACAGTTATATAATGTAATGTAATGTAACATAATGTAATGTAACGTAATCTAATGTACCAAAATGTAATGTAACGTAATGTAATGTAATTTAATGTAACATAATGTAATGTAATGTAACATAATGTAATGTAACGTAATGTAATGTAATGTAATGCAATGTAACATAATAGAATGTAATGTAACATAATGTAATGTAATGTAATGTCATGTATTGTAATATAATGTAATGTAACTAATGTAATATAATGTAATGTAATGTAACATAATGTAATGTAATGTAGCATAATGAAATGTAATGTAATGTAACATAATGTATCAATTATATAGTGTAATGTAATGTAACGTAATGTAACATAATATAATGTAACATAATATAATGTACTGTAATGTAACATAATGTAATGTAATATTACATAATGTAACATAATATAATGCAATATAATGTAATGTAATGTAACAATGTAACAGTTATATAATGTAATGTAATGTAACATAATGTAATGTAACGTAATGTAATGTCACATAATATAATGTACTGTAATGTAACATAATGTAATGTAATATTACATAATGTAACATAATATAATGTAATATAATGTAATGTAATGTAACATAAGGTAATGTAACATAATGTAATGTAACATAATGTAATGTAATATAACAATGTATTTTAATGTAACATAATGTAATGTAATATTATGTAACATAATGTAATGTAATGTAATGTAATGTAATTTAATGTACAGTGATGTAATGTAATGTAATGAAAAGTAATGTAATTTAACGTAATGTAATGTAATGTAATGTACAGTAATGTAATGTAATGTATTAAATGTAATGTAATGTAACATAATGTAACATAAAGTAATGTAATGTAACATAATGTAACGTAATGTAATGTAATGTAATGTTATGTAACATAAAGTAATGTAATGTAACATAATGTAATGTAACGTAATGTAATGTAACATAATGTAATGTAATGTAACGTAATGTAATGTAATATAATGTAATGTAATGTAATGTAACATAATGTAACGTAATATAATGTAACATAATGTAAAGTAATGTAACATAATGTAATGTAACGTAATGTAATGTAACATAATGTAATGTAATGTAAAGCAACATAATGTAATGTAATGTAATGTAACATAATGTAATGTAATGAAACATAATGTAATGTAACGTAATGTAATGTAACATATTGTAATCTAATGTAATGTAATGCAACATAATGTAATGTAATATAACATAGTGTAATGTAATGTAACAATGTAATGTAATGTAATGTAATGTAGCATAATGTAATGTAATGTAATCTAGCATAATGTAATGAAATATAATGTAATGTAATGTAACATAATGTAATGTAATGTAATATAACGTAATGTAACAAAATGTAATGTAATGTAACATAATGTAATGTAATATAACATAATGTAATATAATGTAGCATAATGTAATGTAGTGTAATGTAACATAATGTAATGTAATGTATTAAATGTAATGTAATGTAACATAATGTAACATAATGTAATGTAATGTAACATAATGTAATGTAACATAATGTAATGTAATGTAATATAACATAATGTAATGTAATGTAATGTAACATAATGCACTGTAACATAATGTAATGTAACATAAAGTAACAACATAATGTAATGTAACGTAGTGTAATATAACATAATGTAACATAACGTAATGTAACATAATGTAACAACATAATGTAATGTAACATAATGTTATGTAACATAATGTAATGTAACATAACATAATGTAATGTAATGTAATGTAACATAACATAATGTAACATAATGTAATGTAACATAACATAATGTAACATAATGTAATGTAATGTAGCATAATGTAATATAATGTAATCTAGCATAATGTAATGTAATGTAATGTAGCAAAATGTAATGTAATGTAATGTAACATAATATAATGTAATGTAATGTATTAAATGTAATGTAATGTAACATAATGTAACATAATGTAATGTAATGTAACATAATGTAATATAATGTAACATAATGTAATGTATTATAACATAATGTAGTGTAATGTAATGTAATATAACATAATGTAATGTAATGTAATATAACATAATGTAATGTAATGTAATATAGCATAATGTAATGTAATGTAACATAATGCACTGTAACATAATATAATGTAACATAATGTAACAACAGAATGCAATGTAACATAATGTAACATAATGTAATGTAATGTAACATAGTGTAATGTAACATAATGTAATGTAACATAATGTAATGTAATGTAACATAGTGTAATGTAACATATTGCACTGTAACATAACGTAATGTAACATAATGTAATGTAACATAATGTAATGTAACATAAAGTAATGTAACATAACATAATGTAGCATAATGTAATGTAATGTAACATAACATAATGTAACATAGTGTAATGTAATGTAACGTAACGTTATGTAGCATAATGTAATGTAATGTAATGCAACATAACATAATGTAATGTAATGTAACATAACATAATGTAACATAATGTAATGTAATGTAATGTAATGTAACATAACATAATGTAACATAATGTAATGTAATGTAACATAATGTAATGTAATGTAACATAACATAATGTAACATAATGTAGTGTAATGTATTGTAATGTAACATAACACAATGCAACATAATGTAATGCAATGTAATGTAATATAACATAATGTAACATAATGTAATGTAATGTAACATAATGTAATGTAACATAACATAATGTAACATAATGTAATGTAATGTAACATAACATAATGTAACATATTGTAATGTAATGTAATGTAACATAACATAATGTAACATAATGTAATGTAACATAATGTAATGTAACATAACATAATGTAACATAATGTAATGTAATTTAATGTAATGTAACATAATGTAATGTAATGTAACATAATGTAATGTAACATAACATAATGTAACATAACATAATGTAACATAATGTAATGTAATGTAACTTAACATAATGTAATGTAATGTAATGTAACATAACATAATGTAATGTAATGTAATGTAACTTAACATAATGTAATGTAATGTAATGTAACTTAACATAATGTAATGTAATGTAATGTAATGTAACATAATGTAATATAACATAACATAATGTAACATAATGTATTGTAATGTAACATAATGTAATGTAACATAACATAATGTAACATAATGTAATGTAATGTAATGTAATGCGGTGTTGCACTCCACTCTCCAGGGGACGTGCGGTCCAGCCATGGCCTCCACTGCTGGGGGGCATACTTAGCCTTGGGCCCCCCAGAGGAGCAGTGTTATTATTGCTAATATGAAGTGATGAATGCACTCACTTCACTCACTGGGAGCACCTCAGAGACTCTTAAAGGATTCTTCTTCTTCTTCTTCTTCTTTCATTTTTCTCCCCTCTGGAAAAAAAACAAATAGAAGCTTTTGGCAAAGACACACATTAGTGTTGCCATGTCTTCTATTTGTGTAGGAACTATCTTTATTCTTAGTCTTTTCTACATTTGTGTAGGAACTATCTTTATTCTTAGTCTTTTCTACATTTGTGTAGGAACTATCTTTATTCTTAGTCTTTTTTACATTTTCTCACATTTGTGTTTGAACTATGTTTATTCTTATTATTTTCTACATTGTCTCACATTTGTGCTGCTTTAACTCGCATTATCATTTGCAAGTTTGCAGATAAGCAGAAGAAGATATTATTATGATGTACTCGAATGTTCTTTGCTTAGGTTGCCGACTTCAGATAAACGGAAAAACATGGAAAGATTTTTTATGTTTATTTTATATATTTAATTTTTATCCACTAAGAAAAAAAAGAAAAAGAAAAAAAAAATATATATATATATATATATATATAATAATGATAAAAATAATATATTAAATAAGATGGATATTTGTTATCATCCATCCATCCATTTTCTACCGCTTATTCCCTTTGGGGTCGCGGGGGGCGCTGGAGCCATATTTATTTAATTTGTATCTAATAAAAAAATACATGTATAATGATGCTAATAATAATTTATTATACCGCATGTACTGCATTATTTACAAGTATGCAAACTGTTAGCATACTGACTGATAACAGGTTAGCAGTTTGAAAAATGCTGTAGAAATCATGGCGCCTTCTGGTTAGCATTCTAACTTAGAACATATTAACCATTAGGCCTGTTTTTTAGATAGTAAAGTCTGATTATGTATATATATTTATATATGTATATGTATATATGTATGTGTATGTATATATGTATATGTAAATATATATATATATATATATATATGTATATATACATATATATATATATATATATATATATATACAAACCCTGTTTCCATATGAGTTGAGAAATTGTGTTAGATGTAAATATAAACGGAATACAATGATTTGCAAATCCTTTTCAACCCATATTCAGTTGAATATGCTACAAAGACAACATATTTGATGTTCAAACTCATAAACTTTATTTTTTTGCAAATAATCATTAACTTTAGAATTTGATGGCAGCAACACGTGACAAAGAAGTTGGGAAAGGTGTCAATAAATACTGATAAAGTTGAGGAATGCTCATCAAACACTTATTTGGAACATCCCACAGGTGTGCAGGCTAATTGGGAACAGGTGGGTGCCATGATTGGGTATAAAAGTAGATTCCATGAAATGCTCAGTCATTCACAAACAAGGATGGGGCGAGGGTCACCACTTTGTCAACAAATGCCTGAGCAAATTGTTGAACAGTTTAAGAAAAACCTTTCTCAAGCAGCTATTGCAAGGAATTTAGGGATTTCACCATCTACGCTCCGTAATATCATCAAAGGGTTCAGAGAATGTGGAGAAATCACTGCACGTAAGCAGCTAAGCCCGTGACCTTCCATCCCTCAGGCTGTACTGCATCAACAAGCGACATCAGTGTGTAAAGGATATCACCACATGGGCTCAGGAACACTTCAGAAACCCACTGTCAGTAACTACAGTTGGTCGCTACATCTGTAAGTGCAAGTTAAAACTCTCCTATGCAAGGCAAAAACCGTTTATCAACAACACCCAGAAACGCCGTCGGCTTCGCTGGGCCTGAGCTCATCTAAGATGGACTGATACAAAGTGGAAAAGCGTTCTGTGGTCTGACGAGTCCACATTTCAAATTGTTTTTGGAAACTGTGGACGTGGTGTCCTCCGGACCAAAGAGGAAAAGAACCATCCGGATTGTTATAGGCGCAAAGTGTAAAAGGCAGCATGTGTGATGGTATGGGGGTGTATTAGTGCCCAAGACATGGGTAACTTATGCATCTGTGAAGGCACCATTAATGCTGAAAGGTACATACAGCTTTTGGAGCAACATATGTTGCCATCCAAGCAACGTTACCATGGACGCCCCTGCTTATTTCAGCAAGACAATGCCAAGCCACGTGGCTTCATAGTAAAAGAGTGCGGGTACTAGACTGGCCTGCCTGTAGTCCAGACATTGAAAATGTGTGGTGCATTATGAAGCCTAAAATACCACAACGGAGACCCCCGGACTGTTGAACAACTTAAGCTGTACATCAAGCAAGAATGGGAAAGAATTCCACCTGAGAAGCTTCAAAAATGTGTCTCCTCAGTTCCCAAACCTTTACTGAGTGTTGTTAAAAGGAAAGGCCATGTAACACAGTGGTGAACATGCCCCTTCCCAACTACTTTGGCACGTGTTGCAGCCATGAAATTCTAAGTTTATGAGTTTGAACATCAAATATGTTGTCTTTGTAGCATATTCAACTGAATATGGGTTGAAAAGGATTTGCAAATCATTGTATTCCGTTTATATTTACATCTAACACAATTTCCCAACTCATATGGAAACAGGGTTTGTATGTATAGTATTCGTTGGTTATTGTTAAAAGTCCAAAGTAGTGTTCTTAAAGAGTAAAAAGAGGTGTAATGTGTCGTGTAAATGCTTGGAGGTGAGTGATGTTAACCATAATGATAAGGTTGTCGTAAATGAAGTAATAAAGTAATACATTTGGTATTTAAGGTTGTTGTCAATGCTTTTAGGTGAGTGATGATAAGCTTGTTAAAGCTAGCTTGTTAAAATGGGGGTCAAGTTAAACTACTGTCAAGGAGAATATTTCCAGTGGAGTTTACAGTGATTAAAGAGGAGGAGAGCAAGCAGAAGTGAAAGTGAAAGTGTTTCTAGTGGCCTGTGGGCAAGAAGCGTTCTGCTTTCCTTCACGTGCACACAATGCACGTCTTTGTGATGGCGGCCATTACGAGCACTCTTGACAACACATGGCCGCGGGGAGGGAGGGTTCATCTGATCATGTGACCTCTTTGCCGCATTCAGCGCTGAATGGACACTTTTTAGCCATGCTTTCAACTCCCTGAAAGAAAGAAGACGTCCACCTGATGTGCATTTCTACTCACAGCTAGTGCTAGCCGCCAGCTAACAAGGGCCACAATGGCGTCGTGTGTCCGTCTAAACGTCCTCTTTCCTTTTTCTCAAACGTCCTCTTTTAGCCCGTTTGGTACGTTCATGACCACTTACCATAAAGTAGACTTACACCTCACAACATGTCTGAAAAAGAGGAGGAAGAAGCAGAATTGAGTCATACCCTCTCTGCAGGTCTATATATATATATATATATATATATATATATATATATATATATATATATATATATATATATATATATATATATATAAAGGTTGTGTAGTTATAGTTAAAGTACGCAATAATGAAATTTTAAAAAATGAGGAAGAGAAAAAAGTAATATTTAGTTACAAATTTTGGTATCGATCCGATTGCTGATATATATTAATTTTGTTATTTTTGATCATGTTTGTAACGTTCCCCGAAAAATTATTTGTGAACATCCAGTAAGAATATTCAATCAGACAATAATAGACAACAACAACACAAAAATTATGAAATCAGTATTGCACAAGAAGTCAAAACTTTTGGTTAGGTTTGTGCAACATAGACCAGGTTCTTAACATTTCTGACTTGGGGGCCCAGCTTTTCCACTACCGAGGAGCCCGGGGCCCACTCAAATATTAACACTGATAAAATAATAAATATAAATATAATAAATAATAATGATGACAATAATGTTCTGGACTTCCCTGCTTAGGCTGCTGCCCCCACGACCCCACTTTCAATAACCGATGGATGGATTTTTTTTATTTTTCTATTTAATTTGTATCTAATAAGAAAATAATACAAAATAAATATGATACATAATATGATAACAATAATACATAAGATTAATATATTTTTTATTTAATGTATTTAATTTGTATATAATAAGAAAGTTGTAATTCATAAATATAATAGGTAATAATAATAAAGAAGATGGATGGATGTATATTTTTTTAATTTAATTTGTATCTAATAAAAAATAAAAAATAAATAAAAATAATGAAAAAAAATAATGAATAAGACGTATACTTTTTTATTTTATTTATTTTATTTTTTATTTGAATATAATCAATATTAATGATAATAATAAATACGATAGTAATTTTTTTGAATGTGTTAAATGTTTTATCTCATAAAAAAGTGTAATACATAAATATAATAAGTAATAATTACAATAATAATATTAATAATGATAATAAAGACGATGGAAAAATGGATGGATATTTTTTATTTTATTTTGTTTTTATCTAATAAAAAGTAAAAAATAAATAAAATAAATAATGACTATAATAATAAGATGGATACTTTTTTATTTTATTTATTCAATTTGTATTTAATAAAATATATTTTTGATAAATAATAATGATAATAATAAATATTGACATATATATTTTTTAGTTATAAACATTTTTATCTAATAAGAAAGTTGTAATACATAAATATATTAAGTAATAGTTATAATAATAATAATAATAATAATAATAATAATAATAATAATAATAAAGACAATAGAAAGATGGATGGATATATTTTTTTTTATTTAGTTTGTATCTAATAAAAAAGTAAAAAAGAAATCAAATAAATAATGACAATTATGTTAAATAAGATGGATACTTTTTATTTATGTATTCAATTTGTATCTAATAAAACATGAATATAATAAATAATGACAATAATTAAGATGGACATTATTTTTATTTATAACATTTTTTATCTAATAAGAAATACATAAATACATAAATATAATAAGCAATGATAATAATAATAATAATAATAATAATAATAATAATACAAATAATAGTAATAATAATAATGATAATAAAAATGGAAGAATTTATGGATTTTTTATTTTATTTAGTTTGTATCTAATAATACAAATAAAATAAAAAAGTAATGACAATAATAATAAATAAGATGGATACTTTATTTATTTTGTTTATTCAATTTGTATCTAATAAAACATATTTTTAATAAATAATAATAATAATAATATGGACATATTTTTTTGTATATAAGCATTTTTATCTAATAAGAAAATTGTAATACATAAATATAATAAGTAATAATTACAATAATAATAATAATAACAATAATAATAATAATAATAATAATAAAGATGATGGAAAGATGAATGGATTTTTTTTTTTTTTTTAGTTTGTATCTAATAAAAAAGTAAAAAAATAAAATAAATAATGACAATAATGAATAAGATGGATACTACTTTATTGTATTTATTTTATTTGTACCCAATAAACAATGAATATAAATAAATATGATGGATATTTAAATTTATTTATTAAAAAAAATATCTAATAAGAAAGGTGCAATACATGCATATAATAAGCAATGATTATAATAATAATAATAATAATAATAATAATAATAATACTATTAATAAATAATAACAATGAAGATGTAAGGATGGATGGATGGATATTGTTTATTTCATTTAGTTTGTATCCAATAAAAAAGTTAAACAAATAAATAATAATAATAAATAAGATGGATACTTTTTTATTGTTTTTTATTCAATTTGTATCTAGTAAAACATACTTTTAATAAATAATAATGATAATAATAAATAATATGGACGTATATTTTTTTATTTATAAACATTTTTATCTAATAAGAAAGTTGTAATACATAAATATAAGTAATATATACAATAATAATAATAATAATAATAATAAAGAAAATGTAAGGACATATGGATATTTTTTATTTCATTTAATTTGTATCTAATAAAAAAATAATAATGACAATAATAATAAATAAGATGGATACTTTTTGATTTCATTTATTTAATTTGTATCCAATAAAAAATTAATATAATAATAATGATAATAATAAATAAGATGGATATTTTGTATTTATTTATTAAATGTTTTATTTAATAAGAAAGTTGTAATACATAATAATAATAATAATAATAATAATAATAATAATAATAAAGAAGATGGATGGATGGATGTTGTTTTAATTGATTTAGTTTGTATCTAATAACAAATAATAAAAAATGAATTTAATAAATAGTAATGATGATGATAATAATAATAAATAAGCTTTGCTTCTTCCTACTGCTTTTCACAGGTTAAATAAGGTGATGTACTGGAATGTCACATGACCGACAAACAAAACGTCCTCCTGACTGGCGTACAAACGCCGACTAGCGACACCTACGGGACGTCTCTGACTGTGGTGGCGGGCGACGAGGCGCCACGCTAAAACGCTGGCGTGGTTAAATCTCGGCGGCCGCCGTCTCACGGCCGACTTGGCCATGAAATATTGAGGCCATGTCCGCCGGCAGACGTCCCGGCAGGAATGTCGTACAGAAGAAAGGCTGATCAAAATTTCATGGCGATATTGCTAGCATCCTGCGCTGCGCGGCGATGAAATCTTAATCCCACTTAATGGAAGAGATACCAAACTCAAACACACGCTCTGCATTATTTACGCCGTATTGTCAGGGAAGTCATTCCACTCTGACCACTCCTTTTCACCAGCCGCCTAAACGGGGGGCGGGGGTTCAAAAGAAAGAAATCCTTTGTCCTGGAGGCACTTTGCTAAAAGATACAGTAGCTAATGTCTCTTTAAAAAGCTTCTCCCCTCCCCCACTCGCCTCCTTTCCATACTCCAATTACAGCGTGACCTCCCTAACGCGCCCTGACAGGCTCGTCCTCCTCTCGCCCGCACGCCGTAATAGAAACTGTGTACCCCGCCGGAGAACAGCGCTCGCTAATGTAGCCGCCGCGTGTCCGGCGCCGAGCTGGCCCCGTGTTCCGCTGCCGCTACATGGCAGGGAGCAGCTCCTGATTAGCATTAGCACGTGTTACGCCGCCGCCCGCGAGACGTCATGTCGCGGCCTGGTGCGCTCGGCTAGGCTGATGCTAACACGCTAACGGCTCGCTAGTTCACTTGAACACGCACAAATATGATAACATTATGAAATAATTAGCAACTACCTAGTTTGCCTTCAATAAATGTCACTGTTAGCATCTTTTAGCTTCTGAAATGTTCATATAGTTAGCGGCTAAGCGCGCCAATGAAGAAATATATTCATTTAAAAAAATGTTTTAACTAAATCAAATGAGCATAACATTCAATTTAGCTCACTAATTTACTTTAGCACACACAAATATGATAACATTATGAAATAATTAGCAACTACTTAGTTTGCCTTCAATAAATGTCACTGTTAGCATCTTTTAGCTTCTGAAATGTTCATATAGTTAGCAGCTAAGCACTCCAATGAAGAAACATATTATTATTATTTATTTTTTAACCAATCGAATGTGCATATAATTAAATTGAGCTTACTAGTTTACTTTAACACGCAGAAATATGATGACATTATGAAATAATTCGCAACTACTTAGTTGTACGCCGCCTCACCCAAGACGTCATGTCGCGGCTAGGCTGATGCTAACACGCTAACGACTCGCTAGTTCACTTGAACACGCACACATATGATAACATTAAAAAATAATTAGCAACTACCTAGTTTGCCTTCAATAAATGTCACTGTTAGCATCTTTTAGCTTCTGAAATGTTCATATAGTTAGCGGCTAAGCGTGTCAATGAAAGAATATATTCATTTGTTTACTTTTTTAACCAATCAAATGTGCATTTAGTTAAATTTAGCTCACTAATTTAATTCAACACGCAGAAATATGATGACATTCTGAAATAATTAGCAACTACCTAGTTTGCCTTCAATAAATGTCACTGTTAGCATCTTTTAGCTTCTGAAATGTTCATATAGTTAGCGGCTTAGCGCTCCAATAGAGAAATATTTTTATTTTTTTAGTATTTTAGTATTTTAACCAATCAAATGTGCATTTAATTACATTTAGCTCACTAATTTACTTTACCACGCAGAAATATGATGACATTATGAAATAATTAGCAACTACTTAGTTGTACGCCGCCTCCCCGAAGACGGCATCGGTCATGTGGCGGCCTGGTGCGCTAGGCTAGGCTGATGCTAACACGCTAACGACTCGCTAGTTCACTTGAACACGCACACATATGATAACATTATGAAATAATTAGCAACTACCTAGTTTGCCTTCAATAAATATCACCAAAAAAAAAATGTCACTGTTAGCATCTTTTAGCTTCTGAAATGTTCATATAGTTAGCGGCTAAGCGCGCCAATGAAGAAATGTATTCCTTTGTTTACTTTTTTAACCAATAAAATGTGCATTTAGTTAAATTCAGCTCACTAATTTAATTTAACACTTAGAAATATGATGACATTATGAAATAATTAGCAACTACCTAGTTTGCCTTCAATAAATGTCACTGTTAGCATCTTTTAGCTTCTGAAATGTTCATATAGTTAGCAGCTAAGCGCTCCAATGAAGAAACATATTATTGATTTATTTTTTTTAACCAATCGAATGTGCATATAATTAAATTTAGCTCACTAGTTTACTTTAACACGCAGAAATATGATGACATTATGAAATAATTCGCAACTACTTAGTTGTACGCCGCCTCACCCAAGACGTCATGTCGCGGCTAGGCTGATGCTAACACGCTAACGGCTCACTAGTTCACTTGAACACGCACACATATGATAACATTATGAAATAATTAGCAACTACCTAGTTTGCCTTCAATAAATGTCACTGTTAGCATCTTTTAGCTTCTTAAATGTTCATATAGTTAGCGGATAAGCGCTCCAAGGAAGAAATACATTCATTTTTTTAGTATTTTAACCAATCAAATGTGCATATTATTAAATTTAGCTCACTAATTCACTTTACCACGCAGAAATATGATGACATTATGAAATAATTAGCAACTACTTAGTTGCACGCCGCCTCCCCGAAGACGGCATCGGTCATGTGGCGGCCTCGTGCGCTAGGCTAGGCTGATGCTAACACGCTAACGGCTCGCTAGTTCACTTGAACACACACACATATGAAAACATTATGAAATAATTAGCAACTACCTAGTTTGCCTTCAATAAATGTCACTGTTAGCATCTTTTAGCTTCTGAAATGTTCATATAGTTAGCGGCTAAGCGCGCCAATGAAGAAATATATTCATTTTTAATTTTTTTTTAACTAAATCAAATGAGCATAGCATTAAATTTAGCTCACTAATTTACTTTAGCACACACAAATATGTCAACATTATGAAATAATTAGCAACTACCTAGTTTGCCTGCAATAAATGTCACTGTTAGCATCTTTTAGCTTCTGAAATGTTCATATAGTTAGCGGCTAAGCGCTCCAATAAAGAAATATTTTTATTTTTTTAGTATTTTAACCAATCAAATGTGCATATAATTACATTTAGCTCAATAATTTACTTTACCACGCAGAAATATGATGACATTATGAAATAATTAGCAACTACTTAGTTGTACACCGCCTCCCCGAAGACGGCATTGGTCATGTGGCGGCCTCGTGCGCTAGGCTAGGCTGATGCTAACACGCTAACGGCTCGCTAGTTCACTTGAACACGCACAAATATGATAACATTATAAAATAATTAGCAACTACCTAGTTTGCCTTCAATAAATGTCACTGTTAGCATCTTTTAGCTTCTGAAATGTTCATATAGTTAGCGGCTAAGCGCGCCAATGAAGAAATATATCAATTTTTTTTTTTTTTTTTTAACTAAATCAAATGAGCATAACATTAAATTTAGCTCACTAATTTACTTTAGCACACACAAATATGATAACATTATGAAATAATTAGCAACTACCTAGTTTGCCTTCAATAAATGTCACTTTTAGCATCTTTTAGCTTCTGAAATGTTCATATAGTTAGCGGCTAAGCGCTCCAATAAAGAAATATTTTTATTTTTTTTCGTATTTTAACCAATCAAATGTGCATATAATTACATTTAGCTCACTAATTTACTTTACCACGCAGAAATATGATGACATTATGAAATAATTAGCAACTACTTAGTTGTACGCCGCCTCCCCGAAGACGGCATCGGTCATGTGGCGGCCTCGTGCGCTAGGCTAGGCTGATGCTAACACGCTAACGACTCGCTAGTTCACTTGAACACGCACAAATATGATAACATTATGAAATAATTAGCAACTACCTAGTTTGCCTTCAATAAATGTCACTGTTAGCATCTTTTAGCTTCTGAAATGTTCATATAGTTAGCGGCTAAGCGCGCCAATGAAGAAATATTATTTTTTTTATTTTTTTTAACTAAATCAAATGAGCATAACATTAAATTTAGCTCACTAATTTACTTTAGCACACACAAATATGATAACATTATAAAATAATTAGCAACTACCTAGTTTGCCTTCAATAAATGTCACTGTTAGCATCTTTTAGCTTCTGAAATGTTCATATAGTTAGCGGATAAGCGCTCCAATGAAGAAATATATTCATTTGTTTAGTATTTTAACCAATCAAATGTGCATATTATTAAATTTAGCTCACTAATTCACTTTACCACACAGAAATATGATGACATTATGAAATAATTAGCAACTACTTAGTTGTACGCCGCCTCACCCAAGACGTCATGTCGTGGCTAGGCTGATGCTAACACGCTAACAGCTCGCTAGTTCACTTTAACACGCACAAATATGATAACATTATAAAATAATTAGCAACTACCTAGTTTGCCTTCAATAAATGTCACCGTTAGCATCTTTTAGCTTCTGAAATGTTCATATAGTTAGCGGCTATGCGCTCCAATGAAGAAATATATTCATTTGTTTAATATTTTAACCAATCAAATGTGCATATTATTAAATTTAGCTCACTAATTCACTTTACCACGCAGAAATATGATGACATTATGAAATAATTAGCAACTATTTAGTTGTACGCCGCCTCCCCGAAGACGGCATCGGTCATGTGGCGGCCTCGTGCGCTAGGCTAGGCTGATGCTAACACGCTAACGGCTCGCTAGTTCACTTGAACACGCACACATATGATAACATTATAAAATAATTAGCAACTACCTAGTTTGCCTTCAATAAATGTCACTGTTAGCATCTTTTAGCTTCTGAAATGTTCATATAGTTAGCGGCTAAGCGCTCCAATGAAGAAATATATTCATTTTTTTAGTATTTTAACCAATCAAATGTGCATATTATTAAATTTAGCTCACTAATTCACTTTACCACGCAGAAATATGATGACATTATGAAATAATTCGCAACTACTTAGTTGTACGCCGCCTCACCCAAGATGTCATGTCGCGGCTAGGCTGATGCTAACACGCTAACGGCTCGCTAGTTCACTTGAACACGCACACATATGATAACATTATGAAATAATTAGCAACTATTTAGTTTGCCTTCAATAAATGTCACTGTTAGCATCTTTTAGCTTCTGAAATGTTCATATAGTTAGCGGATAAGCGCTCCAATGAAGAAATATATTCATTTTTTTAGTATTTTAACCAATCAAATGTGCATATTTTTAAATTTAGCTCACTAATTCACTTTACCACGCAGAAATATGATGACATTATGAAATAATTAGCAACTACTTAGTTGTACGCCGCCTCCCCGAAGACGGCATCGGTCATGTGGCGGCCTCGTGCGCTAGGCTAGGCTGATGCTAACACGCTAACGACTCGCTAGTTCACTTGAACACGCACACATATGATAACATTATGAAATAATTAGCAACTACCTAGTTTGCCTTCAATAAATGTCACTGTTAGCATCTTTTAGCTTCTGAAATGTTCATATAGTTAGCGGCTAAGCGTGCCAATAAAAAAATATATTCATTTGTTTACTTTTTTAACCAATCAAATGTGCATTTAGTTAAATTTTGCTCACTAATTTACTTTAGCTTACACAAATATGATAACATTATGAAATAATTAGCAACTACCTAGTTTGCCTTCAATAAATGTCAATGTTAGCATATTTTAGCTTCTGAAATGTTCATATAGTTAGCGGATAAGCGCTCCAATGAAGAAATATATTAATTTTTTTAGTATTTTAACCAATCAAATGTGCATATTATTAAATTTAGCTCACTAATTCACTTTACCACGCAGAAATATGATGACATTATGAAATAATTAGCAACTACTTAGTTGTACGCCGCCTCCCCCAAGACGGCATCGGTCATGTGGCGGCCTGGTGCGCTAGGCTAGGCTGATGCTAACACGCTAACGGCTCGCTAGTTCACTTTAACACGCACAAATATGATAACATTATAAAATAATTAGCAACGACCTAGTTTGCCTTCAATAAATGTCACTGTTAGCATCTTTTAGCTTCTGAAATGTTCATTTATTTAGCGGCTAAGCGCGCCAATGAAGAAATGTATTCATTTGTTTAGTTTTTTAACCAATCAAATGTGCATTTAGTTAAATTTAGCTTATTAATTTAATTTAACACTTAGAAATATGATGACATTATGAAATAATTAGCAACTACCTAGTTTGCCTTCAATAAATGTCACTGTTAGCATCGTTTAGCTTCTGAAATGTTCATATAGTTAGCGGCTATGCGCTCCAATGAAGAAATATATTCATTTGTTTAGTATTTTAACTAAATCAAATGTGCATAATGAATAAATTTAGCTCACTAATTTATTTTAGCACACACAAATATGATAACATTATGAAATAATTAGCAACTACTTAGTTTGCCTTCAAAAAATGCCACTGCTAGCATCTTTTAGCTTCTGAAATGTTCATATAGTTAGCGGCTAAGCACTCCAATGAAGAAATATATTTTCTTTTTGTTTTTAACCAATCAAATGTGCATATAGTTCAATTTAGCTCACTAATTTACTTTAACACGCAGAAATATGACATTATGAAATGATTAGCAACTACTTAGTTGTACGCCTAACCCTAACCCATTTAAAAACGCAAACAAGACTAAATACGAGTTAGCATTGTGTTAATTTACAGTTAGTCAAACATTGCGACTACAAGCTAATTATTGTTAATTATGTATATCTTATTAACGTTTAAATCTTCTTATTTGGTGTTTATTAATGTAACCGAGGGTTTATATATGTCGCCTATACGGTATGAAACTACAAAATAATAAACACGGAATCTCCAGTTTACACGAGGACCCTTTATTTACCTTCTTTTCAAAACCTTCACTCCACTCCACAACGTGATCTCACTTCCGCTCTTAGCGCCTTCAAAATAAGAGCTCAAGGCATATACTGTATGACAGCGTATAACAGGAACTTAACATCACCAAGAGGAAAGCCCATAAAAATAGGTTACATTAACTTAATTATTACAGCATTAAACACGCAGTAGCTAACTATGCTAGCAGCTAGCGGATTTGTTAGCATTGCTACCATTTGACTGCGACACAGACCTACTCAGTGGCCTAGTGGTTAGAGTGGCCGCCCTGAGATCGGTAGGTTGTGGGTTCAAACCCCGGCCGAGTCATACCAAAGACTATAAAAATGGGACCCATTACATCCCTGCTTGGCACTCAGTATCAAGGGTTGGAATTGGGGGTTAAATCACCAAAAATGATTCCCGGGCGCGGCCACCGCTGCTGCCCACTGCTCCCCTCACCTCCCAGGGGGTGATCAAGGGTGATGGGTTAAATGCAGAGAATAATTTCGCCACACCTAGTGTGTGTGTGACAATCATTGGTACTTTAACTTTAACTTTTAACTTCATCATGCCTGATTAAAATAGTATTCCTGATTAAAATTGTATTCTTGATTAAAATTGTATTTTGGGGGCTCTGACGGGATTTTAATGACATTTTCAAACAGAAGGTGTGGCCAAGACATTTGTCTGCCGCTAAACGCTAAAAGCCGAGCCGCGAGGTGGCTAAGAGCAGCGGGCGTGTTTTACTTTGGCGGGGCCCCGTCGGACGTGTTTTTGCTTTGGCGGGATGTTGATGAGGCGGCCGCACGCTCGGCTGGGCGAATGTGAGGTGATAAAAGCATCAAAAGACCACATGAATGTTGGATAAGTTGTCGCTGGGAAACACCAGCCACTTATTTAGGACGTGTCCCACTTTGAGGACGACGCGGGGTAAAGACACGGGGTAAATACGCGGGGTAAAGACGCGGGGTAAAAACCTGGGGTAAAGACCTGGGGTAAACACCTGGGGTAAAGACGCGGGGTAAAGACCTGGGGTAAAGACCTGGGGTAAAGACGCGGGGTAAATACGCGGGGTAAATACGCGGGGTAAAGACGCGGGGAAAAGATGTGGGGTAAAGACGTGGAGTAAAGACGTGGGATAAAGACCTGGGGAAAAGACCTGGGGTGAAGATGCAGGGTAAAGACGTGGGATAAAGATGTGGGGTGAGGACATGGGGTAAAGACCTGGGGTAAAGACGCGGAGTAAAGACCTGGGGTAAAGACTCGGGGTAAATACGCGGGGTAAATACACGGGGTAAAGACGTGGAGTAAAGATGTGGGGTAAAGACCTGGAGAAAAGACCTGGAGTGAAGACGCAGGGAAAAGACGTGGGATAAAGATGCGGGGTGAGCACATGGGGTAAAGATGCGGGGTAAAGACCTAGGGTAAAGACGCGGGGTAAAGACGCGGGGTACAGACGTGGAGTAAAGATGTGGGGTAAAGACCTGGGGAAAAGATGCAAGGTAAAGACGTGGGATAAAGATACGGGGTGAGGACATGGGATAAAGACCTGGGGTAAAGAAGCGGGGTAAAGACGCGGGGTAAAGACGCAGGGTAAAGACATGGGGTAAAGATGCGGGGTAAAAACACGGGGTAAAGACGCGGGGTAAATACGCGGGGTAAATACGCGGGGTAAAGACGCGGGGAAAAGATGCGGGGTAAAGACGTGGAGTAAAGACGTGGGATAAAGACCTGGGGGAAAGACCTGGGGTGAAGATGCAGGGTAAAGACGTGGGATAAAGATGTGGGGTGAGGACATGGGGTAAAGACGAGGGGTAAAGACACGGAGTAAAGACCTGGGGTAAAGACTCGGGGTAAATACGCGGGGTAAATACACGGGGTAAAGACGTGGATTAAAGATGTGGGGTAAAGACCTGGAGAAAAGACCTGGAGTGAAGACGCAGGGAAAAGACGTGGGATAAAGTTGCGGGGTGAGGACATGGGGTAAAGATGCGGGGTAAAGACCTAGGGTAAAGACGCGGGGTAAAGACGCGGGGTATAGACATGGAGTAAAGATGTGGGGTAAAGACATGGGGAAAAGATGCGGGGTAAAGACCTAGGGTAAAGACGCGGGGTAAAGACGCGGGGTATAGACATGGAGTAAAGACGCGGGGTAAATACGCGGGGTAAAGACGCGGGGTAAAGACGCGGGGAAAAGATGCGGGGTAAAGACGTGGAGTAAAGACGTGGGATAAAGACCTGGGGAAAAGACCTGGGGTGAAGATGCAGGGTAAAGACGTGGGATAAAGATGTGGGGTGAGGACATGGGGTAAAGACGAGGGGTAAAGACACGGAGTAAAGACCTGGGGTAAAGACTCGGGGTAAATACACGGGGTAAAGACGTGGAGTAAAGATGTGGGCTAAAGACCTGGAGAAAAGACCTGGAGTGAAGACGCAGGGAAAAGACGTGGGATAAAGATGCGGGGTGAGGACATGGGGTAAAGATGCGGGGTAAAGACCTAGGGTAAAGACGCGGGGTATAGATGTGGAGTAAAGATGTGGGGTAAAGACCTGGGGAAAAGATGCGGGGTAAAGAAACAGGGTAAAGACGTGGGATAAAGATACGGGGTGAGGACATGGGATAAAGACCTGGGGTAAAGGAGCGGGGTAAAGACGCGGGGTAAAGACGCAGGGTAAAGACATGGGGTAAAGACGCGGGGTAAAAACACGGGGTAAAGACGCGGTGGTAAAGACGTGGAGTAAAGATGTGGGGTAAAGACCTGGGGTAAAGACCTGGGGTGAAGACGCAGGGTAAAGACGTGGGATAAAGATGCGGGGTGAGGACATGGGGTAAAGACACGGGGTAAAGACCTAGGGTAAAGACGCGGGGTAAAGACGCAGGGTAAAGACGTGGAGTAAAGATGTGGGGTAAAGACCTGGGGAACAGACGCGGGGTAAAGGCATGGGGTAAAGACCTGGGGTAAAGACCTGGGGTAAAGACACAGGGTAAAGACGTGGGATAAAGATGCGGGGTGAGGACATGGGATAAAGACCTGGGGTAAAGATGTGGAGTAAAGAAGCGGGGTAAAGACGCAGGGTAAAGACATGGGGTAAGGACGCAGGGTAAAGACGCGGGGTAAAGATGTGGAGTAAAGATGTGCGGTAAAGACCTGGGGAAAAGACCTGGGGTGAAGACGCAGGGTAAAGACGTGGGATAAAGATGCGGGGTGAGGACATGGGGTAAAGACGCAGGGTAAAGACCTAGGGTAAAGACATGGAGTAAAGATGTGGGGTTAAGACCTGGGGAAAAGACGCGGGGTAAAGACATGGGGTAAAGACATGGGGTAAAAACACAGGTTAAAGAAGTGGGATAAAGATGCGGGGTGAGGACATGGGGTAAAGACCTGGGGTAAAGAAGCGGGGTAAAGACATGGGGTAAAGACGCGGGGTAAAGACCTGGGGTAAAGATGCGGGGTGAGGACATGGGGTAAAGACGCGGGGTAAAGATGCGGGGTAAAGACCTGGGATAAAGATGCAGGGTGAGGACATGGGGTAAAGACGCGAGGTAAAGACCTAGGGTAAAGACGCGGGGTAAAGACGCGGGGTAAAGACGTGGAGTAAAGATGTGGGGTAAAGACCTGGGGAAAAGACACAGGTTAAAGACGTGGGATAAAGATGCGGGGTGAGGACATGGGGTAAAGACCTGGGGTAAAGATGTGGGGTAAAGAAGCGGGGTAAAAACATGGGGTAAAGACGCTGGGTAAAGACCTGGGGTAAAGATGCGGGGTAAAGACCTGGGGTAAAGATGCGGGGTGAGGACATGGGGTAAGGACGCGAGGTAAAGATGCGGGGTAAAGACGCGGGGTAAAGAAACAGGGTAAAGACGTGGGATAAAGATACGGGGTGAGGACATGGGATAAAGACCTGGGGTAAAGAAGCGGGGTAAAGACGCGGGGTAAAGACGCAGGGTAAAGACATGGGGTAAAGCCGCGGGGTAAAAACACGGGGTAAAGACGCGGGGTAAATACGCGGGGTAAAGACGCGGGGAAAAGATGCGGGGTAAAGATGTGGAGTAAAGACGTGGGATAAAGACCTGGGGAAAAGACCTGGGGTGAAGATGCAGGGTAAAGACGTGGGATAAAGATGTGGGGTGAGGACATGGGGTAAAGACGAGGGGTAAAGACACGGAGTAAAGACCTGGGGTAAAGACTCGGGGTAAATACACGGGGTAAAGACGTGGAGTAAAGATGTGGGGTAAAGACCTGGAGAAAAGACCTGGAGTGAAGACGCAGGGAAAAGACGTGGGATAAAGATGCGGGGTGAGGACATGGGGTAAAGATGCGGGGTAAAGACCTAGGGTAAAGACGCGGGGTATAGACGTGGAGTAAAGATGTGGGGTAAAGACCTGGGGAAAAGATGCGGGGTAAAGAAACAGGGTAAAGACGTGGGATAAAGATACGGGGTGAGGACATGGGATAAAGACCTGGGGTAAAGGAGCGGGGTAAAGACGCGGGGTAAAGACGCAGGGTAAAGACATGGGGTAAAGACGCGGGGTAAAAACACGGGGTAAAGACGCGGGGGTAAAGACGTGGAGTAAAGATGTGGGGTAAAGACCTGGGGTAAAGACCTGGGGTGAAGACGCAGGGTAAAGACGTGGGATAAAGATGCGGGGTGAGGACATGGGGTAAAGACACGGGGTAAAGACCTAGGGTAAAGACGCGGGGTAAAGACGCAGGGTAAAGACGTGGAGTAAAGATGTGGGGTAAAGACCTGGGGAACAGACGCGGGGTAAAGGCATGGGGTAAAGACCTGGGGTAAAGACCTGGGGTAAAGACACAGGGTAAAGACGTGGGATAAAGATGCGGGGTGAGGACATGGGATAAAGACCTGGGGTAAAGATGTGGAGTAAAGAAGCGGGGTAAAGACGCAGGGTAAAGACATGGGGTAAGGACGCAGGGTAAAGACGCGGGGTAAAGATGTGGAGTAAAGATGTGCGGTAAAGACCTGGGGAAAAGACCTGGGGTGAAGACGCAGGGTAAAGACGTGGGATAAAGATGCGGGGTGAGGACATGGGGTAAAGACGCAGGGTAAAGACCTAGGGTAAAGACGCGGGGTAAAGACATGGAGTAAAGATGTGGGGTTAAGACCTGGGGAAAAGACGCGGGGTAAAGACATGGGGTAAAGACATGGGGTAAAGACCCGGGTTAAAGAAGTGGGATAAAGATGCGGGGTGAGGACATGGGGTAAAGACCTGGGGTAAAGAAGCGGGGTAAAGACATGGGGTAAAGACGCGGGGTAAAGACCTGGGGTAAAGATGCAGGGTGAGGACATGGGGTAAAGACGCGGGGTAAAGATGCGGGGTAAAGACGCGGGGTAAAGACCTGGGATAAAGATGCAGGGTGAGGACATGGGGTAAAGACGCGAGGTAAAGACCTAGGGTAAAGACGTGGGGTAAAGACGCGGGGTAAAGACGTGGAGTAAAGATGTGGGGTAAAGACCTGGGGAAAAGACACAGGTTAAAGACGTGGGATAAAGATGCGGGGTGAGGACATGGGGTAAAGATCTGGGGTAAAGATGTGGGGTAAAGAAACGGGGTAAAAACATGGGGTAAAGACGCGGGGTAAAGACCTGGGGTAAAGATGCGGGGTAAAGACCTGGGGTAAAGATGCGGGGTGAGGACATGGGGTAAGGACGCGAGGTAAAGATGCGGGGTAAAGACGCGGGGTAAAGACCTGGGATAAAGATGCAGGTTGAGGACATGGGGTAAAGACGCGAGGTAAGGACCTAGGGTAAAGACGCAGAGTAAAGATGTGGGGTAAAGACCTGGACATGGGGTAAAGACACAGGTTAAAGACGTGGGATAAAGATGCGGGGTGAGGACATGGGGTAAAGACCTGGGGTAAAGATGTGGGGTAAAGAAGCGGGGTAAAGATGCAGGGTGAGGACATGGGGTAAAGACGCGGGTTAAAGACGCGGGGTAAAGACCTGGGGTAAAGCTGTGGGGTAAAGACCGGGGGAGCAGCACAAGTCACAATCAGGCTTCCTCAGACCCGACTAGTCGCACTCAGAGGACTTATGGAAGCCCCGCCTTCTTCTCCAATTAGGAGCTGGTTGAGGTTGTGCCTCGTTAGCACAACTTGTGTCCGTTCTTCTGCTCTGTGGTCACGTGCACAAACCGGGTTAGGAGGTGGGGGTGGGGGGGGGCGATCATGTGACCTGACGGGGATGGGGGATGTGTGGGGGGGGTAAAAAAGGTGGCTGCAGTGGGAGTAATTTCCCGACCTCCTCACCGAGGCCGTCCATCTTCAGGAGTCTGCAGGTGTCAGGAGGCCCCGGGGAAGATGTCAGGAGAACTTCTTCTCCTTCGCCTCCTTTTTATGTACGTTGCCTCCATTTTTCACACACCCTCCAATCCATGAGAGGACCCCAGCGTCCATCTGTCCTTCTTCTTCTTGTTGTTGTTGTTGTTGTTTTTCTTCTTGGGGTTCTGGCAGCCTTCAAGTCACCAAAGACTTCCTTCTTCTATCAATTACTCACACCTGGCAACCCAGCAACAGACTTCCTCTTTGTCCCTGGCGTCTCCTTAAAACATCCACTTCTATTTACTCCATCCAACACCTCCTCTTTTAAAACATCCACTTCTACTTCCTCCATCCAACACCTCCACTTTTAAAACATCCACTTCTACTTCCTCCATCCAACACCTCCTCTTTTAAAACATCCACTTCTACTTCCTCCATCCAACACCTCCACTTTTAAAACATCCACTTCTATTTACTCCATCCAACACCTCCTCTTTTAAAACATCCACTTCTATTTACTCCATCCAACACCTCCACTTTTAAAACATCCACTTCTACTTCCTCCATCCAACACCTCCACTTTTTCACTCAACTCTGCTTTTTCAGGTTAAAATGTTGACTTTGTCACTGACATATTGGCGGTGGAAACAAGTTCAAGATTTAAAAAAAAACTGCCATTAAAAATTCACCATAAAAATAACAGTGGTACCATTTAATTGTTTACAGTAATGCACTGTAAAACAAGTTGTACAGTAAAATTCTTGTAGCTGTTGCCAGTTTTTTTTTTTTTTTTTTTTTTTTTACTGTAAAATCAACATTTTTTTTTAAAGTCAAATCCACGGTCATATTTAGAGTGGTGCCATTTTCAATTTACAGTAATTCACTGTAAAAAAAAAAAGAAAAAAAACTATCATAAATTTTACGATAAAAAACTTTCAGCTGAGTCGTTAGAATTTTACTGTTAGCACTGTTTTACTGATAGCACTGTTTTTCTATTTACAGTAATGCACTGTAAAAAACAAACAAAAAAAAAACACATTTATAGATTTTACAGTAAAAACTGGCCGCTCAGTAGCCAGAATTTCACTGTAAAAAGATTAAGACTACCTTTTTTCTATTGACAGTAATTTACTCCAAAAACGACGACTCTAGCTTTTACGGTAAAAACAGGTGTACAGGCTATCTTTTTTTGGATTTACAGTAATGAACTGTAAAAACGACCGTAGCTTTCACAGTAAAATTCAGGCGACTGTACTGGCAGATTTTACCGTAAAATGTACAGATACTTTCATGGTGCCACTTTTTATTTACAGTAATTATTATTATTTTATTTTTTTTTACTGTAAAATCAACATTGCTTTTAAAGTCAACTTACAGTAATTCACTGTAAAAAACAAACAAACAATGGTCATAAATTTCACGATAAAAAACTGTCAGCTAAATCGTTAGAATTTTACTGTAACAATTATAGCACTGTTTTTTTATTTACAGTAATGCACTGTAAAAAAAACACAAAAAAAACACATTCGTAGATTTTACAGTAAAAACTGTCCGCTCAGTAGCCAGAATTTTACTGTAAAAAGATTAAGGCTACCTTTTATCTATTTACAGCAATTTACTGCAAAAACGACGACTGTAGCTTTTACGGTAAAAACAGGTGAAATGGCTATCTTTTTTTTTAATTTACAGTAATGCACTGTAAAAACGACTGTAAATTGTACGGTAAAATTATTATTATTATTTTATTTTTTTTACTGTAAAATCAACATTGCTCTTAAAGGGACGGCGTGGCGCAGTGGAAGAATGGCCGTGCGCGACCCGAGGGTCCCTGGTTCAATCCCCACCTAGTACCAACCTCGTCATGTCCGTTGTGTCCTGAGCAAGACACTTCACCCTTGCTCCTGATGGGTGCTGGTTAGCGCCTTGCATGGCAGCTCCCTCCATCAGTGTGTGAATGTGTGTGTGAATGGGTAAATGTGGAAGTAGTGTCAAAGCGCTTTGAGTACCTTGAAGGTAGAAAAGCGCTATACAAGTACAACCCATTTATCATTTATTTAAAGTAAAATTCACAGTTATAATTACAGTGATGCCGTTTTCCACTTACAGTAATTCACTGTAAAAAAAAACAAAAAAACAATGGTCATAAATTTCACGATAAAAAACTGTCAGCTAAGTCGTTAGAATTTTACTGTAACAATAATAGCACTGTTTTTCTATTTACAGTAATGCACTGTAAAAAAAAATAAAAAATAAAAACCACAATCGTAGATTTTACAGTAAAAACTGTCCACTCAGTAGCCAGAATTTCACTGTAAAAAGATTAAGGCTACCTTTTTTCTATTTACAGTAATTTACTGCAAAAACGACGACTGTAGCTTTTACGGTAAAAACAGGTGTAAAGGCTATCTTTTTTTCATTTACAGTAATAAACTGTAAAAACGGCCGTAGCTTTCACGGTTAAATTCAGGCGACTGCACTGGCGGGTTTTACTGTAAAATGTACAGATACTTCCATGGTGCCATTTTTTATTTACAGTAATGCACTGTAAAACGACTGTAGATTGTACAGTAAAATTATTATTATTATTTTATTTGTTTTACTGTAAAATCATTATTGTTTTTAAAGTAAAATTGACAGTTATAATTACAGTGATGCTGTTTTCAACTTACAGTAATTCACTGTAGAAAAACAAAAGTTAATGGTCATAAATTTCATGATAAAAAACTGTCAGCTAAACCTTTAGAATTTTACTGTAACAATAATAGCACTGTTTTTCTATTTACAGTAATGCACTGTAAAAAAAAACCCACAAAAAAACACATTCGTAGATTTTACGGTAAAAACTGTCCACTCAGTAGCCAGAATTTCACTGTAAAAAGATTAAGGCTACCTTTTTTCTATTTACAGTAATTTACTGTAAAAACGACGGCTGTAGCTTTTACGGTAAAAACAGGTGTAAAGGCTATCTTTTTTTGATTTACAGTAATGAACTGTAAAAACGGCCGTAGCTTTCACGGTAAAATTCAGGCGACTGCACTGGCGGTTTTTACCGTAAAATATACAGATACTTCTATGGTGCCATTTTTTATTTACAGTAATGCACTGTAAAAACAACTGTAGATTGTACGGTAAAATTATTATTATTATATATTTTTTTACTGTAAAATCAACATTGCTTTTAAAGTAAAATTTACGGTTATAATTACAATGGGGCCCTTTTCAACTTACAAGAATTCACTGTAAAAAAAAACAAAAGAAAAACCACAATCGTAAGTTTTACGATAAAAACCTGTCAGCTTAGTCGTTAGGGTTTTACTGTAAAAATAATAGCACTGTTTTTCTATTTACAGTAAATAGATGTTGACCACCAAGTTTACTCACACGACCACCATGTTTCCTCACATGACCACCAAGTTTCCTCACATGACCACCAAGTTTCCTCAGATGACAACCAAGTTTCCTCACATGACCACCAAGTTTCCTCACATGACCACCGAGTTTCTTCACATGACCACCAAGTTTCTTCACATGACCACCAATTTTCCTTACATGACCACCAAGTTTCCTCACATGACCACCGAGTTTCTTCACATGACCACCAAGTTTCTTCACATGACCACCAAGTTTCCTTACATGACCACCAAGTTTCCTCACATGACTACCAAGTTTTCTTAACATGACCACCAAGTTTCCTCACATGACCACCAAGTTTCCTCACATGACTACCAAGTTTCCTCACATGACCACCAAGTTTCCTCACATGATCACCAAGTTTCCTCACATGACTACCAAGTTTCCTCACATGACCACCAAGTTTCTTCACATGACCACCAAGTTTCCTCACATGACCACCAAGTTTCCTCACATGACTACCAAGTTTCCTCACATGACCACCAAGTTTCTTAACATAACCACCGAGTTTCCTCACATGACCACCAAGTTTCCTCACATGACCACCAAGATTCCTCACATGACCAGAAGTTTCCTCTCATGACCACCAAGTTTCCTCACATGACCACCAAGTTTCCTCACATGACTACCAAGTTTCCTCACATGACCACCAAGTTGACCACCAAGTTTCCTCACATGACCACCAAGTTGACCACCAAGTTTCCTCACATGACCACCAAGTTTCCTCACATGACCACCAAGTTTCCTCACATGACCACCAAGTTTCCTCACATGACCACCAAGTTTCTTCACATGACCACCAAGTTTCCTCACATGACCACCAAGTTGACCACTAAGTTTCCTCACATGACCACCAAGTTTCCTCACATGACCACCAAGTTTCTTCACATGACCACCAAGTTTCCTCACATGACCACCAAGTTTCCTCACATGACTACCAAGTTTCCTCACATGACCACCAAGTTTCTTAACATAACCACCGAGTTTCCTCACATGACCACCAAGTTTCCTCACATGACCACCAAGATTCCTCACATGACCAGAAGTTTCCTCTCATGACCACCAAGTTTCCTCACATGACCACCAAGTTTCCTCACATGACTACCAAGTTTCCTCACATGACCACCAAGTTGACCACCAAGTTTCCTCACATGACCACCAAGTTGACCACCAAGTTTCCTCACATGACCACCAAGTTTCCTCACATGACCACCAAGTTTCCTCACATGACCACCAAGTTTCCTCACATGACCACCAAGTTTCTTCACATGACCACCAAGTTTCCTCACATGACCACCAAGTTGACCACTAAGTTTCCTCACATGACCACCAAGTTTCCTCACATGACCACCAAGTTTCCTCACATGACCACCAAGTTTCTTCACATGACCACCAAGTTTCCTCACATGACCACCAAGTTTACTCACATGACCACCAAGTTTCCTCACATGACTACCAAGTTTCCTCACATGACCACCAAGTTTCTTAACATAACCACCGAGTTTCCTCACATGACCACCAAGTTTCCTCACATGACCACCAAGATTCCTCACATGACCAGAAGTTTCCTCTCATGACCACCAAGTTTCCTCACATGACCACCAAGTTTCCTCACATGACTACCAAGTTTCCTCACATGACCACCAAGTTGACCACCAAGTTTCCTCACATGACCACCAAGTTGACCACCAAGTTTCCTCACATGACCACCAAGTTTCCTCACATGACCACCAAGTTTCTTCACATGACCACCAAGTTTCCGCACATGACCACCAAGTTTACTCACATGACCACCAAGTTTACTCACATGACCACCAAGTTTACTCACATGACCACCAAGTTTCCAGAGACAAAAAGCGAGTGCGAACGCCTGAAAACGGCGTCCATGTTGGCGCTCGCCTCATGCTCCCCCCTCCCCCCCACCCCATATCCCCTGCCGTGTTTGCTGTCGCCGGACTCGTTGGCCGCCGTCCCGGCGTTTGCGTAGCCGTGCGCCCAAGGTGCTAATTTGTGTGTTCCTGCCTGTACTCACAAGATGTTTGCGCGCCACCTGGGCTTGTTTTGGCGTCCTGTCAAGAGCACGCATGGCGGAACACGGTGGAAAGAAACACGGCCATGCATGTTTAATTAGTGCAGCATCTTCTCCTCCGAGAGGAGACGCCTTTCTTCTCACCCTCTCTCTAATGTGGACGGTAAAAAAAAAAAAAATACAGGTATTAATATTTCACAGCCATCACCTCACGCACAAACGCTTCTTCTTCATTAGCGTACAGTACTTAACATAATTTATACTGTAAATGTGCTCTTGTCCTCCATTTTGGAGCCAGGACCCCGCTCTCCTACGCCACTTGAACCGGGTCACCGCACCTTTTCTGCTTGATCAAGCACACTTCAGGAATGACAGGTGAATAACGACTGTCGTCACGCCGCTACAGGAGGGCAAATTGGATCTTTTCTGCTGACGTGGCCAATAGTTGTCGATCAGGGTGTGATGACCAAGCGCTCCCTCGCTTGGAGAGCCAGCGCGGCTGTAGGCAACCTACAAGAAAGGTACCCGCCCCACACAAATGGTATCAGACAGGAAATGCTTCTCCCCGTACGAAGAGAGTAAAAGAAGTGCACTGATATATTTAATGTCGTTTAAGTTAGCGTTTTAAGAGCTTTTGCTCTACAAGGTTTTGTGTTACGACACTTTTGGTTTATGATGTTTTGTTTTATGCCATTTCGTGTTACCGTGCGACGTTTTGTTTGACAACCTTTTTGTGTTGCGATGGTTTTTTTTTTTACAGGTGTTCATGCTAAGGAGTTTAATGTTTCATTGATGGTGTTACGATGTTTTGTGTTATGACATTGTGTTTTGTTACCTTTGTGTTACGATCATTTAGTTGTTATGACATTGTGTTTTGTTACCTTTGTGTTACGCTCATTTTGTTTTGTGAGTTTTGTGTTACGATCATTTTGCAGCATTTCCTTATATGTCATATTGTTTTGCTGTTTTATGTTTTAATTGTTTCGTTTATCGCGTTACGATGTTTCGTGTTACGACATTGTCTTTTACGCCATTTTGTTTTGTTACTTTTGTGTTACGATCATTTTGTTTTGTGAGTTTTGTGTTACGATTGTTTTGCAACATTTCCTTATATGACGTTTCGTTGCTGTTTTATGTTTTAATTGTTTCGTTGATGGTGTTACGATGTTTCGTGTTACAACATTGTGTTTTGCGCCATTTTGTATTGTAACGTTTTGTTTTGTGACCTTTGTGTTACGATCATTTTACAACATTTTCTTGTGTGCCCTTTCGGTTTACGCTGTTTTGTATTACACTGTTTTGTTTAACAATCTTACGTGTTGCGATGTTTTTTCTTTTTACAGATTTTCATTTCATATCAAAACCTTTTTGTGTTGCAACATGTTTTATGTTTCAATTGTTTCATTTACTGTGTTACAATGTTTCGTGTAATAACATTGTGTTTTACGTCATTGTGTTTTGTTACATTTGTGTTACGATCATTTTATATTGTGAGTTTGGTGTTACGATCGTTTTGCAATATTTCCTTATATGCCATTTTGTTGCCGTTTTATGTTTTAATTGTTTCGTTTATCGTGTTACGATGTTTCGTGTTACGACATTGTGTTTTACCCCATTTTGTTTTGTTACATTTGTGTTACGATCATTTTATATTGTGAGTTTAGTGTTATGATCGTTTTGCAACATTTCCTTATATGCTGTTTCGTTGCCGTTTTATGTTTTAATTGTTTCGTTTATCGTGTTACGATGATTCGTGTTACGACATTGTGTTTTACGCCATTTTGTTTTGTTACCTTTGTGTTACGATCATTTTGTTTTGTGTTATGATCGTTTTGCAACAATTCCTTATATGCCGTTTTGTTGCCGTTTTATGTTTTAATTGTTTTATTTATGGTGTTACGATGTTTCGTGTTACGACATTGTGTTTTATGCCATTTTGTTTTGCTACCTTTGTGTTACGATTATTTTGTTTTGTGAGTTTTGTGTTACGATTGTTTTGCAACATTTCCTTATATGACGTTTCGTTGCTGTTTTATGTTTTAATTGTTTCGTTTATGGTGTTACGATGTTTCGTGTTACGACATTGTGTTTTGCAACATTTTGTATTGCAACGTTTTGTTTTGTGACCTTTGTGTTACGATCATTTTACAACATTTTCTTGTGTGCCCTTTCGGTTTACGCTGCTTTGTATTACACTGTTTTGTTTAACAATCTAACGTGTTGCGATGTTTTTTCTTTTTACAGATTTTCATTTCATATCACAACCTTTTTGTGTTGCAACATGTTTTATGTTTCAATTGTTTCATTTACTGTGTTACAATGTTTCGTGTAATAACATTGTGTTTTACGCCATTGTGTTTTGTTACATTTGTGTTACGATCATTTTACATTGTGACTTTAGTGTTACGATCGTTTTGCAACATTTCCTTATATGCCGTTTCGTTGCCGTTTTATGTTTTAATTATTTTGTTTATCGTGTTACGATGTTTCGTGTTACGACATTATGTTTTACGCCATTATTTTTTGTTACCTTTGTGTTTCGATCATTTTGTTTTGTGAGTTTTGTGTTAACGATCGTTTTGCAACATTTCCTTATATAAAGTTTCGTTGCCGTTTTATGTTTTAATTGTTTCATTTATGGTGTTACGATGTTTCTTGTTACGACATTGTGTTTTGCGACATTGTGTAGTGCAATGTATTGTTTTATGACCTTTGTGTTACTATTATTTTGTAACATTTCCTTGTGTACCGTTTCGGTTTACGCTGCTTTGTTTTACAAGCTTTCGTGTTGCGATGTTTGGATTTTTTTTTTACAGCTATTCATGCTAGAGAGTTTAATGTTTCAACTGTTTCATTTATGGTGTTACAATGTTTCGTGTTACTACATTGTTTTACGCCATTTTGTATTGCAACATTTTGTTTTGTGACTCTTTTGTTACGATCAATTTGTAACATTTCCTTCTATGCCATTTCAGTATACGCTGTTTTGTGTTACACTGTTTTGTTTCACAACCTTTCGTGTTGCGATATTTTTTTTTTTTTTACAGCTTTTCATTTAATATTACAACCTTTTTGTGTTGCTAGGGTTTCATGTTTCAACTTTTTCATTCATGGTGTTATGATGTTTTGTGCTACGATGTTTTGTATTAAGATGTTTTACGTTATAGCGTTGTTTTACGACATTTTGTTTTGCAACATTTTGTTTTGTGACCTTTGTGTTACGATCATTTTGCAACATTTCCTTCTATGCCGTTTCGGTTTGCGCTGTTTTGTTTCACAACCTTTTGTGTTGCGATGGTTTTTTTTGGGATTTTTTTACAGCTTTTCAGAGTTACATATTTCATCAATGTCATTTATGGTGTTACGATGTTTTGTGTTACGATGTTTCGTGTAATGATTTTGTGTTTTACAGCATTTTGTATTGCAATGTTTTGTTTTGTGACCTTTGTGTTACGATCATTGTGCAACATTTCCTGCTACACCTTTTGTTTTAAAAAATTGTTCATGTTTAAGGGTTTGTTGTTACGACAATTTTTGTTTGTGGCTTTTCTTGTTATGACCTTCTTATTAAGGGTATTTAGATTCATGACGTTTTGTGTTACACTCGTTTTGCGACATTTTGTTCAATGCAGTTTCATTTTTTACGCCATTTTGTGTTTTGCAGGTTTTTTTAGGTTTTTTCATCTTAGAGGGTTTCGTGTTACGGCTATTTTCTTTATGGTGGCTCGTATTACGATGTCTCTTGTTACAGGGTTTTGTGTTTTGGAGTTTCGCTATACGGTGTTTCTTATCATGAGGTTCTTTTTTACGGCCTTTTCTATTAAGATGTTTCGTTTTGCGACATTTCATCTCATGTCGCTTTGTTTTAGGCTGTTTTTGGTTATGGCGTTTTGTTTTCGAAACTTTTGTGTTCCAAGGTTTTTCATGTGAGAAGGTTTTGTGTTATGCCGATTTTGTTGATGGTGTTTTATGTTAAGATGTTTCTTGTTACGGCGTTTCTTGTTACGGCGTTCCGTGTTATGGCGTTCTATTTAACAGAATTTTGTATTGCAAAATTTAGTTTTATGATATTTCCCTTCATGCCGTTCCTGTGTACGATGTTTTGTGTTACACCGTTTTGTTTTACAACCTTTCGTGTTACAGGGTTTTGCGTAGTGGCATTTCGTGTTATGGGATCCTTTATTACGGCATTTTGTGTTAAGATGTTTGTTTTGTGATGTTTTATGTTCCGATGTTTCGTTTTGCAACATTTCGTCTCATGTCGTTTTGTTTTAGGCTGTTTTTGGTTATGGCGTTTTGTTTTCAAAACTTTCGTGTTCCAAGTTTTTTCATGTGAGAGGGTTTTGCGTTACGGCGATTTTGTCTGATGTTTTATGTTTACATGTTTCTTGTTACGGCGTTTCGTGTTATGGCGTTCTATTTTACGGAATTTTGTATTGCAACATGTTGTTTTGTGACATTTTGTGTTATATTTCGTTTTGCGACATTTCCATTCATGCTGTTCCAGTTTACGATGTTTTGTTTTACCACCTTTCGTGTTGTTTTTTTAAATGTTTTCGCAGTAAATGGTTATGTGTTAAGGCGATTTTGTTTATACTGTTTCATGTTACAGTGCTTCTTTGTGGTGTTATGTTTTGGTTTGCGAAATTTCGTTTTGCAACTTTTATTTTGACAACATTTTATTCAACGCAGTTTAGTTTTACAACCTTTCGTGCTACACGTTTTTTAAAGCACTTTCATTTTAGCTGTTTTTGCGTTAGAGCTATTTTGTTGATGGTGGTTTGTGTTATGATTTTTCGTGATACGGCGTTTTGTTTTAAGCTGTTTTTTATATTGCAGCGTTTTCTGACGTTTTTATCTTATGTTTCGTTTTCCGACATTTGTGGTACGTCGTTTTGTTTTCGAACCTTTCGTGTTAAAAGTTTTTTCATGTGAGAGGGTTTCGTGTTACGGCAATTTTCTTTATGCTGTCTTGTGTTACGATGTTTCCTGATACGGCATTTCGTGTTACAGGGTTCTGTTCTACTGAATTTTGAATTGCAACGTTTTGCTTTGTGAATTTCCGTGTCATGATATTTCGTTTAGCGACATTTCCATTCATGCCGTTCCAGTTTACGATGTTTTGTGTTACACTGTTTTTTTTTAGAACCTTTCGTGTTACAGGATTTTGTGTTTTGGCGTTTCGTGTTACGGTGTTTCGTGTTATAGGGTTCTTTAGTACGGCATTTTGCATTACGACGTTTGTTTTGTGATGTTTTATGTTACGATGTTTCGTTTTGCAACATTTCGTTTCATGTCGCTTTGTTTTGGGCTGTTTTTGGTTATGGCGTTTTGTTTTTGAAACTTTTGCGTTCCAAGATTTTTCATGTGAGAGGGTTTTGTGTTACGCCGATTTTGTTGATGGTATTTTATGTTAAGATGTTTCTTGTTACGGTGATTTGTGTTATGGCGTTCTATTTAACTGAATTTTGTATTGCAACATGTTGTTTTGTTATATTTCGTTTTGCGACATTTCCATTCATGCCGTTCCAGTTTACGATGTTTTGTGTTACACCGTTTTGTTTTGCTACCTTTCATGTTATGTTTTTTAAAATAAAATCGCAGTAAATGGTTACGTGTTAAGGCGATTTTGTTTATACTGTTTCATGTTAGTGTTGATGGTGTTATGTTTTGGTTTGCGAAATTTCGTTTTGCAACTTTTATTTTGACAACATTTTGTTTAACGCAGTTTAGTTTTACAACCTTTCGTGTTAAAAGTTTTTTTTAAAGCATTTTCATTTTAGCTATTTTCACGTTAGGGCTATTTTGTTGATGGTGGTTTGTGTTATGATTTTTCGTGTTACGGCGTTTTGTTTTAAGCTGTTTTATATTGCGGCGTTATGTGACGTTTTTATCTTATGTTTCGTTTTACGACATTTCGTCTTTTAGGCTGTTTTGTGGTACGTCGTTTTGTTTTCGAACCTTTGGTGTTAAAAGTTTTTTCATGTGAAAGGGTTTCGCGTTACGGCGATTTTCTTTATGCTGTTTTGTGTTACGATGTTTCTTCTACTGAATTTTGTACAGCATCGTTTTGCTTTGGGAAATTTCGTGTCACGATATTTCGTTTTGCGACATTTCCATTTATGCGGTTCCAGTTGACGATGTTTTGTGTTACACCGGGTTTTTTTAGAACCTGCCGTGTTGTGTTTGTTTTTTATTTGTTCATGTTCGATGGTTACGTGTTACGGCCATTTTGTTTCCAGTGTTTTGTTACAAAGTTTTGATAATGGTGTTAGGTTTTGGTTTACATATTTTAATTCGACGACATTTCTTTTTATGCCGTTTAATTTCACGTTTTGTGTTTCTGTGATGTTGATTTTTGTGTTATAACTTGTCATGTTTCCCGTGTACTCCCATTAATGATTACCAAACATGGCCCTGACCAAAGTGGTTCGGTTGGTAAACAAATCGATAATTAGTAACATTAGTAACACAATAGAATACGTAGTCGCACGTAGCGTAGATACGCTGAGGAAAGCTTGTTTTAGGAATAATTTCAGTCCAAATTCAGACTTCTACAAAAATTGGAACACCATAAATGAAAATGTATAAACATTCAACTATCTAGCATGAATAGCTGTAAAAAAAAAAAAAAAAAAAAGTTGTAACATGAAATGAAAAGCTGTAAAAAAAATTGTAAACTGCATGAGAACCTCCTTAATAAAAATGTATATATTACATGTTATTATGAATGTTACTACATGACATATATACTTACATCATGTATATATTATATGTTATTATGAATGTTACTACATGACATATACTTACATCATGTATATATTACATGTTATTATGAATGTTACTACATGACATATATACTTACATCATGTATATATTACATGTTATTATGAATGTTACTACATGACATATACTTACATCATGTATATATTACATGTTATTATGAATGTTACTACATGACATATATACTTACATCATGTATATATTACATGTTATTATGAATGTTACTACATGACATATATACTTACATCATGTATATATTACATGTTATTATGAATGTTACTACATGACATATATACTTACATCATGTATAAATGACATGTTATTATGAATGTTACTCGATACTACATATATTCTTACATCATGTATATATTACATGTTATTATAAATGTTACTACATGACATATATACTTACATCATGTATATATTACATGTTATTATGAATGTTACTACATGACATATATACTTACATCATGTATAAATGACATGTTATTATGAATGTTACTCGATACTACATATATTCTTACATCATGTATATATTACATGTTATTATAAATGTTACTACATGACATAAATACTTACATCATGTATATATTACATGTTATTATGAATGTTACTACATGACATATATACTTACATCATGTATATATTACATGTTATTATGAATGTTAATAAATACTACATATATACTTACATCATGTATATATGACATGTTATTATAAATCTTACTACATTACATATATACTTACATCAGGTATATATTACATGTTATTATGAATGTTACTACATTACATATATACTTACATCATGTATATATTACATGCTATTATGAATGTTACTAGTTACTACATATTTACTTACATCATGTATATATGACATGTTATTATGAATTTTACTAGATACTACATATATACTTACATCATGTATATCTGACATGTCATTATGAATGTTACTAAATACTACATATATACTTATATCATGTATAAATGACATGTTATTATGAATGTTACTAGATACTGCATATATACTTACATCATGTATATCTGCCATGTTATTATGAATGTTAAAAGATACTGCATATATACTTACATCATGTATATATGACATGTTATTATGAATGTTACTAGATACTACATATTTACTTACATCATGTATATATGACATTTTATTATAAATGTTACTGCGTTACATTTACTTACATCATGTATATATGACATGTTATTATGAATAATACTAGATACTACATATTTACTTACATCATGTATATATGACATGTTATTATGAATCTTATTACGTTACATATTTACTTACATCATGTATATATGACATGTTATTATGAATGTTACTAGGTACTACACATATACTTACATCATGTATATATTACATGTTATGAATGTTACTACATGACATATATACTTACATCATGTATATATAGCATGTTTTTATGAAGGTTAGAAGATACTACATATATACTTACATCATGTATATATGACATGGTATGTTACTAGGTACTACATATATACCTACATCATGTATATATGACATGTTATTATGAATGTTACTAGATACTACATATATACTTACACCATGTATATATGACATGTTGTTATGAATGTTACTAGATACTACATATATACTTACATCATGTATAAATGACATGTTATTATGAATGCTTCTAGATACTACATATATACTTACATCATGTATATATGACATGTTATTATGAATGTTACTAGGTACTACATATATACCTACATCAAGTATATATGACATGTTATTATGAATGTTACTAGATACTACATATATACTTACACCATGTATATATGACATGTTATTATGAATGTTACTAGATACTACATATATACTTACATCATGTATATATGACATGTTATTATGTATGTTACTAGATACTACATATATACTTACATCATGTATATATGACATGTTATTATGAATGTTACTAGATACTACATATATACTTACATCATGTATATATGACATGTTATTATTAATGTTACTAGGTACTACATATATACTTACGGCGTGCGTATAAATCATTGATGGAGGTTTTTTAGAGCGCTTTATCGGCGGAATCGAGCTAATTTTGTAACTCCATTGTTAGCTGACTTTTGCTAACCTTTATTTACGACTGAGAATTCACAAAAAAGAAGATAATGTGTTGTTGTCTTGCATCATGATTCTTTCTAAAGGTCCAACGTGCAGTTTCCCTTCAAGGGTGGGGTGTGGGGGACTTCAAAATAAAAGTGTGAGGCCTCGACTGGTGTGCTGTCATCCACGTTACATCTTCATAGGTTTGTAACGCAGCACCTCTTAAGGAGGAGCAGCGCCTGCAATTAGTCACGCTTTGATTTAGGCGGCACAATGTGTGTGTGTGTGTGTATATATGTGTGTGTACTTTGTGTGTGTACTTTGCTTCCTTTGTGCAAGGATATAAAAGTGGGGGCTCAATCAAAGCGTATTAATAATAAACTGCAATTAGCGAGCTGTGATGATGACAGCATAACTTCAATGTATCAAAATGTGTCAACATGGCCTTTCACTTTGTTTTTGTGTCCTTCAGTGGAAACACCTTGGACATGGCTGACCTTCTGTTGTGTCCCAATACTTTTGTCCACGGCAGTGTCGGGTTGGCTGACCTCGTTTGTTGTTGTTGTTGTTGTTGTCTGCTTTGCATAGAGAAGGTCAGGAAGATAAATCGTTTTTTTTTCCGTACGTGACTTCCTGCGTTGGTCATGTGACGTCTTCTGAAAACAACTTCGTTAGCGCCGGAGCAACACTTTTAATTGTGGACCGCCCCCCCATTCTCCCCCCAGGTCTGTGGGATGTTTGTTGCCGTGGTGACACTCCCGAGCGCACGATGATGATGCAATAAAGTGAAAGAGGAAGAGACGTTAATTACGTCTCCTTGCAGTGCACTTTCCCGCCACTAGTTGGCCCCCTAACGCCACCCGCGTGGTGTCGCCACGGGGAAGTGGTTACGAGTTCGGAGTGTGTTCACTGCGTGTGTGTGTGTGTGTGTGTGTTTGTGTGTAAGGGGGCGGGGGGTGGTCTTGAAGTTATGCTATCATCATCACAGCTCGCTAATTGCAGTTCATTATTAATACGCTTTGATTGAGCCCCCGCTTTTATATCCTTGCACAAAGGAAGCAAAGTACACACACAAAGTACACACAAATATATACACACACACACACACACATTGTGCCGCATAAATCAAAGCGTGACTAATTGCAGGCGCTGCTCCTCCTTAAGAGGTGCTGCGTTAAAAACGATGAAGATGTAACGTGGATGACAGCACACCAGTCGAGGCCTCGCACTTTTATTTTGAAGTCCCCCACACCCCACCCTTGAAGGGAAACTGCACGTTGGACCTTTAGAAAGAATCATGATGCAAGACAACAACACATTATCTTCTTTTTTGTGAATTCTCAGTCGTAAATAAAGGTTAGCAAAATTCAACTAACAACGGAGTGATGAAATTAGCTTGATTACGCCGACAAAGTGCTCTAAAAAAACATCCATCAATGATTTATACACACGCTGTAAGTATATATGTAGTACCTAGTAACCTTCATAATAACATGTCATATATACATGATGTAAGTATATATGTAGTATCTAGTAACATTCATAATAACATGTCATATAAACATGATGTAAGTTTATATGTAGTATCTAGTAACATTCATAAAAACATGTCATTTATACATGATGTACGGATAAATGTAGTATCTACTAACAGTCATAATAACGTGTCATATACACATGATGTAAGTATATATGTCATGTAGTAACATTCATAATAACATGTCATATAAACATGATGTAAGTGTATATGTAGGATCTAGTAACATTCATAATAACATGTCATATAAACATGATGTAAGTATATATGTAGTATCTAGTAACATTCAAAATAACACGTCATATAAACATGATGTAAGTATATTTGTAGTATTTAGTAACATTCATAATAACATGTCATATAAACATGATGTAAGTATATATGTAGTATCTAGTAACATTCATAACATGTCATATATACATGATGTAAGTATATATGTAGTATCTAGTAACATTCATAATAACATGTCATATAAACATGATGTAAGTATATATGTAGTATCTAGTAACAATCATATTAACATGTCATATAAACATGATGTAAGTAAATATGTAGTATCTAGTAACATTCATAATAACATGTCATATAAACATGATGTAAGTATATATGTAGTATCTAGTAACATTCATATTAGCATGTCATATAAACATGATGTAAGTAAATATGTAGTATCTAGTAACATTCATAATAACATGTCATATATACATGATGTAAGTAAATATGTAGTATCTAGTAATATTCATAATAACATGTCATATATACATGATGTAAGTATATATATAGTACATAGTAACATTCATAACAACATGTAATATATACATGATGTAAGTATCTATGTCCTTTAGTAACATTCATAATAACATGTAATATATACATGATGTAAGTATATATGTCATATAGTAACATTCATAATAACATGTAATTTATACACGATGTAAGTATATATGCAATGTAGTAACATTCATAATAACATGTAATATATACATGATGTAAGTATATATGTCATGTAGTAACATTCATAATAACATGTAATATATACATGATGTAAGTATATATGTCATGTAGTAACATTCATAATAACATGTAATTTATACACGATGTAAGTATATATACAATGTAGTAACATTCATAATAACATATAATATATACATGATGTAAGTATATATGTCATGTAGTAACATTCATAATAACATGTAATATATACATGATGTAAGTATATATGTCATGTAGTAACATTCATAATAACATGTCATATAAACATGATGTAAGTATATATGTCATGTAGTAACATTCATAATAACATGTAATATATACATGATGTAAGTATATATGTCATGTAGTAACATTCATAATAACATGTAATAAATACATGATGTAAGTATATATGTCATGTAGTAACATTCATAATAACATGTAATATATACATGATGTAAGTATATATGTCATGTAGTAACATTCATAATAACATGTAATATATACATGATGTAAGTATATATGTCATGTAGTAACATTCATAATAACATGTAATTTATACACGATGTAAGTATATATACAATGTAGTAACATTCATAATAACATGTAATATATACATGATGTAAGTATATATGTCATGTAGTAACATTCATAATAACATGTAATATATACATGATGTAAGTATATATGTCATGTAGTAACATTCATAATAACATGTCATATAAACATGATGTAAGTATATATGTAGTATTTATTAACATTCATAATAACATGTAATATATACATGATGTAAGTATATATGTCATGTATCAACATTCATAATAACATGTAGTATATACATGATGTAAGTATATATGTAGTATCTAGTAACATTCATAATAACATGTCATATATACATGATGTAAGTATATATGTAGTATCTAGTAACACACGTGAGAATCCAGCAGGATTTAGGTCTGGGACTGTAACACACCTGATAATCCAGCAGGATTTAGGTCTGGGCAAACAGAATCATAACCTGCAGGAAAAGCAATAAATCCCGGGTGTTGTTGATCTCTTCTGAGATCTTGTTATGGCGGCATCAGCGAGGTGTCTCTGAGGCCGCACTTCATCTGTCAAGCCGCATTTTTCCACCGCCAAACAAATAATGATGCGCTGCGGCCCTCAGGGGCCACTAAAGTATCTGCTTATCTAAGACGACTGACACCTGGGCCTGGTGAGTGGAGAGGCCGCCTGATATGTGAGTCATGTTGTTGTATCTACGCTGCGGAAATATAGATAATAATAAATATATGTACAGTATATATAGCAGGAGAGACGTTGCTAAATCCTAGTCCTTGTCGCTGATATTTAGTCTGTTACAAGAACTAAGCAAAGGACACCAAGAATCAGTCAAGTTAGCACATCTATCAAAATTAGCATAACTTGTTAGCTTGTGAAGTAAGTTAGCACATGGATCTCAGTAAGATAGCACGCAATAATTACCAGGATCTTTATGTCCGCTAAAAAACTTGGAAAATATGTCAACTTGAAGATAAAAACACTAACTTGCTTTGATATGCTAACTCGCTGCCAAAATACACGGATAAGTTACCTAGCTTGACATGCTAACTGTCAAAAATAGCTAGGTAGTCTTATTAACCACTCCTACAAATGCTAACTTGATTAGGTTCATTATTAAATATGCAAGAGTTCATTCAATGCAGTAATCTAAACAACATAAGAAAACTGGAATATTGCTCTAGCTAGCTTCGCTAATACACTTTAGCACTCTCGTTTTCACGACGTAACTTTTGTTTTCGGGAACAAAACCAAGTTAGCTTTTGGTTTTTTAGACAAAATTATGACATCTTTAAAGAATGAGACAACCCTGTCAGCTAGCTTACATCCAGGAGTAAGATAGCGTAGCATGGCTACACTCAAAAAAAAAAAAAAGATTGTTTACTAAAAACATGTGGAAAATATGTCAACTTGAAGATAGAGACTCCAACTTGCTTTGATATGCTAACTCGCTGCTGAAGAAACACAGATAAGTTACCTAGCTTGACATGCTAACTGTCAAAAATAGCTAGGTAGTCTGTGTCAACAAGAAGTTTATTAACCACTCCTACAAATGCTAACTTGATTAATCCAAACAACATAAGAAAACTCAAAATATAGCTCTAGCGAGCTTTGCTACTACACTTTAGCACTTTAAACGTTTGTTTTCGGGAACAAAACCAAGTTAGCTTTTGGTTTTGAAGACAACATTTTGACATCTTTAAAGAATGAGACAACCCTGTCAGCTAGCTTACATCCGGCAGTAAGATAGCATAGCATGGCTACACTCAAAAAAAGGATTATTATTGTTTCCTAAAAAAATGTGGAAAATATGACAACTTGAAGATAGAACACTAACTTGCTTTGATATGCTAACTCGCTGCTGAAGAAACACAGATAAGTTACCTAGCTTGACATGCTAACTGTCAAAAATAGCTAGGTAGTCTGTGTCAACAAGAAGTTTATTAACCACTCCTACAAATGCTAACTTGATTAATCCAAACAACATAAGAAAACTCAAAATATAGCTCTAGCGAGCTTTGCTACTACACTTTAGCACTTTAAACGTTTGTTTTCGGGAACAAAACCAAGTTAGCTTTTGGTTTTGAAGACAACATTTTGACATCTTTAAAGAATGAGACAACCCTGTCAGCTAGCTTACATCCGGCAGTAAGATAGCATAGCATGGCTACACTCAAAAAAAGGATTATTATTGTTTCCTAAAAAAATTTGGAAAATATGACAACTTGAAGATAGAACACTAACTTGCTTTGATATGCTAACTAGCCGCTGAAGAAACACAGATAGGTTACCTAGCTTGACATGCTAACTGTCAAAAATAGCTAGGTAGTCTGTGTCAACAACAAGTTTATTAACCACTCCTACAAATGCTAACTTGATTAGGTTCATTATTAAATATTCAAGAGTTTAATTCAATGCAGTAATCTAAACAACATAAGAAAATTGGAATATTGCTCTAGCTAGCTTCGCTAATACATTTAAGCACTCTCGTTTTCACGACGTAACTTTTGTTTTCGGGAACAAAACCAAGTTAGCTTTTGGTTTTTTAGACAAAATTGTGACATCTTTAAAGAATGAGACAACCCTGTCAGCTAGCTTACATCCGGGAGTAAGATAGCGTAGCATGGCTACACTCAAAAAAAAAAAAAAGATTGTTTACTAAAAACATGTGGAAAATATGTCAACTTGAAGATAGAGACTCCAACTTGCTTTGATATGCTAACTCGCTGCTGAAGAAACACAGATAAGTTACCTAGCTTGACATGCTAACTGTCAAAAATAGCTAGGTAGTCTGTGTCAACAAGAAGTTTATTAACCACTCCTACAAATGCTAACTTGATTAATCCAAACAACATAAGAAAACTCAAAATATAGCTCTAGCGAGCTTTGCTACTACACTTTAGCACTTTAAACGTTTGTTTTCGGGAACAAAACCAAGTTAGCTTTTGGTTTTGAAGACAACATTTTGACATCTTTAAAGAATGAGACAACCCTGTCAGCTAGCTTACATCCGGCAGTAAGATAGCGTAGCATGGCTACACTAAAAAAAAGGATTATTATTGTTTCCTAAAAAAATGTGGAAAATATGACAACTTGAAGATAGAACACTAACTTGCTTTGATATGCTAACTAGCCGCTGAAGAAACACAGATAGGTTACCTAGCTTGACATGCTAACTGTCAAAAATAGCTAGGTAGTCTGTGTCAACAACAAGTTTATTAACCACTCCTACAAATGCTAACTTGATTAGGGTCATTATTAAATATTCAAGAGTTTAATTCAATGCAGTAATCTAAACAACATAAGAAAATTGGAATATTGCTCTAGCTAGCTTCGCTAATACATTTTAGCACTCTCGTTTTCACGACGTAACTTTTGTTTTCGGGAACAAAACCAAGTTAGCTTTTGGTTTTTCAGACAAAATTGTGACATCTTTAAAGAATGAGACAACCCTGTCAGCTAGCTTACATCCGGGAGTAAGATAGCGTAGCTTGGCTACACTCAAAAAATTATTATTTAAGTTTACTAAAATAATCTAGCAAATATGTCAACTTGAAGATAGAAACACTAACTTGCTTTGATATGCTAACTCACATCCGAAGAAACACAGATAAGTTACCTAGCTTGACATGCTAACTGTCAAAAATAGCTAGGTAATCTGTGTCAACAATAAGTTTATTAACCACTCCTACAAATGCTAACTTGATTAGGTTCATTATTAAATATGCAAGAGTTCATTCAATGCAGTAATCTAAACAACATAAGAAAACTGGAATATTGCTCTAGCTAGCTTCGCTAATACATTTTAGCACTCTCGTTTTCACGACGTAACTTTTGTTTTCGGGAACAAAACCAAGTTAGCTTTTGGTTTTTTAGACAAAATTATGACATCTATAAAGAATGAGACAACCCTGTCAGCTAGCTTACATCCGGGAGTAAGATAGCGTAGCTTGGCTACACTCAAAAAATTATTATTTATGTTTACTAAAATAATCTAGCAAATATGTCAACTTGAAGATAGAAACACTAACTTACTTTGATATGCTAACTCACATCCGAAGAAACACAGATAAATTACCTAGCTTGACATGCTAACTGTCAAAAATAGCTAGGTAATCTGTGTCAACAATAAGTTTATTAACCACTCCTACAAATGCTAACTTGATTAGGTTCACTATTAAATATGCAAGAGTTCATTCAATGCAGTAATCTAAACAACATAAGAAAACTGGAATATTGCTCTAGCTAGCTTCGCTAATATATTTTAGCACTCTCGTTTTCACGACGTAACTTTTGTTTTCGGGAACAAAACCAAGTTAGCTTTTGGTTTTTTAGACATAATTATGACATCTTTAAAGAATGAGACAACCCTGTCAGCTAGCTTACATCCAGGAGTAAGATAGTGTAGCATGGCTACACTCAAAAAAAAAAAAAAGATTGTTTACTAAAAACATGTGGAAAATATGTCAACTTGAAGATAGAGACTCCAACTTGCTTTGATATGCTAACTCGCTGCTGAAGAAACACAGATAAGTTACATAGCTTGACATGCTAACTGTCAAAAATAGCTAGGTAGTCTGTGTCAACAAGAAGTTTATTAACCACTCCTACAAATGCTAACTTGATTAATCCAAACAACATAAGAAAACTCAAAATATAGCTCTAGCGAGCTTTGCTACTACACTTTAGCACTTTAAACGTTTGTTTTCGGGAACAAAACCAAGTTAGCTTTTGGTTTTGAAGACAACATTTTGACATCTTTAAAGAATGAGACAACCCTGTCAGCTAGCTTACATCCGGCAGTAAGATAGCGTAGCATGGCTACACTCAAAAAAAGGATTATTATTGTTTCCTAAAAAAATGTGGAAAATATGACAACTTGAAGATAGAACACTAACTTGCTTTGATATGCTAACTAGCCGCTGAAGAAACACAGATAGGTTACCTAGCTTGACATGCTAACTGTCAAAAATAGCTAGGTAGTCTGTGTCAACAACAAGTTTATTAACCACTCCTACAAATGCTAACTTGATTAGGTTCATTATTAAATATTCAAGAGTTTAATTCAATGCAGTAATCTAAACAACATAAGAAAATTGGAATATTGCTCTAGCTAGCTTCGCTAATACATTTAAGCACACGTTTTCACGACGTAACTTTTGTTTTCGGGAACAAAACCAAGTTAGCTTTTGGTTTTTTAGACAAAATTATGACATCTATAAAGAATGAGACAACCCTGTCAGCTAGCTTACATCCGGGAGTAAGATAGCGTAGCTTGGCTACACTCAAAAAATTATTATTTATGTTTACTAAAATAATCTAGCAAATATGTCAACTTGAAGATAGAAACACTAACTTGCTTTGATATGCTAACTCACATCCGAAGAAACACAGATAAGTTACCTAGCTTGACATGCTAACTGTCAAAAATAGCTAGGTAGTCTTATTAACCACTCCTACAAATGCTAACTTGATTAGGGTCATTATTAAATATTCAAGAGTTTAATTCAATGCAGTAATCTAAACAACATAAGAAAACTGGAATATTGCTCTAGCTAGCTTCGCTAATACATTTTAGCACTCTCGTTTTCACGACGTAACTTTTGTTTTCGGGAACAAAACCAAGTTAGCTTTTGGTTTTTCAGACAAAATTGTGACATCTTTAAAGAATGAGACAACCCTGTCAGCTAGCTTACATCCGGGAGTAAGATAGCGTAGCTTGGCTACACTCAAAAAATTATTATTTAAGTTTACTAAAATAATCTAGCAAATATGTCAACTTGAAGATAGAAACACTAACTTGCTTTGATATGCTAACTCACATCCGAAGAAACACAGATAAGTTACCTAGCTTGACATGCTAACTGTCAAAAATAGCTAGGTTGTCTGTGTCAACAAGAAGTTTATTAACCACTCCTACAAATGCTAACTTGATTAGGTTCATTATTAAATATGCAAGAGTTCATTCAATGCAGTAATCTAAACAACATAAGAAAACTGGAATATTGCTCTAGCTAGCTTCGCTAATACATTTTAGCACTCTCGTTTTCACGACGTAACTTTTGTTTTCGGGAACAAAACCAAGTTAGCTTTTGGTTTTTCAGACAAAATTGTGACATCTTTAAAGAATGAGACAACCCTGTCAGCTAGCTTACATCCGGGAGTAAGATAGCGTAGCTTGGCTACACTCAAAAAATTATTATTTAAGTTTACTAAAATAATCTAGCAAATATGTCAACTTGAAGATAGAAACACTAACTTACTTTGATATGCTAACTCACATCCGAAGAAACACAGATAAATTACCTAGCTTGACATGCTAACTGTCAAAAATAGCTAGGTAATCTGTGTCAACAATAAGTTTATTAACCACTCCTACAAATGCTAACTTGATTAGGTTCATTATTAAATATGCAAGAGTTCATTCAATGCAGTAATCTAAACAACATAAGAAAACTGGAATATTGCTCTAGCTAGCTTCGCTAATACACTTTAGCACTCTCGTTTTCACGACGTAACTTTTGTTTTCGGGAACAAAACCAAGTTAGCTTTTGGTTTTTTTAGACAAAATTATGACATCTTTAAAGAATGAGACAACCCTGTCAGCTAGCTTACATCCAGGAGTAAGATAGCGTAGCATGGCTACACTCAAAAAAAAAAAAAAGATTGTTTACTAAAAACATGTGGAAAATATGTCAACTTGAAGATAGAGACTCCAACTTGCTTTGATATGCTAACTCGCTGCTGAAGAAACACAGATAAGTTACATAGCTTGACATGCTAACTGTCAAAAATAGCTAGGTAGTCTGTGTCAACAAGAAGTTTATTAACCACTCCTACAAATGCTAACTTGATTAATCCAAACAACATAAGAAAACTCAAAATATAGCTCTAGCGAGCTTTGCTACTACACTTTAGCACTTTAAACGTTTGTTTTCGGGAACAAAACCAAGTTAGCTTTTGGTTTTGAAGACAACATTTTGACATCTTTAAAGAATGAGACAACCCTGTCAGCTAGCTTACATCCGGCAGTAAGATAGCGTAGCATGGCTACACTCAAAAAAAGGATTATTATTGTTTCCTAAAAAAATGTGGAAAATATGACAACTTGAAGATAGAACACTAACTTGCTTTGATATGCTAACTAGCCGCTGAAGAAACACAGATAGGTTACCTAGCTTGACATGCTAACTGTCAAAAATAGCTAGGTAGTCTGTGTCAACAACAAGTTTATTAACCACTCCTACAAATGCTAACTTGATTAGGTTCATTATTAAATATTCAAGAGTTTAATTCAATGCAGTAATCTAAACAACATAAGAAAATTGGAATATTGCTCTAGCTAGCTTCGCTAATACATTTTAGCACTCTCGTTTTCACGACGTAACTTTTGTTTTCGGGAACAAAACCAAGTTAGCTTTTGGTTTTTTAGACAAAATTATGACATCTATAAAGAATGAGACAACCCTGTCAGCTAGCTTACATCCGGGAGTAAGATAGCGTAGCTTGGCTACACTCAAAAAATTATTATTTATGTTTACTAAAATAATCTAGCAAATATGTCAACTTGAAGATAGAAACACTAACTTGCTTTGATATGCTAACTCACATCCGAAGAAACACAGATAAGTTACCTAGCTTGACATGCTAACTGTCAAAAATAGCTAGGTAGTCTGTGTCAACAACAAGTTTATTAACCACTCCTACAAATGCTAACTTGATTAGGTTCATTATTAAATATGCAAGAGTTCATTCAATGCAGTAATCTAAACAACATAAGAAAACTGGAATATTGCTCTAGCTAGCTTCGCTAATACATTTTAGCACTCTCGTTTTCACGACGTAACTTTTGTTTTCGGGAACAAAACCAAGTTAGCTTTTGGTTTTTCAGACAAAATTGTGACATCTTTAAAGAATGAGACAACCCTGTCAGCTAGCTTACATCCGGGAGTAAGATAGCGTAGCTTGGCTACACTCAAAAAATTATTATTTAAGTTTACTAAAATAATCTAGCAAATATGTCAACTTGAAGATAGAAACACTAACTTGCTTTGATATGCTAACTCACATCCGAAGAAACACAGATAGGTTACCTAGCTTGACATACTAACTGTCAAAAATAGCTAGGTAGTCTGTGTCAACAAGTTTATTAACCACTCCTACAAATGCTAACTTGATTAGGTTCATTATTAAATATGCCAGAGTTCATTCAATGCAGTAATCTAAACAACATAAGAAAACTGGAATATTGCTCTAGCTAGCTTCACTAATACACTTTAGCACTCTCGTTTTCACGACGCAACTTTTGTTTTCGGGAACAAAACCAAGTTAGCTTTTGGTTTTTCAGACAAAATTGTGACATCTTTAAAGAATGAGACAACCCTGTCAGCTAGCTTACATCCGGGAGTAAGATAGCGTAGCATGGCTACACTCAAAAAAAAAAAAAAGATTGTTTACTAAAAACATGTGGAAAATATGTCAACTTGAAGATAGAGACTCCAACTTGCTTTGATATGCTAACTCGCTGCTGAAGAAACACAGATAAGTTACCTAGCTTGACATGCTAACTGTCAAAAATAGCTAGGTAGTCTGTGTCAACAAGAAGTTTATTAACCACTCCTACAAATGCTAACTTGATTAATCCAAACAACATAAGAAAACTCAAAATATAGCTCTAGCGAGCTTTGCTACTACACTTTAGCACTTTAAACGTTTGTTTTCGGGAACAAAACCAAGTTAGCTTTTGGTTTTGAAGACAACATTTTGACATCTTTAAAGAATGAGACAACCCTGTCAGCTAGCTTACATCCGGCAGTAAGATAGCATAGCATGGCTACACTCAAAAAAAGGATTATTATTGTTTCCTAAAAAAATGTGGAAAATATGACAACTTGAAGATAGAACACTAACTTGCTTTGATATGCTAACTCGCTGCTGAAGAAACACAGATAAGTTACCTAGCTTGACATGCTAACTGTCAAAAATAGCTAGGTAGTCTGTGTCAACAAGAAGTTTATTAACCACTCCTACAAATGCTAACTTGATTAATCCAAACAACATAAGAAAACTCAAAATATAGCTCTAGCGAGCTTTGCTACTACACTTTAGCACTTTAAACGTTTGTTTTCGGGAACAAAACCAAGTTAGCTTTTGGTTTTGAAGACAACATTTTGACATCTTTAAAGAATGAGACAACCCTGTCAGCTAGCTTACATCCGGCAGTAAGATAGCATAGCATGGCTACACTCAAAAAAAGGATTATTATTGTTTCCTAAAAAAATTTGGAAAATATGACAACTTGAAGATAGAACACTAACTTGCTTTGATATGCTAACTAGCCGCTGAAGAAACACAGATAGGTTACCTAGCTTGACATGCTAACTGTCAAAAATAGCTAGGTAGTCTGTGTCAACAACAAGTTTATTAACCACTCCTACAAATGCTAACTTGATTAGGTTCATTATTAAATATTCAAGAGTTTAATTCAATGCAGTAATCTAAACAACATAAGAAAATTGGAATATTGCTCTAGCTAGCTTCGCTAATACATTTAAGCACTCTCGTTTTCACGACGTAACTTTTGTTTTCGGGAACAAAACCAAGTTAGCTTTTGGTTTTTTAGACAAAATTGTGACATCTTTAAAGAATGAGACAACCCTGTCAGCTAGCTTACATCCGGGAGTAAGATAGCGTAGCATGGCTACACTCAAAAAAAAAAAAAAGATTGTTTACTAAAAACATGTGGAAAATATGTCAACTTGAAGATAGAGACTCCAACTTGCTTTGATATGCTAACTCGCTGCTGAAGAAACACAGATAAGTTACCTAGCTTGACATGCTAACTGTCAAAAATAGCTAGGTAGTCTGTGTCAACAAGAAGTTTATTAACCACTCCTACAAATGCTAACTTGATTAATCCAAACAACATAAGAAAACTCAAAATATAGCTCTAGCGAGCTTTGCTACTACACTTTAGCACTTTAAACGTTTGTTTTCGGGAACAAAACCAAGTTAGCTTTTGGTTTTGAAGACAACATTTTGACATCTTTAAAGAATGAGACAACCCTGTCAGCTAGCTTACATCCGGCAGTAAGATAGCGTAGCATGGCTACACTAAAAAAAAGGATTATTATTGTTTCCTAAAAAAATGTGGAAAATATGACAACTTGAAGATAGAACACTAACTTGCTTTGATATGCTAACTAGCCGCTGAAGAAACACAGATAGGTTACCTAGCTTGACATGCTAACTGTCAAAAATAGCTAGGTAGTCTGTGTCAACAACAAGTTTATTAACCACTCCTACAAATGCTAACTTGATTAGGGTCATTATTAAATATTCAAGAGTTTAATTCAATGCAGTAATCTAAACAACATAAGAAAATTGGAATATTGCTCTAGCTAGCTTCGCTAATACATTTTAGCACTCTCGTTTTCACGACGTAACTTTTGTTTTCGGGAACAAAACCAAGTTAGCTTTTGGTTTTTCAGACAAAATTGTGACATCTTTAAAGAATGAGACAACCCTGTCAGCTAGCTTACATCCGGGAGTAAGATAGCGTAGCTTGGCTACACTCAAAAAATTATTATTTAAGTTTACTAAAATAATCTAGCAAATATGTCAACTTGAAGATAGAAACACTAACTTGCTTTGATATGCTAACTCACATCCGAAGAAACACAGATAAGTTACCTAGCTTGACATGCTAACTGTCAAAAATAGCTAGGTAATCTGTGTCAACAATAAGTTTATTAACCACTCCTACAAATGCTAACTTGATTAGGTTCATTATTAAATATGCAAGAGTTCATTCAATGCAGTAATCTAAACAACATAAGAAAACTGGAATATTGCTCTAGCTAGCTTCGCTAATACATTTTAGCACTCTCGTTTTCACGACGTAACTTTTGTTTTCGGGAACAAAACCAAGTTAGCTTTTGGTTTTTTAGACAAAATTATGACATCTATAAAGAATGAGACAACCCTGTCAGCTAGCTTACATCCGGGAGTAAGATAGCGTAGCTTGGCTACACTCAAAAAATTATTATTTATGTTTACTAAAATAATCTAGCAAATATGTCAACTTGAAGATAGAAACACTAACTTACTTTGATATGCTAACTCACATCCGAAGAAACACAGATAAATTACCTAGCTTGACATGCTAACTGTCAAAAATAGCTAGGTAATCTGTGTCAACAATAAGTTTATTAACCACTCCTACAAATGCTAACTTGATTAGGTTCACTATTAAATATGCAAGAGTTCATTCAATGCAGTAATCTAAACAACATAAGAAAACTGGAATATTGCTCTAGCTAGCTTCGCTAATATATTTTAGCACTCTCGTTTTCACGACGTAACTTTTGTTTTCGGGAACAAAACCAAGTTAGCTTTTGGTTTTTTAGACATAATTATGACATCTTTAAAGAATGAGACAACCCTGTCAGCTAGCTTACATCCAGGAGTAAGATAGTGTAGCATGGCTACACTCAAAAAAAAAAAAAAGATTGTTTACTAAAAACATGTGGAAAATATGTCAACTTGAAGATAGAGACTCCAACTTGCTTTGATATGCTAACTCGCTGCTGAAGAAACACAGATAAGTTACATAGCTTGACATGCTAACTGTCAAAAATAGCTAGGTAGTCTGTGTCAACAAGAAGTTTATTAACCACTCCTACAAATGCTAACTTGATTAATCCAAACAACATAAGAAAACTCAAAATATAGCTCTAGCGAGCTTTGCTACTACACTTTAGCACTTTAAACGTTTGTTTTCGGGAACAAAACCAAGTTAGCTTTTGGTTTTGAAGACAACATTTTGACATCTTTAAAGAATGAGACAACCCTGTCAGCTAGCTTACATCCGGCAGTAAGATAGCGTAGCATGGCTACACTCAAAAAAAGGATTATTATTGTTTCCTAAAAAAATGTGGAAAATATGACAACTTGAAGATAGAACACTAACTTGCTTTGATATGCTAACTAGCCGCTGAAGAAACACAGATAGGTTACCTAGCTTGACATGCTAACTGTCAAAAATAGCTAGGTAGTCTGTGTCAACAACAAGTTTATTAACCACTCCTACAAATGCTAACTTGATTAGGTTCATTATTAAATATTCAAGAGTTTAATTCAATGCAGTAATCTAAACAACATAAGAAAATTGGAATATTGCTCTAGCTAGCTTCGCTAATACATTTAAGCACACGTTTTCACGACGTAACTTTTGTTTTCGGGAACAAAACCAAGTTAGCTTTTGGTTTTTTAGACAAAATTATGACATCTATAAAGAATGAGACAACCCTGTCAGCTAGCTTACATCCGGGAGTAAGATAGCGTAGCTTGGCTACACTCAAAAAATTATTATTTATGTTTACTAAAATAATCTAGCAAATATGTCAACTTGAAGATAGAAACACTAACTTGCTTTGATATGCTAACTCACATCCGAAGAAACACAGATAAGTTACCTAGCTTGACATGCTAACTGTCAAAAATAGCTAGGTAGTCTTATTAACCACTCCTACAAATGCTAACTTGATTAGGGTCATTATTAAATATTCAAGAGTTTAATTCAATGCAGTAATCTAAACAACATAAGAAAACTGGAATATTGCTCTAGCTAGCTTCGCTAATACATTTTAGCACTCTCGTTTTCACGACGTAACTTTTGTTTTCGGGAACAAAACCAAGTTAGCTTTTGGTTTTTCAGACAAAATTGTGACATCTTTAAAGAATGAGACAACCCTGTCAGCTAGCTTACATCCGGGAGTAAGATAGCGTAGCTTGGCTACACTCAAAAAATTATTATTTAAGTTTACTAAAATAATCTAGCAAATATGTCAACTTGAAGATAGAAACACTAACTTGCTTTGATATGCTAACTCACATCCGAAGAAACACAGATAAGTTACCTAGCTTGACATGCTAACTGTCAAAAATAGCTAGGTTGTCTGTGTCAACAAGAAGTTTATTAACCACTCCTACAAATGCTAACTTGATTAGGTTCATTATTAAATATGCAAGAGTTCATTCAATGCAGTAATCTAAACAACATAAGAAAACTGGAATATTGCTCTAGCTAGCTTCGCTAATACATTTTAGCACTCTCGTTTTCACGACGTAACTTTTGTTTTCGGGAACAAAACCAAGTTAGCTTTTGGTTTTTCAGACAAAATTGTGACATCTTTAAAGAATGAGACAACCCTGTCAGCTAGCTTACATCCGGGAGTAAGATAGCGTAGCTTGGCTACACTCAAAAAATTATTATTTAAGTTTACTAAAATAATCTAGCAAATATGTCAACTTGAAGATAGAAACACTAACTTACTTTGATATGCTAACTCACATCCGAAGAAACACAGATAAATTACCTAGCTTGACATGCTAACTGTCAAAAATAGCTAGGTAATCTGTGTCAACAATAAGTTTATTAACCACTCCTACAAATGCTAACTTGATTAGGTTCATTATTAAATATGCAAGAGTTCATTCAATGCAGTAATCTAAACAACATAAGAAAACTGGAATATTGCTCTAGCTAGCTTCGCTAATACACTTTAGCACTCTCGTTTTCACGACGTAACTTTTGTTTTCGGGAACAAAACCAAGTTAGCTTTTGGTTTTTTTAGACAAAATTATGACATCTTTAAAGAATGAGACAACCCTGTCAGCTAGCTTACATCCAGGAGTAAGATAGCGTAGCATGGCTACACTCAAAAAAAAAAAAAAGATTGTTTACTAAAAACATGTGGAAAATATGTCAACTTGAAGATAGAGACTCCAACTTGCTTTGATATGCTAACTCGCTGCTGAAGAAACACAGATAAGTTACATAGCTTGACATGCTAACTGTCAAAAATAGCTAGGTAGTCTGTGTCAACAAGAAGTTTATTAACCACTCCTACAAATGCTAACTTGATTAATCCAAACAACATAAGAAAACTCAAAATATAGCTCTAGCGAGCTTTGCTACTACACTTTAGCACTTTAAACGTTTGTTTTCGGGAACAAAACCAAGTTAGCTTTTGGTTTTGAAGACAACATTTTGACATCTTTAAAGAATGAGACAACCCTGTCAGCTAGCTTACATCCGGCAGTAAGATAGCGTAGCATGGCTACACTCAAAAAAAGGATTATTATTGTTTCCTAAAAAAATGTGGAAAATATGACAACTTGAAGATAGAACACTAACTTGCTTTGATATGCTAACTAGCCGCTGAAGAAACACAGATAGGTTACCTAGCTTGACATGCTAACTGTCAAAAATAGCTAGGTAGTCTGTGTCAACAACAAGTTTATTAACCACTCCTACAAATGCTAACTTGATTAGGTTCATTATTAAATATTCAAGAGTTTAATTCAATGCAGTAATCTAAACAACATAAGAAAATTGGAATATTGCTCTAGCTAGCTTCGCTAATACATTTTAGCACTCTCGTTTTCACGACGTAACTTTTGTTTTCGGGAACAAAACCAAGTTAGCTTTTGGTTTTTTAGACAAAATTATGACATCTATAAAGAATGAGACAACCCTGTCAGCTAGCTTACATCCGGGAGTAAGATAGCGTAGCTTGGCTACACTCAAAAAATTATTATTTATGTTTACTAAAATAATCTAGCAAATATGTCAACTTGAAGATAGAAACACTAACTTGCTTTGATATGCTAACTCACATCCGAAGAAACACAGATAAGTTACCTAGCTTGACATGCTAACTGTCAAAAATAGCTAGGTAGTCTGTGTCAACAACAAGTTTATTAACCACTCCTACAAATGCTAACTTGATTAGGTTCATTATTAAATATGCAAGAGTTCATTCAATGCAGTAATCTAAACAACATAAGAAAACTGGAATATTGCTCTAGCTAGCTTCGCTAATACATTTTAGCACTCTCGTTTTCACGACGTAACTTTTGTTTTCGGGAACAAAACCAAGTTAGCTTTTGGTTTTTCAGACAAAATTGTGACATCTTTAAAGAATGAGACAACCCTGTCAGCTAGCTTACATCCGGGAGTAAGATAGCGTAGCTTGGCTACACTCAAAAAATTATTATTTAAGTTTACTAAAATAATCTAGCAAATATGTCAACTTGAAGATAGAAACACTAACTTGCTTTGATATGCTAACTCACATCCGAAGAAACACAGATAGGTTACCTAGCTTGACATACTAACTGTCAAAAATAGCTAGGTAGTCTGTGTCAACAAGTTTATTAACCACTCCTACAAATGCTAACTTGATTAGGTTCATTATTAAATATGCCAGAGTTCATTCAATGCAGTAATCTAAACAACATAAGAAAACTGGAATATTGCTCTAGCTAGCTTCACTAATACACTTTAGCACTCTCGTTTTCACGACGCAACTTTTGTTTTCGGGAACAAAACCAAGTTAGCTTTTGGTTTTTCAGACAAAATTGTGACATCTTTAAAGAATGAGACAACCCTGTCAGCTAGCTTACATCCGGGAGTAAGATAGCGTAGCATGGCTACATGCAATAATTACCAGGATCTTTATGCCTACTTAAAAACCTGGAAAATATGTCAACTTGAAGATAAAAACACTAACTTACTTTGATATGCTAACTAGCTGCCGATGAAACACAGATAAGCTACCTAGCTTGACATGCTAACTGTCAAAAATAGTTAGGTAGTCTGTGTCAACAAGAAGTTTATTAACCACTCCTACAAATGCTAACTTGATTAATCTAAACAACATAAGAAAACTCGAAATATTACTCTAGCGAGCTTCGCTAATACATTTTAGCACTCTCGTTTTCACGACGCAACTTTTGTTTTCGGGAACAAAACCAATTTAGCTTTTGGTTTTTTAGACAAAATTATGACATCTTTAAAGAATGAGACAACCCTGTCAGCTAGCTTACATCCGGCAGTAAGATAGCGTAGCATTGCTACACTCGAGAAAAAAAAAAAAAAAGATTGTTTACTAAAAACATGTGGAAAATATGTCAACTTGAAGATAGAGACTCCAACTTGCTTTGATATGCTAACTCGCTGCTGAAGAAACACAGATAAATTACATAGCTTGACATGCTAACTGTCAAAAATAGCTAGGTAGTCTGTGTCAACAAGAAGTTTATTAACCACTCCTACAAATGCTAACTTGATTAATCCAAACAACATAAGAAAACTCAAAATATAGCTCTAGCGAGCTTTGCTACTACACTTTAGCACTTTAAACGTTTGTTTTCGGGAACAAAACCAAGTTAGCTTTTGGTTTTGAAGACACAATTTTGACATCTTTAAAGAATGAGACAACCCTGTCAGCTAGCTTACATCCGGGAGTAAGATAGCGTAGCATGGCTACACGTAAAAAAAAGGATTATTATTGTTTCCTAAAAAAATGTGGAAAATATGACAACTTGAAGATAGAAACACTAACTTGCTTTGATATGCTAACTCGCTGCCAAAATACACGGATAAGTTACCTAGCTTGACATGCTAACTGTCAAAAATAGCTAGGTAGTCTGTGTCAACAATAAGTTTATTAACCACTCCTACAAATGCTAACTTGATTAGGTTAAATATGCAAGAGTTTAATTCAATGCAGTAATCTAAACAACATAAGAAAACTGGAATATTACTCTAGCTAGCTTCGCTAATACATTTTAGCACTCTCATTTTCACGACGTAACTTTTGTTTTCGGGAACAAAACCAAGTTAGCTTTTGGTTTTTCAGACAAAATTGTGACATCTTTAAAGAATGAGACAACCCTGTCAGCTAGCTTACATCCAGGAGTAAGATAGCGTAGCATGGCTACACTCAAAAAAAAAAAAAAAAGATTGTTTACTAAAAACATGTGGCAAATATGTTAACTTGAAGATAGAGACTCCAACTTGCTTTGATATGCTAACTCGCTGCTGAAGAAACACAGATAAGTTACCTAGCTTGACATGCTAACTGTCAAAAATAGCTAGGTAGTCTTTGTAAACAACAAGTTTATTAACCACTCCTACAAATGCTAACTTGATTAGGTTCATTATTAAATATGTAAGAGTTCATTCAATGCAGTAATCTAAACAATATAAGAAAACTGGAATATTGCTCTAGCTAGCTTCGACACTTTAGCACTCTTGTTTTCACGACAAAACGTTTGTTTTCGGGAACAAAACCAAGTTAGCTTTTGGTTTTGAAGACAAAATTTTGACATCTTTAAAGAATGAGACAACCCTGTCAGCTAGCTTACATCCGGGAGTAAGATAGCGTAGCATGGCTACACGCAAAAAAAGGATTATTATTGTTTCCTAAAAAATTTTGGAAAATATGACAACTTGAAGATAGAAACACTAACTTGCTTTGATATGCTAACTAGCTGATGAAGAAACACGGATAAGTTACCTAGCTTGACATGCTAACTGTCAAAAATAGCTAGGTAGTCTGTGTCAACAAGAAGTTTATTAACCACTCCTACAAATGCTAACTTGATTAGGTTCACTATTAAATATGGAAGAGTTCATTCAATGTAGTAATCTAAACAACATAAGAAAACTGGAATATTGCTCTAGCTAGCTTCACTAATACACTTTAGTACTCTCGTTTTCACGACGTAACTGTTGTTTTCAGGAACAAAACGTTGGTTTTCGAGAACAAAACCAAGTTAGCTTTTGTTTTTTTAGACAAAATTGTGACATCTTTAAAGAATGAGACAACCCTGTCAGCTAGCTTACATCCGGGAGTCAGAGAGCGTAGCATGGCTACACTCAAAACAAATATTATTATTGTTTACTAAAAAGGCAAATATGTCAACTTGAAGATACACTAACTTGCTTTTATAAGCTAACACCGATAACGTACCAAGCTTGGCGTGCTAACTGCCAAAAATAGCTAGCGAGCCTGTGTAATAAAACAACCACACCTCCATCCATCCATCCATTCATCTTCCTCCGCTCATCCGAGGTCGGGTCACGGGGGCAGCAGCCTAAGCAGGGAAGCCCAGACTTCCCTCTCCCCAGCCACTTCGTCCAGCTCTTCCTGGAGGATCCCGAGGCGTTCCCAGGCCAGCCGGGAGACATAGTCTTCCCAATGTGTCCTGGGTCTTCCACGTGGCCTCCTACCGGATGGACGCGCCTTAAATACCTAGGGAGGTGTTCGGGTGGCATCCTGACCAGATGCCCGAACCACCTCATCTGGCTCCTCTCAATGTAGAGGAGCAACGGCTTTACTCTGAGCTCCTCCCGGATGGCAGAGCTTCTCACCCTATCTCTAAGGGAGAGACCCACCACCCGGCGGAGGAAACTCATTTCGGCCGCTTGTACCCGTGATCTTGTCCTTTCGGTCATAACCCAAAGCTCTTGACCATAGGTGAGGATGGGAACGTAGATTGACCGGTAAATTGAGAGCTTTGCCTTCCGGCTCAGCTCCTTCTTCACCACAACGGATCGATACAGCGTCCGCATTACTGAAGACGCCGCACCGATCCGCCTGTCCATCTCACGATCCACTCTTCCCTCACTCGTGAACAAGACTCCGAGGTACTTGAACTCCTCCACTTGGAGCAAGATCTCCTCCCCCCCCCCCCTCTAGGGGAGACCGAATGCAATGGATGTCGAGTGGGTCTAACATAATATTGTGAGAGTCCAGTCCATAGTGGATCTAACATAATAGTGTGAGAGTCCAGTCCATAGTGGATCCAACATAATAGTGTGAGAGTCCAGTCCATAGTGGATCCAACATAATAGTGTGAGAGTCCAGTCCATAGTGGATCTAACATAATAGTGTGAGAGTCCAGTCCATAGTGGATCCAACATAATAGTGTGAGAGTCCAGTCCATAGTGGATCTAACATAGTGTGAGAGTCCAGTCCATAGTGGATCTAACATAATAGTGTGAGAGTCCAGTCCATAGTGGATCTAACATAATAGTGAGAGTCCAGTCCATAGTAGATCTAACATAATAGTGAGAGTCCAGTCCATAGTGGAACTAACATAATAGTGTGAGAGACCAGTCCATAGTGGATCTAACATAATAGTGAGAGTCCAGTCCATAGTGGAACTAACATAATAGTGTGAGAGACCAGTCCATAGTGGATCCAACATAATAGTGAGAGTCCAGTCCATAGTGGATCTAACATAATAGTGAGAGTCCAGTCCATAGTGGATCTAACATAATAGTGTGAGTCCAGTCCATAGTGGATCTAACATAATAGTGAGAGTCCAGTCCATAGTGGATCTAACATAATAGTGTGAGAGTCCAGTCCATAGTGGATCTAACATAATAGTGAGAGTCCAGTCCATAGTGGATCTAACATAATAGTGTGAGAGTCCAGTCCATAGTGGATCTAACATAATAGTGTGAGAGTCCAGTCCATAATGGATCTAACATAATAGTGTGAGAGTCCAGTCCATAGTGGATCTAACATAATAGTGAGAGTCCAGTTCATAGTGGATCCAACATAATAGTAAGAGTCCAGTCCATAGTGGATCTAACATAATAGTGTGAGAGTCCAGTCCATAGTGGATCTAACATAATAGTGAGAGTCCAGTCCATAGTGGATCTAACATAATAGTGAGAGTCCAGTCCATAGTGGAACTAACATAATAGTGTGAGAGACCAGTCCATAGTGGATCCAACATAATAGTGAGAGTCCAGTCCATAGTGGATCTAACATAATAGTGTGAGAGTCCAGTCCATATTGGGTCTGACATAATAGTGAAAGTCCAGTCCATAGTGGATCTAACATAATATTGTGAGAGTCCAGTTCATAGTGGATCTAACATAATATTGTGAGAGTCCAGTCCATAGTGGATCCAAAATAATAGTAAGAGTCCAGTCCACAGTGGGGTCAGCAGGAAACCCTCCCGAGCGGAGACGGGTCAGCAGCGCAGAGATGTTCCCAACCGATACACATGCGAGCGGTCCACCCCGGGTCCCGACTCTGGACAGCCAGCACTTCATCCATGGCCACCAGACCTGTGTGTCTCCCCCTCCATAAGGGATAGGGGGGAGCAGAGGAGAAAAGAAAAGAAACGGCAGATCACCTGGTCTAAAAGGGGGGTCTATTTAAAGGTTAGAGTATACAAATGAGTTTTAAGATGGGACTTAAATGCTTCTACTGAGGTAGCATCTCTAACTGTTACCGGGAGGGCATTCCATAGTACTGGAGCCCCAATAGAAAACGCTCTATAGCCCACAGACTTTTTTTGGGCTCTGGGAATCACTAAAAAGCCAGAGTTCTTTGAACGCAGATTTCTTGCCGGGACATATGGTACAATGCAATCAGCAAGATAGGATGGAGCTAGACCGTGTAGTATTTTATACGTAAGTAGTAAAACCTTAAAGTCACATCTTAAGTGCACAGGAAGCCAGTGCAGGTGAGCCAATTTAGGCGTAATATGATCAAACTTTCTTGTTCTTGTCAAAAGTCTAGCAGCCGCATTTTGTACCAACTGTAATCTTTGAGTTCTGAACCATGGGACTGTCAATAACCTCAATCGTAAAGATACTAACAGACAATCACACTCTGGACGAGTGAAATCATCAAGGACACCACAGAACGTTGGATGCAGTCAGAGACTCTGTTGGTCGCAGCCCACGCAAGTCTGTGCGTCGACCAAGTCAGGAGCTTGGCATGAACCGGGAGTCTCTGCGGAGAATTTTGATGTCAGATCTGGACCTCTATCCTTACAGGAGACAGATGAAACAAAAGCTTCCTCCTGCCGACATGAGGAAACGAGTGATCATGTGCCAGTGGTTTTGCGATAAGATTGACGCTGCGCCAGACTTCCTTGACAATGTCTGGTTTTCGGATGAGGGACATTTTCTGCTGTCAGGTCATGTGGACTCTAAGAACAACACACCCTGAGTACTGTCTGCAAAGGCCATTACACTCTGTCAAGTGCACTGCATGGCTCGCCATCTCCAAACATGGCATCATTGGACCATTCTGGTTCACGGTCCAATGCCTTCTCCAAGTCCACAAAGCACCTGTAGACTGGCTGGGCAAACTCCCATGCACCCTCCAGGACCCTGCCCAGAGTATAGAGCTGGTCCACAGTTCCACGACACCTACTAATGCTAACTCTATTAGGTATATTATACATGCTAGTGCTAACCCCCGGCTAGCTTGATGCACGTCTGAAGATGTGACGCCCTCATTTGCATACTGCTTTGCATAACGTCTAATTTCCCCCGACTAAAGTGACAGCGCGAGTTGGCGCGACGCGGCGTTTATTAGCGCGACGTGCCTATACGTGCGTTCGACGGAGACACGCTGGCCTCTCGCAGGTGTGACGGCATCACTTATCAAAAAGTGGGAATAAACGCGAGTGCCATCCGCTCAGCTGACTCCTCCATCAAGCGCCGCACGTTTGTGGCGTCGCCGCGCGTTTACGATTCCCGTTTGAAAGCCGCCAAACGGGACGAGCCGCTACAAACCCTCTGGGAACGCCCGGCCCCCGCCGGATGTTTTTTTGTTATCAATTTGCTGCGGTAATGAAAGATCTTTTAAGTGTCAGTGAACGCCACACAAACTAGCCGAGAGCTCGAATAGGATTGAAAGCAAGGTTAGCATGATGTATGCTAGGTTAGCTTAAATGACTCCAAACGCCACATGGCCTAGCGGCTAAACACTGGGATTACGTTGTAGCTAGCTAGCTCTGTTCGCGAGCACAGCCGTCCTGTCAGCCTTGCCAGGAAGTGATTGTGATGAAGCAGCTATGTGTTAGCACCTCTTGCTAATTGGCGGGGTGGGCGGTGCTTAAACGACCCCCACATGGCTTAGCGGCTAAACACCGGGATTACGTCGTAGTTAGCTAGCTCCGTCCGCGAGCAGAACCATTCCAGGAAGTGATTGTGATTAAGCAGCTACGTGTTAGCACCGCTTGCTAATTGGCGTGGTGGGCGGTGCTTAAATGACCCCCAACGCCACATGGCCTAGCGGCTAAACGTGATGACGTTGTCGCTAGCTAGCTCCGTGGTCATGTGACTGTCAGCCTTTCCAGGAAGTGATTGTGATGAAGCAGCTACGTGTTAGCACCTCTTGCTAATTGGCGGGGTGGGCGGTGCTTAAATGACCCCCAACACCACATGGCCTAGCGGCTAAACACCGGCATTACGTTGTAGCTAGCTTCGTCCGCGAGCACAACTGTTCCAGGAAGTGATTGTGATGAAGCAGCTACGTTTTAGCACCTCTTGCTAATTGGCGGGGTGGGCGGTGCTTAAACGACCCCCACATGGCTTAGCGGCTAAACACCGGGATTACGTCGTAGTTAGCTAGCTCCGTCCGCGAGCAGAACCATTCCAGGAAGTGATTGTGATTAAGCAGCTACGTGTTAGCACCGCTTGCTAATTGGCGTGGTGGGCGGTGCTTAAATGACCCCCAACGCCACATGGCCTAGCGGCTAAACGTGATGACGTTGTCGCTAGCTAGCTCCGTGGTCATGTGACTGTCAGCCTTTCCAGGAAGTGATTGTGATGAAGCAGCTACGTGTTAGCACCGCTTGCTAATTGGCGGGGTGGGCGTTGCTTAAATGACCCCCAACACCACATGGCCTAGCGGCTAAACACCGGCATTACGTTGTAGATAGCTTCGTCCGCGAGCACAACTGTTCCAGGAAGTGATTGTGATGAAGCAGCTGCGTGTTAGCACATCTTGCTAATAGGCGGGGTGGGCGCTGCTTAAATGACCCCCAACGCCACATGGCCTAGCGGCTAAACACCGGGATTATGTTGTAGCCAGCTAGCTTCGTCAGCGAGCACAACGGTTCCAGGAAGTGATTGTGATGAAGCAGCTACGTGTTAGCACCGCTTGCTAATTGGCGGGGTGGGCGGTGCTTAAATGACCCCCAACACCACATGGCCTAGCGGCTAAACACCGGGATTACGTCGTAGCTAGCTCGCCCCGTCCGCGAGCACAACCGTTCCAGGAAATGATTAGGATGAAGCAGCTACGTGTTAGCACCTTTGGCTAAATAGTGGGGTGGGCAATGCTTAAATGACCCCCAACGCCACATGGCCTAGCGGCTAAATGTGATGACGTTGTCACTAGCTAGCTCCGTGGTCATGTGACTGTCAGCCTTTCCAGGAAGTGATTGTGATGAAGCAGCTACGTGTTAGCACCGCTTGCTAATTGGCGGGGTGGGCGGTGCTAAAATGACCCCCAACACCACATGGCCTAGCGGCTAAACACCGGCATTACGTTGTAGCTAGCTAGCTTCGTCCGCGAGCACAACTGTTCCAGGAAGTGATTGTGATGAAGCAGCTGCGTGTTAGCACATCTTGCTAATAGGCGGGGTGGGCGGTGCTTAAATGACCCCCAACACCACATGGCCTAGCGGTTAAACACCGGGATTACGTTGTAGCTAGCTCGCTCCGTCCGCGAGCAGAACCGTCATGTCAGCCTTTCCAGGAAGTGATTGTGATGAAGCAGCTACGTGTTAGCACCGCTTGCTAATTAGCGGGGTGGGCGGTGCCACTGAAGGCGGAGGAGAGTTTGCAAAGTCAAGGTCTTCTCCTTCCTTCTAATGACTCAGAGAATTGGTATTCTGGCCAGCAACACCCGCAGGCTAGTTAATCAATGTGTCAGTGCGCTACCTGCGACATGAACATGTGCTTTAGCAGTTCATTCCTGCACCTGAAGTACTCCACACAAGACCCTCTGGTGTAGACCACCTCTACCTGTCCTGACAAGCTAACTCAATGACTTAAAAAAACGGGTGCGCTAACACAGTTTGGTCACTTTAGCTCAGAGTTAGCATTAGCATAAGAATGTGGCAGCAACTCGCTACCAAAGAACATGTCTTATATACATGATGCAAGTATATAAGAAGTATCTAGTAACATTTATAATAACATGTCATTTATACACAATGTAAGTATATATGTCATGTAGTAGCATTCATAAGAACATGTCATATATACATGATGTAAGTATATATGTAGTATCTAGTAACATTTATAATAGCATGTCATATATGCATGATGTAATTAAATGTGTAGTATCTAGTAACATTCATAATAACATGTCATATACGCATGATGTAAGTATATATGTAGTATCTAATAACATTCATATTAACATGTCATATATGCATGATGTAAGTAAATATGTAGTATCTAGTAACATTCATAATAACATGTCATATATGCATGATGTAAGTAAATATGTAGTATCTAGTAACAATCATAATAACATGTCATATATGCATGATGTAAGTAAATATGTAGTATCAAGTAACATTCATAATAACATGTCATATATACATGATGTAAGTAAAAGTTAAAGTTAAAGTTAAAGTACCAATGATTGTCACACACACGAGGTGTGGCGAAATTATTCTCTGCATTTGACCCATCACCCTTGATCACCCCCTGGGAGGTGAGGGGAGCAGTGGGCAGCAGCGGTGGCTGCGCCCGGGAATCATTTTGGTGATTTAACCCCCAATTCCAACCCTTGATGCTGAGTGCCAAGCAGGGAGGTAATGGGTCCCATTTTTATAGTCTTTGGTATGACTCGGCCGGGATTTGAACTCCCAACCTACCGATCTCAGGACGGACACTCTAACCACTAGGCCACTGAGTAGGTAATATGTAGTATCTAGTAACGATCATAGTAACATGTCAGATATGCATGATGTAAGTAAATATGTAGTGTCTAGTAACATTCATAATAACATATATGTGCATGATGTAAGTAAATATGTAGTAACTAGCAACATTCATAATAACATGTCATGTATACATGATGTAAGTAAATATGTAGTATCTAGTAACAATCAAAATAACATGTCATATATGCATGATGTAAGTAAATATGTAGTATCTAGTAACATTCATAATAACATGTCATATATGCATGATGTAAGTAAATAGGTAGTATTTCGTAACTTTCATAATAACATGTCATATATGCATGATGTAAGTAAATATGTAGTATCTTGTAACATTCATAATAACATGTCATATATGCATGATGTAAGTAAATATGTAGTATCTAGAAACATTCGTAAATAAGCAGGAAATAAAACAAATAACTTGGTTTTGACTAAATTATTCTTGGTACCTGATAAGGTGTGAGTCTGTGGACTCCCAACGGTTACATTCTGATTCCCTGGGGCGACGATTCGATGCTAAATCAATTTTAATCCAGACCGGTTTTGAAAATCCAAAATTTGGCTAAATATTTATAGTAACAGGTTTTTTTTTCAAACCAGGTCCTGTTCACACTGCACTTAGTACTGAAACTGAATCACATCTGAATACTGATTCTTATTCATCCCAATTCTAAATAAATTCATCATTTTCTAAAAATCAATTATAAAAGTATGTTTATTTTTTTCAGTCAATTTAAAAAAATCCCATATATATATATATATACATATAAATAATATATACTGAAATTCGGGAGTCTCCCGAAAAATTCGGGAGGGTTGGCAAGTATGATGTATGGATATACTGTATGTATGTGTGTATATATGTATATGTATGTATATACATATATGCATGTATGTATGTGTATATATATATCTGCGATGAGGTGGCGACTTGACCAGGGTGTACACCACCTTCCGCCCGTGTGCAGTTGGGATAGGCTCCAGCACCCCTCGCAACCCCATAAGGGACAAGCAAGCAGTAGATATATATAAATATTGTCATGATCCGTAGTCTGGACTCCTTTAGTTCCTGTTTGTGCACCTCCTGAGTTCGTTACCATGGCTACTTATTATTTGCACCTGCCTCTTGTGTTCCGGACGCTCACCTGTTGCTCATCAAGAGACTTTATTTAAGCCTGCCTTTGCCAGTCAGTCGGGCTGGCTTCTTTGTTTGCTTCATGCTCGCGTCACGTAAGTTTTGCTTGTCCCCTAGCCTATGCTAAGTTTAGTTTCGAGTGTGATTGGCACCTTGTTCCGTCGGTTGGTTTTCTGTTTTTGTACCTCTTTGAGTGTTTTTTTTGAGAATCAAATGATGTTCCTACCTGCAAGTCCTGTCCAGAGTCGTCCGTTTGCATCCCAAGAAAACGAATTGCGCATTATATATATATATATATATATATATATATATATATATATATATATATATATATATATATATATACATTGTTTTTAATACCTTTGCAAAATTAAAAGAAAAGCTTTTCCCATTGTCATAATGGGGTATTGTTTAGAATTGTGAGAACAAAAAAATTATTTTTGGCTTTTTGGAGTGAAACGCTGTGAATACTTTCCAGATGCACTTCATATCGGAGATTTTAGATGCTAGCTGAAATAATCCGATATTTATTTTTGTATTTGTGTACTTTTGTATTTTGTTGGAGAAGTATAAAGGTCTTAAACCTAAACAACATACATTTTGAAGCTGGATGGCTCGACATGCTAACATTAGCTTAGCCTAAGGTCATACTTGCCAACCCTCCCGGATTTTCCGAAATTCAGCGCCTCTCCCGAAAACCTCCCGGGACAAATTTTCTCCCGAAAATCTCCCGAAATTCAGGCGGAGCTGGAAGCCACGCCCCCTCCAGCTCCATGCGGACCTGAGTGACGTCAGGTGCGCAACACCACGTAAATCGTTGGCCAACCAAAAAGTGACCCCAGTGCGCTATAGCCAACATTCACCAGGAGATGGCAACAGACAAACATAGATCACTATTACATTCCTACCCTTTTAGAAATGCATAGAAGTTACTCAAAATAAATAAACAACCCAACCAAAAAATGCAGCAGCTCAATTAAAATACTCTACTTAAGCCACATTCTTTTCTTTCTTTTTTTAGTACTGAACTCTTAACCCTCATTTGTAAAAAAAAAAAAAAATAACATGCTTATTATACAAACAGTATTTGTACACCTTTAACACAGATTTTTATACTGTCTTCAGAGATTCAGTTTTTTTGGTGGTACTCGAAACCTTTCTGGGTGTTCAGCATGGTTAGAAAAATAGTGACAGAGAATAGAACAAGGATGGACAATTCAACCCTTAACTCAACAATGAGTAGATGAGTGTTATGTGTGTGTATATGTGTAAATAAATGAACACTGAAATTCAAGTATTTATTTCTTTATATATATATATATATATATATATATATATATATATATATATATGTATATATATAATCAAATAAATATATATATAGCTAGAATTCACTGAAAGTCAAGTATTTCTTATATATATATATATATATATATATATATATATATATATATATATATATATATATATATATATGAAATACTTGACTTGGTGAATTCTAGCTGTAAATATACTCCTCCCCTCTTAGCCCCGCCCCAACCACACCCCCGCCCCACCCGACCACGCCCCCCCCCCCCCCCCCCCCCCCCCCCCCGAAATCGGAGGTCTCAAGGTTGGCAAGTATGCCTAAGGTTAGCATGTTAGCATAAATAGTCATCAGTGAATCAGTGCTGTTTGCGTCCCTGGGAAGTCAAATATGTAAACGTACCATCAAGTTGATTGTGAAAGACATGTTTTGCTACGCAGATTTAATGAATACAATACTAGAAATATTTGCACAGTCAGCAATATTTGACATATTTACTAATTGTATGCTAAAAGTAGACTCCTGCTAGTTCCTCACATGACTCACCTGGCTGCACCCGACTGTGCGCTTTACGAATCAGCGCTCGCACACCTGACTGACAAGCAGCTCCTAACATCGCAATATTTGATTTTTCTTCTTCTCTAATCTGCGCAGCTGAGCAGAAGTAACCGCGCGGAAAAATGTCCGATAAGTGATTGTTGCATTGCAATTGGGAGGTCCATGCATCACATTGCCTTCAATAGCACTTTTAAAAAAAAATTTATTACACTTTTCTCTTGCTGTCCTGGCAATGTTTCACATCAGACTGAAAGTGTAGAGACAACTTGAACAACTTTGTACAAAAAAAACTCAAAGTCAAACTATTCACCTTGACAGAGACAATTAGGTGTTTGCAGAGTGACACTGCCACCTATTGGCCTTTTATAAGTACTGCTGGAATGAAATCGACTTAATCAAAACAGCTCTCACGCAAGAAAAAAATTTGTTGTAAAACAACACAAAAAGAATGCCATTGTGAGTACATATACACATGTTAGCATGTCAGCTAATGCTAACGAGGCTAGCTTGATTACATTACGATAGCACGTGCAAATATGCACGAAAACACTCCTACAGACATCACACATGGGACACTTTAGTGAATAAGAATAGTTTTAGTTATATTGTAAAACTTACAAACGTAGCTTGGAGTGATGAATGAAGAATCCATTCGAGTAGAAACGCTATGGACGGCTAAGGTTAACGTTTTAGAGAGGTCATCCACAAACTGGGGTCATATTTCAGACGGTTAAAATTGTGATTCACCGTCATATGGTGGTCAGCTTCTGGCGATCAAAAGTTGTTTGCCAAAAACTTCATTAGCATTAGCATGTCAGTTAATGCTAACGAGGCTAGCTTGATTACATTACGATAGCACGTGCAAATATGCACGAAAACACTCCTACAGACATCACACATGGGACACTTTAGTGAGAAAGAATAGTTTTAGTTATATTGTAAAACTTACAATCGTAACTTGGAGTGATGAATGAAGAATCCATTAGAGTAGAAACGCTATAAATGGCTAAGGTTAACGTTTTAGAGAGGTCATCCACAAACTGGGGTCATATTTCGGACGGTTGAAAATGTTATCGGAATATTTCCCGTCATATGGTGGTCAGCTTCTGGCGATCAAAAGTTGTTTGCCAAAAACTTCATTAGCATTAGCATGTCAGCTAATGCTAACGAGGCTAGCTTGATTACATTACGATAGCAGGTACAAATATGTACGAAAACACTCCTACAGACATCACACATGGGACACTTTAGTCAGTAAGAATTGTTTTAGTTATATTGTAAAACTTACAAACGTTGCTTGGCGTGAAGAATGAAGAATCCATTCGAGTAGAAACGCTATGGATGGCTAAGCCAGTAATGTTTTAGAGAGGTTATCCACAAACTGGGGTCATATTTCAGATGGTTAAAAAATGTTTTCCCCGTCATATGGTGGTCAGCTTCTGGCGATCAAAAGTTGTTTGCCAAAAACTTAATTAACATTAACATGGCAGCTAATGCTAACGAGGTTAGCTTGATTACATTACGATAGCACGTGCAAATATGCATGAAAACACTCCTACAGACATCACACATGGGACACTTTAGTGAGTAAGAATAGTTTTAGTTATATTGTAAAACTTACAAACGTTGCTTGGCGTGAAGAATGAAGAATCCATTCGAGTAGAAACGCTATGGACGGCTAAGGTTAATGTTTTAGAGAGGTTATCCACAAACTGGGGTCATATTTCAGACGGTTAAAAATGTTATTCCCCGTCATATGGTGGTTAGCTTCTGGCGATCAAAAGTTGTTTGCCAAAAACTTAATTAGCATTAGCATGTCAGCTAATGCTAACGAGGCTAGCGTGATTACATTACGATAGCAGGTACAAATATGCATGAAAACACTCCTACAGACATCACACATGGGACACTTTAGTCAGTAAGAATAGTTTTAGTTATATTGTAAAACTTACAAACGTTGCTTGGCGTGAAAAATGAAGAATCCATTTGAGTAGAAACGCTATGGACGGCTAAGGTTAATGTTTTAGAAAGGTTATCCACAAACTGGGGTCATATTTCAGACGGTTAACAATGTTATTCACCGTCATATGGTGGTCAGCTTCTGGCGATCAAAAGTTGTTTGCCAAAAACTTAATTAGCATTAACATGTCAGCTAAAGCTAACGAGGCTAGCTTGATTACATTACGATAGCACGTGCAAATATGCATGAAAACACTCCTACAGACATCACACATGGGACACTTTAGTCAGTAAGAATAGTTTTAGTTATATTGTAAAACTTACAAACGTTGCTTGGCGTGAAGAATGAAGAATCCATTCGAGTAGAAACGCTATGGATGGCTAAGTTTAATGTTTTAGAGAGGTTATCCACAAACTGGGGTCATATTTCAGATGGTTAAAAAATGTTTTCCCCGTCATATGGTGGTCAGCTTCTGGCGATCAAAAGTTGTCTGCCAAAAACTTAATTAGCATTAGCATGTCAGCTAATGCTAACGAGGCTAGCTTGACTACATTACAATAGCAGGTACAAATATGTACGAAAACACTCCTACAGACATCACACATGGGACACTTTAGTGAGTAAGAATAGTTTTAGTTATATTGTAAAACTTACAATCTTTGCTAGGAGTGATGAATGAAGAATCCATACGAGTAGAAACGCTATGGATGGCTAAGGTTAACGTTTTAGAGAGGTCATCCACAAACTCGGGTCATATTTTGGATGATTGAAAATGTTATCAGAATATTCCCTGCCATATGGTGGTCAGCTTCTGGCGATCAAAAGTTGTTTGCCAAAAACTTCATTAGCATTAACATGTTAGCTAATGTTAACGAGGTTAGCTTGATTACATTGCGATAGCACGTGCAAATATGCATGAAAACACTCCTACAGACATCACACATGGGACGCTTTAGTAATTAAGAATAGTTTTAGTTATATTGTAAAACTTACAAACGTTGCTTAAAGAATCCATACGAGTAGAAACGCTATGGACGGCTAAGGTTAACGTTTTAGAGAGGTCATCCACAAACTGGGGTCATATTTCAGACGGTTAACAATGTTATTCACCGTCATATGGTGGTCAGCTTCTGGCGATCAAAAGTTGTTTGCCAAAAACTTAATTAGCATTAACATGTCAGCTAAAGCTAACGAGGCTAGCTTGATTACATTACGATAGCACGTGCAAATATGCATGAAAACACTCCTACAGACATCACACATGGGACACTTTAGTCAGTAAGAATAGTTTTAGTTATATTGTAAAACTTACAAACGTTGCTTGGCGTGAAGAATGAAGAATCCATTCGAGTAGAAACGCTATGGATGGCTAAGTTTAATGTTTTAGAGAGGTTGTCCACAAACTGGGGTCATATTTCAGATGGTTAAAAAATGTTTTCCCCGTCATATGGTGGTCAGCTTCTGGCGATCAAAAGTTGTTTGCCAAAAACTTAATTAGCATTAACATGTCAGCTAAAGCTAACGAGGCTAGCTTGATTACAGTACGATAGCACGTGCAAATATGCACGAAAACACTCCTACAGACATCACACATGGGACACTTTAGTGAATAAGAATAGTTTTAGTTATATTGTAAAACTTACAAACGTAGCTTGGAGTGATGAATGAAGAATCCATTCGAGTAGAAACGCTATGGATGGCTAAGTTTAATGTTTTAGAGAGGTCATCCACAAACTGGGGTCATATTTCAGACGGTTAAAATTGTGATTCACCGTCATATGGTGGTCAGCTTCTGGCGATCAAAAGTTGTTTGCCAAAAACTTCATTAGCATTAGCATGTCAGTTAATGCTAACGAGGCTAGCTTGATTACATTACGATAGCATGTGCAAATATGCACGAAAACACTCCTACAGACATCACACATGGGACACTTTAGTGAGAAAGAATAGTTTTAGTTATATTGTAAAACTTACAAACGTAACTTGGAGTGATGAATGAAGAATCCATTCGAGTAGAAACGCTATAAATGGCTAAGGTTAACGTTTTAGAGAGGTCATCCACAAACTGGGGTCATATTTCGGACGGTTGAAAATGTTATCGGAATATTTCCCGTCATATGGTGGTCAGCTTCTGGCGATCAAAAGTTGTTTGCCAAAAACTTCATTAGCATGTCAGCTAATGCTAACGAGGCTAGCTTGATTACATTACGATAGCAGGTACAAATATGTACGAAAACACTCCTACAGACATCACACATGGGACACTTTAGTAAGTAAGAATTGTTTTAGTTATATTGTAAAACTTACAAACGTTGCTTGGCGTGAAGAATGAAGAATCCATTCGAGTAGAAACGCTATGGATGGCTAAGCCAGTAATGTTTTAGAGAGGTTATCCACAAACTGGGGTCATATTTCAGATGGTTAAAAAATGTTTTCCCCGTCATATGGTGGTCAGCTTCTGGCGATCAAAAGTTGTTTGCCAAAAACTTAATTAACATTAGCATGGCAGCTAATGCTAACGAGGTTAGCTTGATTACATTACGATAGCACGTGCAAATATGCATGAAAACACTCCTACAGACATCACACATGGGACACTTTAGTGAGTAAGAATAGTTTTAGTTATATTGTAAAACTTACAAACGTTGCTTGGCGTGAAGAATGAAGAATCCATTCGAGTAGAAACGCTATGGATGGCTAAGTTTAATGTTTTAGAGAGGTCATCCACAAACTGGGGTCATATTTCAGACGGTTAAAAATGTTATTCCCCGTCATATGGTGGTTAGCTTCTGGCGATCAAAAGTTGTTTGCCAAAAACTTAATTAGCATTAGCATGTCAGCTAATGCTAACGAGGCTAGCTTGATTACATTACGATAGCAGGTACAAATATGCATGAAAACACTCCTACAGACATCACACATGGGACACTTTAGTCAGTAAGAATAGTTTTAGTTATATTGTAAAACTTACAAACGTTGCTTGGCGTGAAAAATGAAGAATCCATTTGAGTAGAAACGCTATGGACGGCTAAGGTTAACGTTTTAGAAAGGTTATCCACAAACTGGGGTCATATTTCAGACGGTTAACAATGTTATTCACCGTCATATGGTGGTCAGCTTCTGGCGATCAAAAGTTGTTTGCCAAAAACTTAATTAGCATTAACATGTCAGCTAAAGCTAACGAGGCTAGCTTGATTACATTACGATAGCACGTGCAAATATGCATGAAAACACTCCTACAGACATCACACATGGGACACTTTAGTCAGTAAGAATAGTTTTAGTTATATTGTAAAACTTACAAACGTTGCTTGGTGTGAAGAATGAAGAATCCATTCGAGTAGAAACGCTATGGATGGCTAAGTTTAATGTTTTAGAGAGGTTATCCACAAACTGGGGTCATATTTCAGATGGTTAAAAAATGTTTTCCCCGTCATATGGTGGTCAGCTTCTGGCGATCAAAAGTTGTCTGCCAAAAACTTAATTAGCATTAGCATGTCAGCTAATGCTAACGAGGCTAGCTTGACTACATTACAATAGCAGGTACAAATATGTACGAAAACACTCCTACAGACATCACACATGGGACACTTTAGTAAGTATGAATAGTTTTAGTTATATTGTAAAACTTACAAACGTTGCTTGGCGTGATGAATGAAGAAACCATTCGAGTAGAAACGCTATGGATGGCTAAGGTTAACGTTTTAGAGAGGTTATCCACAAACTGGGGTCATATTTCAGACGGTTAAAAATGTTATTCCCCGTCATATGGTGGTCACCTTCTGGCGATCAAAAGTTGTTTGCCAAAAACGAAATTAGCATTTGCACGTCAGCTAATGCTAACGAGGCCAGCGTGATTACATTACGATAGCAGGTACAAATATGCATGAAAACACTCCTACAGACATCACACATGGGACACTTTAGTAAGTAAGAATAGTTTTAGTTATATTGTAAAACTTACAAATGTTGCTATGAGTGATAAATGAAGAATCCATTCGAGTAGAAACGCTATGGACGGCTAAGGTTAACGTTTTAGAGAGGTCATCCACAAACTGGGGTCATATTTCAGACGGTTAACAATGTTATTCACCGTCATATGGTGGTCAGCTTCTGGCGATCAAAAGTTGTTTGCCAAAAACTTAATTAGCATTAACATGTCAGCTAAAGCTAACGAGGCTAGCTTGATTACATTACGATAGCACGTGCAAATATGCATGAAAACACTCCTACAGACATCACACATGGGACACTTTAGTCAGTAAGAATAGTTTTAGTTATATTGTAAAACTTACAAACGTTGCTTGGCGTGAAGAATGAAGAATCCATTCGAGTAGAAACGCTATGGATGGCTAAGTTTAATGTTTTAGAGAGGTCATCCACAAACTGGGGTCATATTTCAGACGGTTAAAAATGTTATTCCCCGTCATATGGTGGTTAGCTTCTGGCGATCAAAAGTTGTTTGCCAAAAACTTAATTAGCATTAGCATGTCAGCTAATGCTAACGAGGCTAGCTTGATTACATTACGATAGCAGGTACAAATATGCATGAAAACACTCCTACAGACATCACACATGGGACACTTTAGTCAGTAAGAATAGTTTTAGTTATATTGTAAAACTTACAAACGTTGCTTGGCGTGAAAAATGAAGAATCCATTTGAGTAGAAACGCTATGGACGGCTAAGGTTAACGTTTTAGAGAGGTTATCCACAAACTGGGGTCATATTTCAGATGGTTAAAAATGTTATTCCCCGTCATATGGTGGTCAGCTTCTGGCGATCAAAAGTTGTTTGCCAAAAACTTAATTAGCATTAGCATGTCAGCTAATGCTAACGAGGCCAGCGTGATTACATTACGATAGCAGGTACAAATATGCATGAAAACACTCCTACAGACATCACACATGGGACACTTTAGTAAGTATGAATAGTTTTAGTTATATTGTAAAACTTACAAACGTTGCTTGGCGTGATGAATGAAGAAACCATTCGAGTAGAAACGCTATGGATGGCTAAGGTTAACGTTTTAGAGAGGTTATCCACAAACTGGGGTCATATTTCAGACGGTTAAAAATGTTATTCCCCGTCATATGGTGGTTAGCTTCTGGCGATCAAAAGTTGTTTGCCAAAAACTTAATTAGCATTAGCATGTCAGCTAATGCTAACGAGGCTAGCTTGATTACATTACGATAGCAGGTACAAATATGCATGAAAACACTCCTACAGACATCACACATGGGACACTTTAGTCAGTAAGAATAGTTTTAGTTATATTGTAAAACTTACAAACGTTGCTTGGCGTGAAAAATGAAGAATCCATTTGAGTAGAAACGCTATGGACGGCTAAGGTTAACGTTTTAGAAAGGTTATCCACAAACTGGGGTCATATTTCAGACGGTTAACAATGTTATTCACCGTCATATGGTGGTCAGCTTCTGGCGATCAAAAGTTGTTTGCCAAAAACTTAATTAGCATTAACATGTCAGCTAAAGCTAGCGAGGCTAGCTTGATTACATTACGATAGCACGTGCAAATATGCATGAAAACACTCCTACAGACATCACACATGGGACACTTTAGTCAGTAAGAATAGTTTTAGTTATATTGTAAAACTTACAAACGTTGCTTGGCGTGAAGAATGAAGAATCCATTCGAGTAGAAACGCTATGGATGGCTAAGTTTAATGTTTTAGAGAGGTTATCCACAAACTGGGGTCATATTTCAGATGGTTAAAAAATGTTTTCCCCGTCATATGGTGGTCAGCTTCTGGCGATCAAAAGTTGTTTGCCAAAAACTTCATTAGCATTAGCATGTTAGCTAATGTTAACGAGGTTAGCTTGATTACATTGCGATAGCAGGTACAAATATGCATGAAAACACTCCTACAGACATCACACATGGGACACTTTAGTGAGTAAGAATAGTTTTAGTTATATTGTAAAACTTACAATCTTTGCTAGGAGTGATGAATGAAGAATCCATACGAGTAGAAACGCTATGGATGGCTAAGGTTAACATTTTAGAGAGGTCATCCACAAACTCGGGTCATATTTTGGACGATTGAAAATGTTATCAGAATATTCCCTGCCATATGGTGGTTAGCTTCCGGCGATCAAAAGTTGTTTGCCAAAAACTTCATTAGCATTAGCATGTCAGCTAATGCTAACGAGGTTAGCTTGATTACATTGCGATAGCAGGTACAAATATGCATGAAAACACTCCTACAGACATCACACATGGGACACTTTAGTAAGTAAGAATAGTTTTAGTTATATTGTAAAACTTACAAACGTTGCTTAAAGAATCCTTAAGAGTAGAAACGCTATGGATGGCTAAGATTAACGTTTTAGAGAGGTCATCCACAAACTGGGGTCATATTTCAGACGGTTAAAAATGTATTTGGATCGTCATATGGTGGTCAGCTTCTGGCGATCAAAAGTTGTTTGCCAAAAAGTTAATAATAATAAGAAACAAATGTGGACAATATTGTGCTAAAATGAAGTGTTTATGGTGTTTAAAGGACATTGAAAGTGTTTATGGGTAGCCATGTTTGCGGCCATATGGCGTCACCCCGCGGGCACGCCGCGACCGCAGCCTTCTCACAAGCGCCGGCGTACACTCCCGCCGCCAAATCTGTGCGCCCTAAATGATTGATGCGCTGCAATATGTGCAAAGTGAGGTCTGAAATTGATCACGGCCCTAGGAAACAAACACCACTTCATGCTGAGGATGAAATATTCACGGCAGATCTGTAAAATAAATAAGTAGCAGCAGCAGTGTACATATTTACAGCAGACATGGCGTGATATTGGAAAATAAATGAGATATACTCGGAAAGCGATGTACAATGAGGCAAAAAGTGCTCAGGGAGATTCTGACGCAATAATTCATGAGCGGATGAATCTTTAATGGCGGCCAGCTTCAAGTATTTATCTGAGAGGAATGCCAGGAGATGGGCGTCGCCGATTAAAGCCTCCTCGTCTCCCGTAACCACGCCGACCACACACACACACACACACACACACACAGAAAAAATGTCTCGTCAATATTTTATTTTTGAGTCTAATCAACATTAATCAGCTGGTCGTTAGCTTCAAAGCGGCAGGAAATCAACAATTACAACGTTTAAGACACTTTTCTAACTGTTGTTTTTGTGAAGATGTCTGCTATGTGTTCTAACTGTTGTTTTTGTGAAGATGTCTACTATGTGTTCTAACTGTTGTTTTTGTGAAGATGTCTACTATGTGTTCTAACTGTTGTTTTTGTGAAGATGTCTACTATGTGTTCTAACTGTTGTTTTTGTGAAGATGTCTTCTATGTGTTCTAACTGTTGTTTTTGTGAAGAAGTCTTCTATGTGTTCTAACTGTTGTTTTTGTGAAGATGTCTGCTTTGTGTTCTAACTGTTGTTTTTGTGAAGATGTCTACTATGAGTTCTAACTGTTGTTTTTGGGAAGATGTCTGCTATGTGTTCTAACTGTTGTTTTTGTGAAGATGTCTACTATGTGTTCTAACTGTTGTTTTTGTGAAGATGTCTACTATGTGTTCTAACTGTTGTTTTTGTGAAGATGTCTTCTATGTGTTCTAACTGTTGTTTTTGTGAAGATGTCTACTATGTGTTCTAACTGTTGTTTTTGGGAAGATGTCTGCTATGTGTTCTAACTGTTGTTTTTGTGAAGATGTCTACTATGTGTTCTAACTGTTGTTTTTGTGAAGATGTCTGCTTTGTGTTCTAACTGTTGTTTTTGTGAAGATGTCTACTATGTGTTCTAACTGTTGTTTTTGGGAAGATGTCTGCTATGTGTTCTAACTGTTGTTTTTGTGAAGATGTCTACTATGTGTTCTAACTGTTGTTTTTGTGAAGATGTCTACTATGTGTTCTAACTGTTGTTTTTGTGAAGATGTCTTTTATGTGTTCTAACTGTTGTTTTTGTGAAGAAGTCTTCTATGTGTTCTAACTGTTGTTTTTGTGAAGATGTCTGCTTTGTGTTCTAACTGTTGTTTTTGTGAAGATGTCTACTATGTGTTCTAACTGTTGTTTTTGGGAAGATGTCTGCTATGTGTTCTAACTGTTGTTTTTGTGAAGATGTCTACTATGTGTTCTAACTGTTGTTTTTGTGAAGATGTCTACTATGTGTTCTAACTGTTAATCTTGTGAAGATGTCTGCTATGTGTTCTAACTGTTGTTTTTGTGAAGATGTCTGCTATGTGTTCTAACTGTTGTTTTTGTGAAGATGTCTGCTATGTGTTCTAACTGTTGTTTTTGTGAAGATGTCTACTATGTGTTCTAACTGTTGTTTTTGTGAAGATGTCTACTATGTGTTCTAACTGTTGTTTTTGGGAAGATGTCTGCTATGTGTTCTAACTGTTGTTTTTGTGAAGATGTCTACTATGTGTTCTAACTGTTGTTTTTGTGAAGATGTCTACTATGTGTTCTAACTGTTGTTCTTGTGAAGATGTCTGCTATGTGTTCTAACTGTTGTTTTTGTGAAGATGTCTGCTATGTGTTCTAACTGTTGTTTTTGTGAAGATGTCTGCTATGTGTTCTAACTGTTGTTTTTGTGAAGATGTCTGCTATGTGTTCTAACTGTTGTTTTTGTGAAGATGTCTGCTATGTGTTCTAACTGTTGTTTTTGTGAAGATGTCTACTATGTGTTCTAACTGTTGTTTTTGTGAAGATGTCTACTATGTGTTCTTACTGTTGTTTTTGTGAAGATGTCTACTATGTGTTCTTACTGTTGTTTTTGTGAAGATGTCTGCTATGTGTTCTAACTGTTGTTTTTGTGAAGATGTCTGCTATGTGTTCTAACTGTTGTTTTTGTGAAGATGTCTACTATGTGTTCTAACTGTTGTTTTTGTGAAGATGTCTACTATGTGTTCTAACTGTTGTTTTTGGGAAGATGTCTGCTATGTGTTCTAACTGTTGTTTTTGTGAAGATGTCTACTATGTGTTCTAACTGTTGTTTTTGTGAAGATGTCTACTATGTGTTCTAACTGTTGTTCTTGTGAAGATGTCTGCTATGTGTTCTAACTGTTGTTTTTGTGAAGATGTCTGCTATGTGTTCTAACTGTTGTTTTTGTGAAGATGTCTGCTATGTGTTCTAACTGTTGTTTTTGTGAAGATGTCTACTATGTGTTCTAACTGTTGTTTTTGTGAAGATGTCTTCTATGTGTTCTAACTGTTGTTTTTGTGAAGATGTCTGCTTTGTGTTCTAACTGTTGTTTTTGTGAAGATGTCTGCTATGTGTTCTAACTGTTGTTTTTGTGAAGATGTCTTCTATGTGTTCTAACTGTTGTTTTTGTGAAGATGTCTTCTATGTGTTCTAACTGTTGTTTTTGTGAAGATGTCTTCTATGTGTTCTAACTGTTGTTTTTGTGAAGATGTCTTCTATGTGTTCTAACTGTTGTTTTTGTGAAGAAGTCTTCTATGTGTTCTAACTGTTGTTTTTGTGAAGATGTCTGCTTTGTGTTCTAACTGTTGTTTTTGTGAAGATGTCTACTATGTGTTCTAACTGTTGTTTTTGTGAAGATGTCTTCTATGTGTCCAAACTGTTGTTTTTTGAAGATGTCTATTATGTGTTCTAACTGTTGTTTTTGTGAAGATGTCTACTATGTGTTCTAACTGTTGTTTTTGTGAAGATGTCTACTATGTGTTCTAACTGTTGTTTTTGTGAAGATGTCTACTATGTGTTCTAACTGTTGTTTTTGTGAAGATGTCTATGTGTTCTAACTGTTGTTTTTGTGAAGATGTCTGCTATGTGTTCTAACTGTTGTTTTTGTGAAGATGTCTACTATGTGTTCTAACTGTTGTTTTTGTGAAGATGTCTACTATGTGTTCTAACTGTTGTTTTTGTGAAGATGTCTACTATGTGTTCTAACTGTTGTTTTTGTGAAGATGTCTACTATGTGTTCTAACTGTTGTTCTTGTGAAGATGTCTGCTATGTGTTCTAACTGTTGTTTTTGTGAAGATGTCTGCTATGTGTTATAACTGTTGTTTTTGTGAAGATGTCTGCTATGTGTTATAACTGTTGTTTTTGTGAAGATGTCTACTATGTGTTCTAACTGTTGTTTTTGTGAAGATGTCTACTATGTGTTCTTACTGTTGTTTTTGTGAAGATGTCTACTATGTGTTCTTACTGTTGTTTTTGTGAAGATGTCTGCTATGTGTTCTAACTGTTGTTTTTGTGAAGATGTCTGCTATGTGTTCTAACTGTTGTTTTTGTGAAGATGTCTACTATGTGTTCTAACTGTTGTTTTTGTGAAGATGTCTGCTATGTGTTCTAACTGTTGTTTTTGGGAAGATGTCTGCTATGTGTTCTAACTGTTGTTTTTGTGAAGATGTCTACTATGTGTTCTAACTGTTGTTTTTGTGAAGATGTCTACTATGTGTTCTAACTGTTGTTCTTGTGAAGATGTCTGCTATGTGTTCTAACTGTTGTTTTTGTGAAGATGTCTGCTATGTGTTCTAACTGTTGTTTTTGTGAAGATGTCTGCTATGTGTTCTAACTGTTGTTTTTGTGAAGATGTCTACTATGTGTTCTAACTGTTGTTTTTGTGAAGATGTCTTCTATGTGTTCTAACTGTTGTTTTTGTGAAGATGTCTGCTTTGTGTTCTAACTGTTGTTTTTGTGAAGATGTCTGCTATGTGTTCTAACTGTTGTTTTTGTGAAGATGTCTTCTATGTGTTCTAACTGTTGTTTTTGTGAAGATGTCTTCTATGTGTTCTAACTGTTGTTTTTGTGAAGATGTCTTCTATGTGTTCTAACTGTTGTTTTTGTGAAGATGTCTACTATGTGTTCTAACTGTTGTTTTTGTGAAAATGTCTTCTATGTGTTCTAACTGTTGTTTTTGTGAAGATGTCTGCTTTGTGTTCTAACTGTTGTTTTTGTGAAGATGTCTGCTATGTGTTCTAACTGTTGTTTTTGTGAAGATGTCTTCTATGTGTTCTAACTGTTGTTTTTGTGAAGATGTCTTCTATGTGTTCTAACTGTTGTTTTTGTGAAGAAGTCTTCTATGTGTTCTAACTGTTGTTTTTGTGAAGATGTCTGCTTTGTGTTCTAACTGTTGTTTTTGTGAAGATGTCTACTATGTGTTCTAACTGTTGTTTTTGTGAAGATGTCTTCTATGTGTCCAAACTGTTGTTTTTTGAAGATGTCTATTATGTGTTCTAACTGTTGTTTTTGTGAAGATGTCTACTATGTGTTCTAACTGTTGTTTTTGTGAAGATGTCTACTATGTGTTCTAACTGTTGTTTTTGTGAAGATGTCTATGTGTTCTAACTGTTGTTTTTGTGAAGATGTCTGCTATGTGTTCTAACTGTTGTTTTTGTGAAGATGTCTACTATGTGTTCTAACTGTTGTTTTTGTGAAGATGTCTACTATGTGTTCTAACTGTTGTTTTTGTGAAGATGTCTACTATGTGTTCTAACTGTTGTTTTTGTGAAGATGTCTACTATGTGTTCTAACTGTTGTTCTTGTGAAGATGTCTGCTATGTGTTCTAACTGTTGTTTTTGTGAAGATGTCTGCTATGTGTTCTAACTGTTGTTTTTGTGAAGATGTCTGCTATGTGTTATAACTGTTGTTTTTGTGAAGATGTCTACTATGTGTTCTAACTGTTGTTTTTGTGAAGATGTCTACTATGTGTTCTTACTGTTGTTTTTGTGAAGATGTCTACTATGTGTTCTTACTGTTGTTTTTGTGAAGATGTCTGCTATGTGTTCTAACTGTTGTTTTTGTGAAGATGTCTGCTATGTGTTCTAACTGTTGTTTTTGTGAAGATGTCTACTATGTGTTCTAACTGTTGTTTTTGTGAAGATGTCTACTATGTGTTCTAACTGTTGTTTTTGGGAAGATGTCTGCTATGTGTTCTAACTGTTGTTTTTGTGAAGATGTCTACTATGTGTTCTAACTGTTGTTTTTGTGAAGATGTCTACTATGTGTTCTAACTGTTGTTTTTGTGAAGATGTCTACTATGTGTTCTAACTGTTGTTCTTGTGAAGATGTCTGCTATGTGTTCTAACTGTTGTTTTTGTGAAGATGTCTACTATGTGTTCTAACTGTTGTTTTTGTGAAGATGTCTTCTATGTGTTCTAACTGTTGTTTTTGTGAAGAAGTCTTCTATGTGTTCTAACTGTTGTTTTTGTGAAGATGTCTGCTTTGTGTTCTAACTGTTGTTTTTGTGAAGATGTCTACTATGTGTTCTAACTGTTGTTTTTGTGAAGATGTCTTCTATGTGTCCAAACTGTTGTTTTTTGAAGATGTCTATTATGTGTTCTAACTGTTGTTTTTGTGAAGATGTCTACTATGTGTTCTAACTGTTGTTTTTGTGAAGATGTCTACTATGTGTTCTAACTGTTGTTTTTGTGAAGATGTCTATGTGTTCTAACTGTTGTTTTTGTGAAGATGTCTGCTATGTGTTCTAACTGTTGTTTTTGTGAAGATGTCTACTATGTGTTCTAACTGTTGTTTTTGTGAAGATGTCTACTATGTGTTCTAACTGTTCTTTTTGTGAAGATGTCTGCTATGTGTTCTAACTGTTGTTTTTGTGAAGATGTCTACTATGTGTTCTAACTGTTGTTTTTGTAAAGATGTCTTCTATGTGTTCTAACTGTTGTTTTTGTGAAGATGTCTGCTTTGTGTTCTAACTGTTGTTTTTGTGAAGATGTCTGCTATGTGTTCTAACTGTTGTTTTTGTGAAGATGTCTTCTATGTGTTCTAACTGTTGTTTTTGTGAAGATGTCTTCTATGTGTTCTAACTGTTGTTTTTGTGAAGATGTCTTCTATGTGTTCTAACTGTTGTTTTTGTGAAGATGTCTTCTATGTGTTCTAACTGTTGTTTTTGTGAAGAAGTCTTCTATGTGTTCTAACTGTTGTTTTTGTGAAGATGTCTGCTTTGTGTTCTAACTGTTGTTTTTGTGAAGATGTCTACTATGTGTTCTAACTGTTGTTTTTGTGAAGATGTCTTCTATGTGTCCAAACTGTTGTTTTTTGAAGATGTCTATTATGTGTTCTAACTGTTGTTTTTGTGAAGATGTCTACTATGTGTTCTAACTGTTGTTTTTGTGAAGATGTCTACTATGTGTTCTAACTGTTGTTTTTGTGAAGATGTCTATGTGTTCTAACTGTTGTTTTTGTGAAGATGTCTGCTATGTGTTCTAACTGTTGTTTTTGTGAAGATGTCTACTATGTGTTCTAACTGTTGTTTTTGTGAAGATGTCTACTATGTGTTCTAACTGTTGTTTTTGTGAAGATGTCTACTATGTGTTCTAACTGTTGTTTTTGTGAAGATGTCTACTATGTGTTCTAACTGTTGTTTTTGTGAAGATGTCTGCTATGTGTTCTAACTGTTGTTTTTGTGAAGATGTCTGCTATGTGTTCTTACTGTTGTTTTTGTGAAAATGTCTGCTATGTGTTCTAACTGTTGTTTTTGTGAAGATGTCTGCTATGTGTTCTAACTGTTGTTTTTGTGAAGATGTCTACTATGTGTTCTAACTGTTGTTTTTGTGAAGATGTCTGCTATGTGTTCTAACTGTTGTTTTTGGGAAGATGTCTGCTATGTGTTCTAACTGTTGTTTTTGTGAAGATGTCTACTATGTGTTCTAACTGTTGTTTTTGTGAAGATGTCTACTATGTGTTTTAACTGTTGTTCTTGTGAAGATGTCTGCTATGTGTTCTAACTGTTGTTTTTGTGAAGATGTCTGCTATGTGTTCTAACTGTTGTTTTTGTGAAGATGTCTGCTATGTGTTCTAACTGTTGTTTTTGTGAAGATGTCTACTATGTGTTCTAACTGTTGTTTTTGTGAAGATGTCTTCTATGTGTTCTAACTGTTGTTTTTGTGAAGATGTCTGCTTTGTGTTCTAACTGTTGTTTTTGTGAAGATGTCTGCTATGTGTTCTAACTGTTGTTTTTGTGAAGATGTCTTCTATGTGTTCTAACTGTTGTTTTTGTGAAGATGTCTTCTATGTGTTCTAACTGTTGTTTTTGTGAAGATGTCTTCTATGTGTTCTAACTGTTGTTTTTGTGAAGATGTCTACTATGTGTTCTAACTGTTGTTTTTGTGAAAATGTCTTCTATGTGTTCTAACTGTTGTTTTTGTGAAGATGTCTGCTTTGTGTTCTAACTGTTGTTTTTGTGAAGATGTCTGCTATGTGTTCTAACTGTTGTTTTTGTGAAGATGTCTTCTATGTGTTCTAACTGTTGTTTTTGTGAAGATGTCTTCTATGTGTTCTAACTGTTGTTTTTGTGAAGAAGTCTTCTATGTGTTCTAACTGTTGTTTTTGTGAAGATGTCTGCTTTGTGTTCTAACTGTTGTTTTTGTGAAGATGTCTACTATGTGTTCTAACTGTTGTTTTTGTGAAGATGTCTTCTATGTGTCCAAACTGTTGTTTTTTGAAGATGTCTATTATGTGTTCTAACTGTTGTTTTTGTGAAGATGTCTACTATGTGTTCTAACTGTTGTTTTTGTGAAGATGTCTACTATGTGTTCTAACTGTTGTTTTTGTGAAGATGTCTATGTGTTCTAACTGTTGTTTTTGTGAAGATGTCTGCTATGTGTTCTAACTGTTGTTTTTGTGAAGATGTCTACTATGTGTTCTAACTGTTGTTTTTGTGAAGATGTCTACTATGTGTTCTAACTGTTGTTTTTGTGAAGATGTCTACTATGTGTTCTAACTGTTGTTTTTGTGAAGATGTCTACTATGTGTTCTAACTGTTGTTCTTGTGAAGATGTCTGCTATGTGTTCTAACTGTTGTTTTTGTGAAGATGTCTGCTATGTGTTCTAACTGTTGTTTTTGTGAAGATGTCTGCTATGTGTTATAACTGTTGTTTTTGTGAAGATGTCTACTATGTGTTCTAACTGTTGTTTTTGTGAAGATGTCTACTATGTGTTCTTACTGTTGTTTTTGTGAAGATGTCTACTATGTGTTCTTACTGTTGTTTTTGTGAAGATGTCTGCTATGTGTTCTAACTGTTGTTTTTGTGAAGATGTCTGCTATGTGTTCTAACTGTTGTTTTTGTGAAGATGTCTACTATGTGTTCTAACTGTTGTTTTTGTGAAGATGTCTACTATGTGTTCTAACTGTTGTTTTTGGGAAGATGTCTGCTATGTGTTCTAACTGTTGTTTTTGTGAAGATGTCTACTATGTGTTCTAACTGTTGTTTTTGTGAAGATGTCTACTATGTGTTCTAACTGTTGTTTTTGTGAAGATGTCTACTATGTGTTCTAACTGTTGTTCTTGTGAAGATGTCTGCTATGTGTTCTAACTGTTGTTTTTGTGAAGATGTCTACTATGTGTTCTAACTGTTGTTTTTGTGAAGATGTCTTCTATGTGTTCTAACTGTTGTTTTTGTGAAGAAGTCTTCTATGTGTTCTAACTGTTGTTTTTGTGAAGATGTCTGCTTTGTGTTCTAACTGTTGTTTTTGTGAAGATGTCTACTATGTGTTCTAACTGTTGTTTTTGTGAAGATGTCTTCTATGTGTCCAAACTGTTGTTTTTTGAAGATGTCTATTATGTGTTCTAACTGTTGTTTTTGTGAAGATGTCTACTATGTGTTCTAACTGTTGTTTTTGTGAAGATGTCTACTATGTGTTCTAACTGTTGTTTTTGTGAAGATGTCTATGTGTTCTAACTGTTGTTTTTGTGAAGATGTCTGCTATGTGTTCTAACTGTTGTTTTTGTGAAGATGTCTACTATGTGTTCTAACTGTTGTTTTTGTGAAGATGTCTACTATGTGTTCTAACTGTTGTTTTTGTGAAGATGTCTGCTATGTGTTCTAACTGTTGTTTTTGTGAAGATGTCTACTATGTGTTCTAACTGTTGTTTTTGTGAAGATGTCTTCTATGTGTTCTAACTGTTGTTTTTGTGAAGATGTCTGCTTTGTGTTCTAACTGTTGTTTTTGTGAAGATGTCTGCTATGTGTTCTAACTGTTGTTTTTGTGAAGATGTCTTCTATGTGTTCTAACTGTTGTTTTTGTGAAGATGTCTTCTATGTGTTCTAACTGTTGTTTTTGTGAAGATGTCTTCTATGTGTTCTAACTGTTGTTTTTGTGAAGATGTCTTCTATGTGTTCTAACTGTTGTTTTTGTGAAGAAGTCTTCTATGTGTTCTAACTGTTGTTTTTGTGAAGATGTCTGCTTTGTGTTCTAACTGTTGTTTTTGTGAAGATGTCTACTATGTGTTCTAACTGTTGTTTTTGTGAAGATGTCTTCTATGTGTCCAAACTGTTGTTTTTGAAGATGTCTATTATGTGTTCTAACTGTTGTTTTTGTGAAGATGTCTACTATGTGTTCTAACTGTTGTTTTTGTGAAGATGTCTACTATGTGTTCTAACTGTTGTTTTTGTGAAGATGTCTACTATGTGTTCTAACTGTTGTTTTTGTGAAGATGTCTTCTATGTGTTCTAACTGTTGTTTTTGTGAAGATGTCTACTATGTGTTCTAACTGTTGTTTTTGTGAAGATGTCTTCTATGTGTTCTAACTGTTGTTTTTGTGAAGATGTCTGCTATGTGTTCTAACTGTTGTTTTTGTGAAGATGTCTGCTATGTGTTCTAACTGTTGTTTTTGTGAAGATGTCTTCTAAGTGTTCTAACTGTTGTTTTTGTGAAGATGTCTATTATGTGTTCTAACTGTTGTTTTTGTGAAGATGTCTACTATGTGTTCTAACTGTTGTTTTTGTGAAGATGTCTGCTATGTGTTCTAACTGTTGTTTTTGTGAAGATGTCTGCTATGTTTTCTAACTGCGGCGTTCACTTTGGAGGCTCTTTAGGCCGCCCGCCGCCCCGCCCTGCCCCCGAGTAGTCTCGTTAGCGAGCTGTTCCAGAAGGTATAAATCCTGCAGGTACCCTGTGGGTATCTCTGGAATTAATCGTCTGGCTGCTCGGTCTTATGTGCACTTTTGAAACATTAACAAGACCTCGGAGAGCCCTCGGTTATAGACAATGCTCTGTACTCTTTCATCTTTTATTGAACAGAAACAAATTATTTTGCTTTGTGCCGGGACAAAGTCACGGAGGCGGAGCCCAAAGACCGAGTCAACTCGAGTTTATCGCCACCAAACTATGGCGTGCGGAAGGTGTTGAAAGAGGCGGGGCCATTTAACCAGGGAGTGTGTACCTGTGACGCATCAGTGAGCGTGTGGCACACTCACCGGCTGCACTGATATCACAAATATTTTATTAACCATAAATACATGGCAGAACAGGAACGCTGACGGGTCCACCAACTTAAAAGGTGGGAAAAAGGTGAACACGGGTGGGGGGAGAAAAAACCTCAATAGCCATAAGCGCACATAAACATGTTACACAGAAACCACAAAACTAGCACCAAAAAAAAGATGTGTGGGTTTTTTGTTTTAGCACCGGTTCTACCTGGCACAGATTCAGGTAAAACAGGGGTGTCCACACTGCGGCCCGCAGGCTAAATGCAGCCTGCCGACGTCTTTAATTTGGCCCACGAGACGGCACAAGTGCAATAAACAATCTAAAACAGGAGCGAAGCATCCATATTATATATACATATTTTTGGGGTTTTAATTACTACTATTATGTCGCCATTTTTTGGCCAACTAAAACCACACCTACCATTAATTGTACTTTCAAGTTATGGGGGTACAGTATTTACTTATATGACCCAATCCAAACAACCTTCCCTAGTCATGTTGCAGGACAAAAGAAATCAACAAACATGGTCGCACATAACACAACCTGCTCATTGAACTTTGTAAATAATATTTTTTTAAATGTCCAATCAACATAAAAACAAATCTAAATTACAATCATTTAAATCCATTACAATGCATGATGGGAAAAATGTAAAACACTCTCCACACTTATCCATGTTTGCCACATTTTAGCTGCTTGATATTTCTGATTGACTACAAAACTTTAAGGGAAAAAAGAAACATAAAAACTTCAAGGAGGTCATCACGGAAGTAAACAATGTAGAAGTCGAACTTTCACGTACTTTTAATATTCAATTATATTAATTATTAATTAATTATCCATTATATTATTACAATAATATGTACTCGTTTATGTATATATATATATATATATATGTATATAAGTATATATATATATATATATATGTATATATGTATATATATATGTATATATATATATATGTATATATATATGTGTGTGTGTGTGTGTGTGTGTGTGTGTGTGTGTGTGTGTGTGTATATATATATAATAACTAGTTTTACATGCAGAAAACAATGTGAAATACGCATAAATGACACACAAAATGTACACATAAACATTAAACGTCACTCATTCTTGTTGGCGTTTCATTTTTGAATTCAATAATAATCCAATAGTGTTTCTCACAAGTATTAACACTTTTTAGGGCGCAACAAAGCGCTCACCATAAGCTATACTGCCATCTAGTGTCGTGGACTCGCAATTGTCTGTGCAACTTCATGTCATACTTGCAAAAAATAATACAACAAAATATAAAAATTTTATCATTTTTAATCGTTGAAATAAAAAAGGAGTTTTTATTTTTTCTAAAAGATTTATTAATACACAAAAGTACGGAAAATTGGTGACGTCGAGTACCTGTATCGGTCCAAATGTGAATGATACCCATACCTACAGAAAATATAACCTTGTATTACATTGACTGTAATACAATAAACATTTATTTAGTAGTAAGTGTGCATTAGCAACATGCTAGCACATAAAAACACACAAAACTCCCATATTTTGTTATGAAACGGTTTGAACAAGTACTTTTGTGTGATGAGGAATATTTATCTTTATTTTCCTGTGTGTTGTTTTATATATCGTGAAATATTTGCCTGAGTCATTTTTTTTTCTCCTGAACACGCAAAAGAAGGTACTCTCGTAACCTTTTTAACATAGGGCCCCAACTTTTCCACCACAGTGTTTAAATAATTACACATAATTAGTAATCTGACTTTAGATTTCAATCATATTCATTAAAAATATCTTACCTACTTCCTATAGAACAGATACACCTTGACGAAAGACATATAATCATGGCTGATTAGAAGAATAAATACTTATCAAATACGTTGCATAAGCAGGAGCTCATAAATAACTGGCGAAAATGTTTTTACATACAACTGTGCTAAAATAAACACAATCAAAAGTGAATATGAAAACACAGCTTCACCACTTTAGTCATCATTTTTGCGCTTAAGACACTTTTAAGCTGCAGTGTTGTTGTTTGATGTTATCATTACTGCCACAAGTGGTGGAAAAATGTATTGCAACGGAGTACTGCTCATAGAACTGAGAAACCCATATTTTTGGGGGGGCCCAAGAACGGTTACGGAAGACGGCAGTTTTATCTCACTTTTGTTATTGGAGCCTGCAGGTGTACCTAATGAAGCGGGCCACGGATGACGGGGCCGTCATGTACGCCGTGCGAGGCGAGGAGTTAAAACACGTGTAAGCTTGCTAACGAGGGCGACCCGCTGATGAAGCGGCCTCTAAAAGGAAGCGACACCAAAGAGAATCGCTACCTTGATTCCAGGCGCCGTCCTTGGAGTGCGCTCCAATTTATGCATGATTAACTAAGAGCTGCTAATTCCATTAATGTAACAAGTCGTGCAATTTCCCTTACGTTCCATTGTTGTCTCATGTGCTAATGACACCTTGACAAGACGCACTCGTGTTCAGCATGGGACTCATTCCTCCAGGACCGCAAACACTAATCGTCCTCGCGCACAACGCCGCCGCTCCTGCACGCCGCCGTGTCTCGCCGTGCCCGGCTGTGACAATTTCTTTCCAATAGTAATGTTCCTGACCAGAGAGTGCACCCGTATATAAGCCGCACCCACTACATTTCAGAAGAAAAAAATATTGTTCCATGTATTATCCGCACTGGACTATAAGACGCACCCACTAAATTTTAAAAGAAAAATATGTTTCCTTAGATTAGCCGCACTGGACTAAAAGCTGCACCCACTACATTTTAGAGTAAAAATATAGTCGTCCATATATTAGCCGCACCCACCAAATTTCAGAAGAAAAATATTGTTCCATATATGAGCCGCACCCACTAAATTTTAGAGGAAAAATATATATTTTTGTATATTAGCCACACTGGACTAAAAGCCGCACCCGCTAAATTTTAGAAGAATAAAAATATTTTTCCATATATTAGCCGCAAACACTAAATTTCAGAAGAAAAAAAAAAAAGTTCCATATATTAGGCGCACTGGACTATAAGACGCACCCACTAAATTCCAGAAGAAAAAAATATTGTTCCATATATTATCCGCACTGGACTATAAGACGCACCCACTAAATTTTAAAAGAAAAGATGTTTCCTTATATTAGCCGTACTGGACTAAAAGCTGCACCCACTACATTTTAGAGTAAAAATATAGTCGTCCATATATTAGCCGCACCCACCAAATTTCAGAAGAAAAATATTGTTCCATATATAAGCCGCACCCACTAAATTTTAGAGGAAAAATATATATTTCCGTATATTAGCCGTGCCCACAAAATTTTTTAAGAAAAATATATATTTCCATTTATTAGCCACACTGGACTAAAAGCCGCACCCGCTAAGTTTTAGAAGAATAAAAATATTTTTCCATATATTAGCCGCAATCACTAAATTTCCGAAGAAAAAAATATTGTTCCATAAATTATCCGCACTATAAGTCGCACCCACTAAATTTCAAAAGAAAAAATATTGTTCCATATATTATCCGCACTGGACTATAAGTCGCACCCACTAAATTTCAAAAGAAAAAATATTGTTCCATATATTATCCGCACTGGACTATAAGTCGCACCCACTAAATTTCAAAAGAAAAAATATTGTTCCATATATTATCCGCACTGGACTATAAGTCGCACCCACTAAATTTCAGAAGAAAACAATATTGTTCCATATAATATCCGCACTGGACTATAAGACGCACCCACTAAATTTTAAAAGAAAAATATATTTCCTTAGAATAGCTGCACTGGACTGAAAGCTGCACCCACTACATTTTAGAGTAAAAATATAGTCGTCCATATATTAGCCGCACCCACGAAATTTCAGAAGAAAAATATTGTTCCATATATGAGCCGCACCCACTAAATTTTAGAGGAAAAATATATATTTTTGTATATTAGCCACACTGGACTAAAAGCCGCACCCGCTAAATTTTAGAAGAATAAAAATATTTTTCCATATATTAGCCGCAAACACTAAATTTCAGAAGAAAAAAAAAATTGTTCCATATATTAGGCGCACTGGACTATAAGACGCACCCACTAAATTCCAGAATAAAAAAATATTGTTCCATATATTATCCGCACTGGACTATAAGACGCACCCACTAAATTTTAAAAGAAAAGATGTTTCCTTATATTAGCCGTACTGGACTAAAAGCTGCACCCAATACATTTTAGAGTAAAAATATAGTCGTCCATATATTAGCCGCACCCACCAAATTTCAGAAGAAAAATATTGTTCCATATATAAGCCGCACCCACTAAATTTTAGAGGAAAAATATATATTTCCGTATATTAGCCGCGCCCACAAAATTTTTTAAGAAAAATATATATTTCCATTTATTAGCCACACTGGACTAAAAGCCGCACCCGCTAAGTTTGAGAAGAATAAAAATATTTTTCCATATATTAGCCGCAATCACTAAATTTCCGAAGAAAAAAATATTGTTCCATAAATTATCCGCACTATAAGTCGCACCCACTAAATTTCAAAAGAAAAAATATTGTTCCATATATTATCCGCACTGGACTATAAGTCGCACCCACTAAATTTCAAAAGAAAAAATATTGTTCCATATATTATCCGCACTGGACTATAAGTCGCACCCACTAAATTTCAGAAGAAAACAATATTGTTCCATATAATATCCGCACTGGACTATAAGACGCACCCACTAAATTTTAAAAGAAAAATATGTTTCCTTAGATTAGCCGCACTGGACTAAAAGCTGCACCCACTACATTTTAGAGTACAAATATAGTCGTCCATATAATATCCGCACTGGACTATAAGACGCACCCACTAAATTTTAGAAGAATAAAAATATTTTTCCATATATTAGCCGCAAACACTAAATTTCAGAAGAAAAAAAAAATTGTTCCATATATTAGGCGCACTGGACTATAAGACGCACCCACTAAATTCCAGAATAAAAAAATATTGTTCCATATATTATCCGCACTGGACTATAAGACGCACCCACTAAATTTTAAAAGAAAATATGTTTCCTTATATTAGCCGTACTGGACTAAAAGCTGCACCCAATACATTTTAGAGTAAAAATATAGTCGTCCATATATTAGCCGCACCCACCAAATTTCAGAAGAAAAATATTGTTCCATATATAAGCCGCACCCACTAAATTTCAGAGGAAAAATATATATTTCCGTATATTAGCCGCGCCCACAAAATTTTTTAAGAAAAATATATATTTCCATTTATTAGCCACACTGGACTAAAAGCCGCACCCGCTAAGTTTTAGAAGAATAAAAATATTTTTCCATATATTAGCCGCAATCACTAAATTTCCGAAGAAAAAAATATTGTTCCATAAATTATCCGCACTATAAGTCGCACCCACTAAATTTTAAAAGAAAAAATATTGTTCCATATATTATCCGCACTGGACTATAAGTCGCACCCACTAAATTTCAAAAGAAAAAATATTGTTCCATATATTATCCGCACTGGACTATAAGTCGCACCCACTAAATTTCAGAAGAAAACAATATTGTTCCATATAATATCCGCACTGGACTATAAGACGCACCCACTAAATTTTAAAAGAAAAATATATTTCCTTAGAATAGCTGCACTGGACTGAAAGCTGCACCCACTACATTTTAGAGTAAAAATATAGTCGTCCATATATTAGCCGCACCCACCAAATTTCAGAAGAAAAATATTGTTCCATATATGAGCCGCACCCACTAAATTTTAGAGGAAAAATATATATTTTTGTATATTAGCCACACTGGACTAAAAGCCGCACCCGCTAAATTTTAGAAGAATAAAAATATTTTTCCATATATTAGCCGCAAACACTAAATTTCAGAAGAAAAAAAGAATTGTTCCATATATTAGGCGCACTGGACTATAAGACGCACCCACTAAATTCCAGAATAAAAAAATATTGTTCCATATATTATCCGCACTGGACTATAAGACGCACCCACTAAATTTTAAAAGAAAATATGTTTCCTTATATTAGCCGTACTGGACTAAAAGCTGCACCCAATACATTTTAGAGTAAAAATATAGTCGTCCATATATTAGCCGCACCCACCAAATTTCAGAAGAAAAATATTGTTCCATATATAAGCCGCATCCACTAAATCTTAGAGGAAAAATATATATTTCCGTATATTAGCCGCGCCCACAAAATTTTTTAAGAAAAATATATATTTCCATTTATTAGCCACACTGAACTAAAAGCCGCACCCGCTAAGTTTTAGAAGAATAAAAATATTTCTCCATATATTAGCCGCAATCACTAAATTTCCGAAGAAAAAAATATTGTTCCATAAATTATCCGCACTATAAGTCGCACCCACTAAATTTTAAAAGAAAAAATATTGTTCCATATATTATCCGCACTGGACTATAAGTCGCACCCACTAAATTTCAAAAGAAAAAATATTGTTCCATATATTATCCGCACTGGACTATAAGTCGCACCCACTAAATTTCAAAAGAAAAAATATTGTTCCATATATTATCCGCACTGGACTATAAGTCGCACCCACTAAATTTCAGAAGAAAACAATATTGTTCCATATAATATCCGCACTGGACTATAAGACGCACCCACTAAATTTTAAAAGAAAAATATATTTCCTTAGAATAGCTGCACTGGACTGAAAGCTGCACCCACTACATTTTAGAGTAAAAATATAGTCGTCCATATATTAGCCGCACCCACCAAATTTCAGAAGAAAAATATTGTTCCATATATGAGCCGCACCCACTAAATTTTAGAGGAAAAATATATATTTTTGTATATTAGCCACACTGGACTAAAAGCCGCACCCGCTAAATTTTAGAAGAATAAAAATATTTTTCCATATATTAGCCGCAAACACTAAATTTCAGAAGAAAAAAAAAATTGTTCCATATATTAGGCGCACTGGACTATAAGACGCACCCACTAAATTCCAGAAGAAAAAAATATTGTTCCATATATTATCCGCACTGGACTATAAGACGCACCCACTAAATTTTAAAAGAAAAGATGTTTCCTTATATTAGCTGTACTGGACTAAAAGCTGCACCCACTACATTTTAGAGTAAAAATATAGTCGTCCGTATATTAGCCGCACCCACCAAATTTCAGAAGAAAAATATTGTTCCATATATAAGCCGCACCCACTAAATTTTAGAGGAAAAATATATATTTTTGTATATTAGCCACACTGGACTAAAAGCCGCACCCGCTAAATTTTAGAAGAATAAAAATATTTTTCCATATATTAGCCGCAAACACAAAATTTCAGAAGAAAAAAAAAATTGTTCCATATATTAGGCGCACTGGACTATAAGACGCACCCACTAAATTCCAGAAGAAAAAAATATTGTTCCATATATTATCCGCACTGGACTATAAGACGCACCCACTAAATTTTAAAAGAAAAGATGTTTCCTTATATTAGCCGTACTGGACTAAAAGCTGCACCCAATACATTTTAGAGTAAAAATATAGTCGTCCATATATTAGCCGCACCCACCAAATTTCAGAAGAAAAATATTGTTCCATATATAAGCCGCACCCACTAAATTTTAGAGGAAAAATATATATTTTTGTATATTAGCCACACTGGACTAAAAGCCGCACCCGCTAAATTTTAGAAGAATAAAAATATTTTTCCATATATTAGCCGCAAACACTAAATTTCAGAAGAAAAAAAAAATTGTTCCATATATTAGGCGCACTGGACTATAAGACGCACCCACTAAATTCCAGAATAAAAAAATATTGTTCCATATATTATCCGCACTGGACTATAAGACGCACCCACTAAATTTTAAAAGAAAAGATGTTTCCTTATATTAGCCGTACTGGACTAAAAGCTGCACCCAATACATTTTAGAGTAAAAATATAGTCGTCCATATATTAGCCGCACCCACCAAATTTCAGAAGAAAAATATTGTTCCATATATAAGCCGCACCCACTAAATTTTAGAGGAAAAATATATATTTCCGTATATTAGCCGCGCCCACAAAATTTTTTAAGAAAAATATATATTTCCATTTATTAGCCACACTGGACTAAAAGCCGCACCCGCTAAGTTTTAGAAGAATAAAAATATTTTTCCATATATTAGCCGCAATCACTAAATTTCCGAAGAAAAAAATATTGTTCCATAAATTATCCGCACTATAAGTCGCACCCACTAAATTTTAAAAGAAAAAATATTGTTCCATATATTATCCGCACTGGACTATAAGTCGCACCCACTAAATTTCAGAAGAAAACAATATTGTTCCATATAATATCCGCACTGGACTATAAGACGCACCCACTAAATTTTAAAAGAAAAATATATTTCCTTAGAATAGCTGCACTGGACTGAAAGCTGCACCCACTACATTTTAGAGTAAAAATATAGTCGTCCATATATTAGCCGCACCCACCAAATTTCAGAAGAAAAATATTGTTCCATATATGAGCCGCACCCACTAAATTTTAGAGGAAAAATATATATTTCCGTATATTAGTGTTGCGTTTTGGACCAGTTGTTCCTCCCAGGGAATTCAAGTCACAAGTCGCTCCCAAGCTCTTTACGACACTTAAAGCTGAGTTGAAAAACCACCAGAGACAGAATAGGTATTGTGTAATATATTTGCAAAGCTTTGCATATATATACATTTGAGACCAGTCCAGCATAGAACATTCTATCGCGCCGCCAAGATGGTCTGCCCTCCCGACAAAAACCTCTCCCCTCTTTTTTTTTTTCTTTAGTTTATTTGGAACATGAACACACTTACATCATAATACATCACACAATTTCATATCATTTCATTTGACATCATGCCCGAAAAGGAGTAGGAAGAAGCAAAGCTTATTTAATCCTACCCCTTTCCCACTTCAAGCGTTTACAAATATATAGAATCATTTACTGACCTTTTTATATAATAAAATAACATCTATGAATTAGTATACAACAGTTTTGTAGTATGTAATTAATTAATTAATTCAGTCATTATTAACATACTGAGATGAAGAATATCTTATTTTCAATAAGGTTGAAAGTATTTCTCATAATTCTTCTTTTTTGTACTCTGTAAGCACCATTATTTTGAACAACCTCTTAAACTGGATCATATCAGTACAATTTTTAACTTTTTTACTTAACCTATTCCATAATTTAATTCCACATACTGATATGCTAAAAGTTCTAAGTGTTGTACGTGCATATCAATGTTTTAAATTATTTTTTCCTCTAAGGTTATATTTCTCCTCTTTAGTTGAGAAGAATTGTTGTACATTCTTTGGTAGCAGGTTATAGTTTGCTTTGTACATCATTTTAGCTGTTTGCAATTTGACCAAATCACCAAACTTTAATATTTCTGACTTAATAAATAAATGTTCTCTATATCCAACATTATGTATTATTCTAACTGATCTTTTTTGTAACACGGTTAGCGAATGTAGCGCACATTTGTAGTTATTTCCCCATATTTTTGCACAATAACTCAGATATGGTAACACTAGTGAGCAGTAGAGAATATGTAGTGATTTTTGGCCCAGGACATATTTTGCTTTATTCATTATTGAAATGTTTTTTGCCACCTTATGTTGTATGTTTTGTATATGAGATTTCCAGTTCATTTGATCATCTATTAATACTCCCAAAAATCTAGTTTCTTTTACCCTTTCTATGTCTACTCCGTCTATTTGTATTTGTGTATGATGCTCTTTTCTACTATTACCAAATAGCATTATTTTAGTTTTACTGAGATTCAAAGATAGTCTGTTTTTGTCAAACCATCTTTTTAATTTGTTATTATTTGTATTATCTTCTGTGTGCTCTCTCCTGAACAGAAAGCAGTTGTGTCGTCTGCAAATAAAACCAACTTTAAGTCCTTCGTAACCTTACAAATGTCGTTTATATAAAGATTGAACAATCTTGGTCCCAGTATTGACCCCTGGGGTACACCACAGGATATATCTAGCCGTGTTGACATATTTTCACCCATCTTTACATATTGCTTCCTGTTGGTTAAATAACTTCTTACCCAATTCAATACCAAACCTCTGATGCCATATCGTTCTAATTTTCGTATTAAAATATCATGATTAATTGTGTCAAATGCTTTTGTTAAGTCCATGAATACTGCGGCCGCACATTCTTTACCATCTATTGCATTGGTAATTTCCTCTGTTATTTTGGTTAGTGCTATTGATGTTGAGATATTTGCTCGGAATCCATATTGGTTCTCCACAAGCGTCCCACTTTTGTTAATAAATAAATCTAATCGACTATTGAATAATTTTTCCAAGATTTTGGAGAATTGTGGAAGTAATGAAACTGGTGTGTAGTTAGTAAACTGGTGTACGTCTCCATTCTTATAAATTGGTACGACTTTTGCAATTTTCATTATATTAGGGAATTTACCGGTTAAAAATGATACATTGGTGATATATGTCAGAGGTTCTGAAATGTCTTGTATAACCTTTTTTATCGTTACCATATCTATTCCATGACAGTCGGTTGAGGTCTTGGATTTACAATTTTTTACAATTTTGATTATTTCTTCTTTTGTTACACTTTTAGGAAACATGGAATTGGGATTTCTGTCTATGAGCTCACTCAAGGCCTCAACTGACCCATCATCTGCATTTGGAATTCTTTGATCCAGATTTTTTCCGATATTAACAAAATAATGATTGAAACGTTCAGCTATTTGGTTCATATTGTCATTTTTTGTATTTCCATCTAGAAAGTACTGGGGGTAATCTTTCTTAGCACCATTTTTAATGATGCTATTTAGGATGCCCCATGTTGCTCTCATGTTGTTTTTGTTCTTGTTTAATGATTGACTGTAGTATTCCTTCTTACATGTTCGTAGTATACCAATTAGTTTGTTTTTATATTTCTTATACTTATTTTCTGCCTCTATAGATCTCTGTGTTATAAATATTCGATACAATGTGTTTTTTTTGTGACAAGCATTTTTCAGTCCTTTTGTCATCCATGGTTGGTTGTTTTTCTTTTGCTTCTTACTACGTTCTTTCCATGGGCAATGTTTATCATAGAGTGTAAGAAAGGTGTTAACAAAATTCCCATATGCATCATCTACATCATCTTCATTATATACGTTGTCCCAAATTTGTTTCCTCAGATCCTTCCTGAAGGAAATCATTCCTTCCTCTGTGCATAGTCTTTGAAATGTCTTTTTGTCAATATTCTTCTTCCTGTAGTTCCCATCATAAATAGTAAAGACTGGCAGATGGTCGCTGATGTCGGTTGTTAACAGTCCACTTGTTGTATTATTTTCAAAGACATTAGTGAAGATATTGTCAATAAGTGTAGCACTGTGACTTGCAATTCTGGTTGGCCTTGTGATTTGGGGATACAAAGTCATACTATACATTGTATCTGTGAAATCATTCATGGACTTTTGCTTGTTGGGGTTCAAGGGATCAATGTTGAAGTCTCCACATAAAAAAAGTACTTTTTGACTGATTCCATTGAAAGTTCCCTTAATCCAGTCTTCAAATCCTTCAATACTTGAGTTGGGTGCCCTATATATACAACTGATCAATACATTTCTACTTCTTTCATGACATATCTCAATGGTTATACACTCTAAAACATTGTCAATAGCCAGTGACATGTTTTTTACCACCTTGTAATGGAAGTCCTTCATCACATATACAGCAACTCCGCCTCCATTCTTATTTACTCTATTAATATAATTGAGTTCATATCCTTCTAGTCCAAAGTCCATTCCTTTTTTTGGATCCATCCATGTCTCTGATACAGCGATAATTTTGAAAGGTTCTTTAAATTGTTCCAAAAATGATTTCATATTGTTCAAATTGGCATACAAGCTTCTGCAGTTAATGTGAATAATTGACAGTTTGTTATTGGAATGAATGTTGGTGTTGTACTGTACTTCTGTATAATATAAACAATTATTGTCCATGTGAGAAAAAAAATGTGTGTCTGGATCTATAGCACTGTCCAATTCCGTCCTGTTATATTCAATGCTGGAAAAGGTTATAAATTCTCTGTTTGATTGATTATTGTTTGTTTGTGTCATGGTTGTGTTTCATTTTTTTATCGTTACTGAAATGTATCCAGCTCTGCTATTTTCCTTATGACTATTACTCTTGCTTCCTCTGGTGTTCCATTTAGTTTAATAAATATTTTGCAGTTTGCTGTCCATGTTTGTTGTATTTTTCCTTGTTTTCTTAAGCTACGTGCTTTTCTGGCTATGTCTGCGTTTTTCTTTGTTAAATGTTCATTTATGTACACGTCAGCTTCCTCCCTTGTTTTAGTAATGCAGTTTTATGTTTCCTATTGACAAATCTCATTATTATTACTGGTGCCGAATGATCCTTCTTCTTATGGAGTGGGTGGCAAGCTTCCACATTTGCCATGTCCATGAATATACCTTTTGACTCCATGAATGTTGCCACTTGCCTCTCTGTGGAGATGTCCAAACTCCCGGGCTCCTCTCCACCATTGGCGGTCACCGCCCGAGCATATGAACGGGGCTTTATATTAAGCCCGGTCAGAATAACGTCATTTATTCTTGTGTACTGTTCCAGTTCGTCCACTCGGTCCGTTAATTGTTCTATTTGTAAATTTTTTGCGTCATTCTCGACTCGTAGAATTTTGACCTCCTCCACCAGCTGCATAATTGTCTGTTGGTACTGCTTAATGGCTGATACCTCTGCTGTTCAAAATTCAAGCGATCTCCTTATCTCCTCACCTTCATCAGGAGAGAGCACCTTCTTTGGCCCCATGTTGATCTTGGCTGTCGCAGGTGTTCACTGCCTTCGGCCTAGGCTGTCCCCGGTCCCGATAGATGTAGTCTGATGCCCAAGATCTTCGATGGGATCCCGTCTGGCCTGGCAAGCCTCGCTCTAGCCTCTCTCGCGCTAGCCTCGCCGTTGTCACCGGTCTCGTCGCCGCGATGTGGTCCCGCTGCTGCCAGCCGCTAGCCGGGCCTCTCCCTCGTCCCTCTTAAGTCTCTCTAGTCAAAACACATGCACATTATCTCTCTTTCTTACATTCCAAAGCTTCAAGGTTAACACACACAGTTTACTTGCAGACAAACAGAAAAAGAACAAATGGAAAAACACGAGCTGTTTTCAAATATGACTATGAATTAAAAGAAGTAACACTTAAATCCGGATATATGTAAATATCTGCCTCCGACAATATGTTTGTATATTTGAATGCTTACAATTCTAGATAAACTTTTAATTTATACTTTGATATTAGGTTTTGTTTATGTTTTTGTATGCTTTATACTCTTTATGTCAAATAAACACCCTTTTTCTTTATAGAAACAACACAAGCTATGCAATATTTTCTCATCAACAATTCAACAGTTAAATATTTGATGTAAAGTGATTGGAGCCTTAAATGGGTCAATAATTCAAAACAACTTTGATTTTAATTCATAATTACTTTTTGAGCATTGACCGTTTTAAATAAAAAAACATCCACATTGTAGGTCCCTTGGACCCTCAAGGGGTCTAACTCCTAAAAGTGTTAAAAGTAAGTCATATATTCATATTTTTTTTATAATTTGAATGCTTAAATTTCCAGACCTATCGGTTGATACTAAGTTGTTGTTATTTCTTTGATGTTTTTGAATGTTTAAACCTTTTAAAACCCTTTTTTTCCCCCATTAAAAACAAAACAAAACTGTGAGATATTTCCTCCAAACAAATTTAAAAGTCAAATATTTGATGTGAAGTGATTGGAGCCTTAAGAAGGTCAAAAATTTGATTTGAATTCATGATTATTTTTTGAGCATGGATCGTTTGTAATAAAAATCCAAATTCAAGGGTCTCCTTCATAAAAGTATTAAATGTAAGTCATTTATTAGGGACCGAGTCCCTTTGGGACAGAGGACCCTATTTAATTTCTAGCGTTTTATTATTATACAGCCGCCTCTTTGAGCTGTAGTTTGACCCCCTTAACATGCTTCAAAACTCACCAAATTGGACACACACATCAGGACTGGTGAAAATTGCGATCTAATCAAAATACCAAAACTCAAAATTGCGCTCTAGCGCCCCCTCGGAAGAAAACAGAGACAAAATTGCCTCTAACTCCCAGTAGGAATGTCGTAGAGACATGAAACAAAAACCTCTATGTAGGTCTCACTTAGACCTAGATTTCATACACTAACAACCCCCAGCAAAAATCAACAGTAAGTTTGCAATTCCCCCTTCAAAACAAAAGTTGTGTAAAAACAGTCACCTTTTATTCAAACATTATCTCCTCTGAGCGCATTTGTCGTGTCGGCTTCAAATTAGCACAGGAGAGAGATTGAACCCTTCTGATTGAAAGATTTTTAATTACTGCTCCGGTTTGGATTTCATGAGCCCTCAAAGTCGGTCCCGTCCATCACTGCTTGCAGCTTTAATTATTCTTTTTTTTTACAATTTGAATGTTTAGATTTCTATATCAATCTAAACTCTATCTATTGGTATTAAGTTGTTGTTATTTTTTTGATGTTCTTGTATGTTTTATAACATTTATAAAGAGAAAATGTGGATTTGTCCTCACAAAGTCTTGTAGAAAGTATATATATATCTTTTTTTTTTTCCAGAAGAGCATCAAATTGTTCCAGAGACCGGACGCCTTCCCGAGTTCTTTGTTGTAGTTCGTCACCTTGCGGGCCCGCTAACGTGACGGCCTTACACGCGTCTTATCTCTCTCTGCTTGCGTCGCCGCATCAAAGACAAAGCCGACTTATGCGGAGGAGGGAACAATGCATACATTAGTCATGAGCATGCATGATATGCACATCCTGCACTTTCAGGCTCCTAATGTGGAAGCGGAATAGTTCAGTGGTCGTTAAAGTTTGATCAGCTCCTGCAAAGTAGCCGTCACACGCTCGGCTTTAATAAGGAGGCGAGGAAGTGGCGCCCGGGGGGGGAGGGAGGTTGAGGTGGTGATTGGACACCTTTTCAAGTGGCTTTGGGAGTAGAACTTTAAATAGTCACGTCAGGGTGCCGGCGCGCATTGTAATGAGACATGGTGACCTCCGAGGGCAGCCTTGCTGCGCAATAAAACACTTGGTTGGAGACCTGAGGGATCCTGGGAACATAGATCCCTCACGTCCACTCGTCCTACGAACCTTCAAATCAAGTCGGAGTCCGTCCTCGGTGCGGAGGAGCTGGTTTAACAAGGGGGCGGGGCCTTTGTAGTGCCACGCCGCCTAATACTTGACATAATTGATTTTGTCCTGGCGCCGGCCGACGGAGCGGTAATTAGGAGGCCGAGCCGCCTCATCGATTCCCGCCTGAGACTTCACACTGGCGAATCATTGCTGCGCCTCCTTGGGGGTCAATCGACTCGCCGCTTCAGTTTGTCTTTTAACGGCGCGGGCCGCAAGACTAACGGGAAGTGTCAAACAACGCCATCAAAGAAGTCATTTCTTATCCATGATCCTTCAGACACAGCGTCCCAACATTTGTTGCTTCTGAAATACTGGACCAAGGAAGGGAATAGCAATATTATGACTTTGTGGATATGTTGACTGCATGCAAAGTAACTCTATATATATATTTATATGTATATATATATATATATATATATATATATATATATATATATATATATATATATATATATATATTGTCGGAGGCAGATATTTACATATATCCGAATTTAAGTGTTACTTCTTTAATTTCATAATCATATTACAAAACAGCTAGTGTTTTTCTTCCAAGTGTGGTCTTTTGGTTGTCTGCAAATACTGTGTGCTAACCTTGAATATGGAATGTAAGAAAGAGAGATACTCCTTCTTCTTATCTATTCTTATTCTCCAGGTGCGGAGGACAATGGGCATGTGTTTAGGCCATACTTGCCAACCCTCCCGGATTTTCCGGGAGACTCCCGAAATTCAGCGCCTCTCCCGAAAACCTCCCGGGACAAATTTTCTCCCCAAAAATCTCCCGAAATTCAGGCGATGCGGACCTGAGTCCGCTTTCCCACAAAATAAACAGCGTACCTGCCCAATCACGTTATAACTGTAGAATGATGGAGGGCGAGTTCTTGGTTTCTTATGTGGGTTTATTGTTAGGCAGTTTCATTAACGTCCTCCCAGACCCAGCGCGGCAACAACACACAACAACAGCAGTCACGTCTACCGTAAAGCAGTTTGTCTGCCGTAAACAGCAATGTTGTGACACTCTTAAACAGGACAATACTGCCATCTAGTGCATTTGATGAAAGCACTTTTGTGCGTGCCACACAGCAATGCATCATCAGCATGGTTAGAAAAATAGTGACAGAGAATAGAACAAGGATGGACAATTCAACCCTTAACTCAACAATGAGTAGATGAGTGTTATCTGTGTGTATATGTGTAAATAAATGAACACTGAAATTCAAGTATTTATTATATATATATATATATATATATATATATATATATATATATATATATGTAATAAAAGAAATATATATTTATTGTTAGAATTCACTGAAAGTCAAGTATTTCTTGTATATATATATATGTATGTGTATATGTGTATATATGTATATATATATATATATATATATATATATATATATATATATATATATATATATATATATATATATATATATATATATATATATATATATGTAATAAAAGAAATATATATTTATTGTTAGAATTCACTGAAAGTCAAGTATTTCTTGTATATATATATATATATATGTATGTGTATATATATATATATATATATATATATATATATATATATATATATATATATATATATATATATATATATATATATATATATATAATATGAAATACTTGACTTAGTAAATTCTAGCTGTAAATATACTCCTCCCCTCTTAACCACGCCCCCAACAACGCCCCGCCCCCAACCACGCCCCATTCCCCCCACCCCCCACCACCTCCTGAAATCGGAGGTCTCAAGGTTGGCAAGTATGGTTTAGGCTGGAAAGACAAGACAACGAGGGTGGCAGGGAGAGGGACTTTATAGAATAGAAGGTTTCCATTTTTGAGGGCAGACCATCTTAGCTGCGTGATTGAATGTTCTATGCTGGACTGGTCTCATTTATATTTACAAAGCTTTGCAAATATATTACAAAATACCTATTCTGTCTCTGGTGGTTCTTTTACTCAGCTTTAAGTGTCGTAAAGAGCTTGGGAGCGACGACCAGAAACTTGAATTCCCTGGGAGGAACAACTGGTCCAAACGCAACAATATATAGATCGTATAAATGGATCTTGCGATATGTGTTAAACATGCTTGCATTATCCTTAAACACCTTTAACTTGTTAACGATATTAACCATGTGTTTAACATGCTTGTATTATCTTTAAACACCTTTAACTTATTAACTAATTCCCTGGGAGGAACAACTGGTCCAAACGCAACAATATAAAGATCGTATAAATGGATCTTGCGAGTAAAACTGTACCTTATTCCAAAAGCTTGCTGCCTAAACATACTAAGAGAGGTTTGAATCAGGTAAAAGTGCCGCCAAACTTGTCTATATTCGGTCAACAAAGTCAGTTGTTATATCGGTGAAGAAGTTAAGGCACATTGTCCTTTGTTCAAATTGTCTGTAATCCACGGCGTTCACCTCTTACGTGTCCGAAATGCGTGAGGTTCCCCCGGCCTCTTTTCATTGGCAGGCTTCCCCGAAAAAACTACTTTTAAAAGAGCCGTGTTTAAGTCATCATTAAATGGTATGTCAAAAGGCATTCATTAAATCATCTTCTTTTCCAATACCTCTATAACCGATAACGGTCGTCCATAAGCTCATTTCAAAATTGGATTTACAGCCCCGAAATGTTGTTATTGTTTTCATTCCGACGCCCCGCCCTCCACCGTTTGACCAACGAGAAAGTCAGTGAGTGTGTCACATCCAGGTTGCCATCTTGGTCTGGCTACTGCCACTGGTAGAGTTACTAAACATGTCAGACCTTAGTCCATCTCAAGGTTACCATTCTCAACGTATTCATGACAAAGCCAGGAACAAAACCAGGATTTGTAGCAGGGATGCCTTTGAAAGATGGAGACCATTGAACATGTTTTCATCTGACGCCAAACTTGCTCATTTCCTCCTTGATAGGTAAGTCAGGTATTTACCTTTTCTTATTACTTGTAATAAATGGACATTTGGTAAGTAAACTATATTGTCCAATATAGTGTATGATCTTGTTTAACAAAGATAGTATGTTCCTGCAGCCATGTTAGCATGCTAGCCCGGTCAATGACGCATGGACATACATGCTAACGGGGGAAATATATGCTTGCTGGCCGGTATGTCCATGCGTCATCCAACTGACAGGACAAAGTATATTTAGTACGAATAAAAGCTATGTGGATATGTGTAGTGTCAGTGCATATTCCCTTCTCAATATGCTGCTACACTGAGGAAATGGGTTCCAACATTAGTCATCATGGCAATGTGAAAGGTATGGAGACACATCATAAAAATTCCTCTTTGGTGTTTGCATATTGTGGACTACATGTACCAAGTTATATGGCAATCTGAAAGTTTTGAACCAGTAGCATATAGACATACCCTGGTAAAATGTATGCTCTTTAGTTTTGGGTCGAGCTGGATTCGGCTGCGTATTTGGCAACCTCAGTCAGGGAGAGAGGTCTATATAATGTTGACCATGATTGCAGTACTGTTTCTGGCCAGATTCTTACATATGGCTCCTTTAAATACAAACCCTGTTTCCATTTAAGTTGGGAAATTGTGTTAGATGTAAATACAAGCGGAATACAATGATTTGCAAATCATTTCAACCCATATTCAGTTGAATATGCTACACAGACAACATATTTGATGTTCAATTTCATAAAAATTTTTTTTTTTGCAAATAATAATTAACTTTAGAATTTGATGCCAGCAACACGTGACAAAGAAGTTGGGAAAGGTGGCAATAAATACTGATAAAGTTGAGGAATGCTCATCAAACACTTATTTGGAACATCCCACAGGTGTGCAGGCTAATTGGGAACAGGTGGGTGCCATGATTGGGTATAAAAACAGCTTCCCAAAAAATGCTCAGTCTTTCACAAGAAAGGATGGGGCGAGGTACACCCCTTTGTCCACAACTGCGTGAGCAAATAGTCAAACAGTTTAAGAACAACGTTTCTCAAAGTGCAATTGCAAGAAATTTAGGGATTTCAACATCTACGCTCCGTAATATCATCAAGAGGTTCAGAGAATCTGGAGAAATCACTGCACATAAGCGGCATGGCCGGAAACCAACATTGAATGACCGTGACCTTCGGTCCCTCAGACGGCACTGTATCAAAAACCGACATCAATCTCTAAAGGATATCACCACATGGGCTCGGGAACACTTCAGAAAACCACTGTCACTAAATACAGTTGGTCGCTACATCTGTAAGTGCAAGTTAAAGCTCTACTATGCAAAGCGAAAGCCATTTATCAACAACACCCAGAAACGTCGCCGGCTTCTCTGGGCCCGAGATCATCTAAGATGGACTGATGCAAAGTGGAAAAGTGTTCTGTGGTCTGACGAGTCCACATTTCAAATTGTTTTTGGAAATACTCGACATCGTGTCATCCGGACCAAAGGGGAAGCGAACCATCCAGACTGTTATTGACGCAAAGTGTAAAAGGCAGCATGTGTGATGGTATGGGGGTGTATTAGTGCCCAAGACATGGGTAACTTACACATCTGTGAAGGCACCATTAATGCTGAAAGGTACATACAGGTTTTGGAACAACATATGCTGCCATCTAGGCGCCGTCTTTTTCATGGACGCCCCTGCTTATTTCAGCAAGACAATGCCAAGCCACATTCAGCACATGTTACAACAGCGTGGCTTCGTAAAAAAAGAGTGCAGGTACTTTCCTGGCCTGCCTGCAGTCCAGACCTGTCTCCCATCGAAAATGTGTGGCGCATTATGAAGCGTAAAACACGACAGCGGAGACCCCGGACTGTTGAACGACTGAAGCTCTACATAAAACAAGAAGGGGAAAGAATTCCACTTTCAAAACTTCAACAATTAGTTTCTTCAGTTCCCAATCGTTTACTGAGTGTTGTTAAAAGAAAAGGTGATGTAACACAGTGGTGAACATGCCCTTTCCCAACTACTTTGGCTTGTGTTGCAGCCATGAAATTCTAAGTTAATTATTATTTCCAAAAGAAAAAAAAGTTTATGAGTTTGAACATCAAATATGTTGTCTTTGTAGCATATTCAATTGAATATGGCTTGAAAAGGATTTGCAAATCATTGTATTCCGTTTATATTTACATCTAACACAATTTCCCAACTCATATGGAAACGGGGTTTGTACTTTGATCATTGCGCTACCTCTGCGAAAATAATACTCATTCATTTATGTGCTTACCCAAGGCTAAAAGTAAACAAACAACATGTTTTTTTCCAAACTGCTGTAGTTTTTTTGTCGACCGCAGCCAGCTTGGCTAACGCTATCGTCCTACTTAATGCTACGTGTGACTCTTACCGGTGTGAAAATGGCGTGAACACACCGACATTTTCCAGGCGATGGTGTTAAAAGTCATGTTTGATCGTCTCACTCTTAATTAGCTCACTAACCCGACTTCTTTCGGCTTAGCTTTCATGCTGGAAATGAGAAAAATCTCACCAAATGATTTATTATTATTATATTATTATTTATTTATGATTAATTTATTAATTTTCTACAACACAATTACAACGTTGAAACATCATGCTTTTTGACAACGTTTATTCAATGTCAGGTTGTAATGTTGATTTCACATTGAAATTTGGTCATTTCCCAAACTTCAACGTGGATCCAACGTTAGACATTAACGTTGTCTCAATATTCAAATACAACTATTTTGCAATGTTGTTTCAAAGTCAGTTTGAAAGGACATGTACGTATAATCAACGTTGTATCAACGTTTTGGGCCTGCTGGGAAGGGATCAGTTTTTGTCATCGACATTAAAAGGCAATAATCAGCAGTAATATTACAGACCTATAGAACAAACATGAAATATGGTATATCTTGCTCAGAGGCAGTTTGAAAATGGAAGAACTGACAATTTTATAAAAAAGAAATATTGAAATTGATAGGAAATCCTCCATCCATCCTTCTATTTCCCGTTACTGATCCGAGTCCAGGTCGTGGAGGCAGCAGTCTAAGCAGAGATGCACAAATGTCCCTGTACGAGGCCGCCTCCTGTAGTTCCACAGGGGCGACACCGCGGCCTTCACAGGCCAGATGTGATACATAGTCCCTCCAGCATGTCCTCAGTTTGCCCCGAGGTCTCTTCCCGGCTGGACATGCCCGAAGAACCTCGCCTGGGAGGCAGCCAGGAGGCATCCGTAGTAGATGCCCAAGCCGTCTCAGCTGGCTCCTCTCCACGTCAAGGAGCAGCGGCTCTACTTCGAGTCTCTCCCGGCTGACCGAGCTCCTCACCCTATCTCTGAGGGTGATCCCAGACATCCTGAGGAAAAAACTCATTTCTGCCGCTTGTACTCGTGAACTTGTCCTTTCGGTTATTACCCAAAGCTTGTGACCATAGGTGAGGCTAGGAACGTCGACCGACCTGTAAATCGAGAGCTTAGCCTTCTGGCTCTGCTCCTTCTTCACTACAACAGACCGGTACCGTGACTGCATCATTGCAGACGCCGCACCGATCCATCTGTCAATCTCGCGTTCCATTCTTCCCTCACTCGTGAACAAGACCCCGAGATACTTGAACTCCTCCACTTGAGGCAGAACTTCACTCCCGACCCTTTTTCAACTGAGAACCATGGCCTCAGATTTGGAGGTGCTGATCTTCACACTCGGCTGAAAACCGCCCCAGTGAACGCTGGAGGTCCCAGCCTGACAAAGCCAACTAGACAATATCATCTGCAAAAACGCAGAGATGCAAACCTCTGGCCACCGAACTGGAAACCCTCGACACCCTGACTGCGCCTAGAAATTCTGTCCAGAAAGACAATGAACCGGTCTAGGTGACTAGGCAATCATATGAAAATGCAACAAACTACTAACATCATAAAAATTTAATATTGAAATGCTATGTGTGGTCTACCCTACTGTGAGCATCTGAGACTTGGTCCTTAACTAAAACTTGATCAAAGAAATTGGAAGCATTTGAGCTTTGGTTGTACAGAAACACTTAAAAAGTCTCATGGACAGATTTTAAAACACGTTTTAGAAAACAGTTAATTATGATAAACTACTACTAAACACAAAACACGAAAACTAAAATATTTTGGCCATGTAATCAGGAAAGATGGTATACAGAGACAGCTAAAGTTGGATAGAAAGAGGAAAAGGGAGACCGAGAACAACATGGACCACGAACACCAAAGACTGGACTATGCTCAGAGAGGCACAAGATCGAGAAGAATGGCCATCTGTTGTATTCAACCTGAAAACTGCGGATGAAACATGATGATGATGAATATTTCAAAGAAATCACTTACCTCAAACCAACACATCTCTGGAAGGTTCTCCTCTCTCCACAGAGGAATGCTGCAGCTCTGACGGAGTGACCATCGGGTTCTTGGTCACCTCCCTGACTGGACTACTAGTATTTTTTCATGATGACAATGAGGGCAATCATGCAATGGAAGCAACTTGTGAAAAAAAAAAGCAGATGTAGCTTCTACGCATATTTTGGAATGAGCTACTTGTCAGTATTGGGAGCATCCAGTCCACAACTACTGAACAACCAAGGACACCGAACCAAGGTCAACTTTTGGAAGTGTAGTCATTTTTTCACATTTTTTCAAGATGGCAGAAGCTCTGTGCTCTTGTGTCATCCTTTTGCGTTTCTCTCTTATTTTCATGTGTTATTATATACTGTATATATATATATATATTTTTTGCCTTTTGGTTCGGGACCCTTTGGGACTGTGTGACAAGGGGTGGCACTTTCTGGACTTCTGCGGTGCTTTTTTGTGGACTTCTGGATCTGTCTCCCGGGAGCCTTTTGGCTATAGAGACCAGCTGCTGGGTCTCTGCCACACCAGAGTCCGTTTGGAGAGACTGGAGGAGATTCGGATGAAGAGACAGGGCTGCGGAGCTAGCACTGTGCGCCGGGACGGACAGGCTTCACAGTGTCTTGGCTGAATGAGCAGGTATCGGACACCACGGTCTCCTTAGACCAGGGGTCGGCAACCTTTACCAGTCAAAGAGCCATTTTGACCAGTTTTACAAATTATAGAAAACAATGGGAGCCGCAAAAACTTTTGAAATTTTAAATGAAATAACACTGCATACAAAGTTTTTATTTTGCTTTGTGCTATGTATAAACCAGGGGTCTCAGACACGCTGCCCACACCTTTATACGGAACTTTTAAGCTGGTGCGACACGCGAGTTTTATATGTATAGGCATGTCAGCGTCATGCATGCCGTGATGGTATAGCATATAGCGCCCGCTACAACCAGCGTGCCTGATCAGCCACATGTTGTATGGGGCTTCCGCTTGCTCACGTAGGTGACAGCAAGGCATACTTACTCAACAACCACACAGGTTACACTGACGGTGGCGGTATAAAAAACACTTTAACACTCTTACTAATAATGCCGACCCCTGCCTTAGACGCATCCTCGCTCATCCATGCGGACTGGACACTGGCCGAGAGTTGGTGGGCGGCCGAGAGTGGAGTCGGCTCTCTTGGTTGCTTTGTTGGGTCTGCTCCTGTCTCTGGCCATGCTCCCTCCACCCCAGCAGACGATGGCGAGGGGTCCAGGCTTAGACCGATTTTTTTTTTTCTCACACCAAACAAGAATGACAAACACATTTCGGGAGAACATCTGCACCGTAACACAACATAAACACAACAGGACAAATACCCAGAATCCCATGCAGCCCTAACTCTTCCAGGATACATTATACACCCCCGCTACCAAACCCCGCCCACCTCAACCATCGCACAGAGAGAGAGAGAGAGGGGGGGGCGTTGATGTGTAAGGGAGCAGGGTTGGGGTAGGGGCGGGGTTTGGTGGTAGCAGGGGTGTATAATGTATCCCGGAAGAGTTAGGGCTGCATGGGATTCTGGGTGTTTGTTCTGTTGTGTTTATGTTTATGTTGTGTTAAGGTGCAGATGTTCTCCCGAAATGTGTTTGTCATTCTTGTTTGGTTTTGGTTCAAAGTGTGGCGCATTATTAGTAAGAGTGTTAAAGTTGTTTTATATGGTCACCGTCAGTGTAACCTGTGTGGCTGTTGACCAAGTATGCCTTGCTGTCACCTACTTGTGCAAGCAGAAGATGTATATTGTATAACAAGTGTTAGGCTGGCACGCTGTTAATACAGATTGTAGAGGGCGTCGAATGTTGTACCATCATAGCACGCCCTTATCATATCTGTAAGGGTGAAAATCGGTGAATATTGATCCCGGGGGTTTTCTGCGAGAGGCACTGAAATCCGGAAGTCTCACGGGAAAATTGGGGGGTTCAGCAAGTAAGCTGCTGAGCCGCATCAGAGTGATCAAAGAGCCGCATGCGGCTCCGGAGCCGCGGGTTGCCGACCCCTGCCTTAGACGCATCCTCGCTCATCCATGCGGACTGGACACTGGCCGAGAGTTGGTGGGCGGCCGAGAGTGGAGTCGGCTCTCTTGGTTGCTTTGTTGGGTCTGCTCCTGTCTCTGGCCATGCTCCCTCCACCCCAGCAGACGATGGCAAGGGGTCCAGGCTTAGACCGTTTTTTTTTTCTCACCCCCCCAACCCCATTGTTTACCTGTATCTCACCTTTTTTGTAAGGGGCGCCGGAAGTTGGCAGACCGATCAGCGATCCTGTTCTGTCTCCCTGTAATGTTTCTTTGATCTTGAATGGGATTGTGCTGAAAATGTTGATTTCCCCTCAGGGATTAATAAAGTATTTCTGATTCTGATTCTGATTTCCGTTCATGCAAGTTCTACCAGAGGCTCATTTCCATTTTGCCCAGAAAAACCAAACAAAAGACTGAAATATTGTGTCTTCAGCTTTGAAACAAGGAGACGGTTTCAGGAGAGATCTTTCCAATTTGTGTGGCTGAGGAGACAGGACTGCGGAGCTGGTGCTGAGCGCCGGGACGGACAGGCTTCACATTGTCTTGGCTGAATGAGCAGGTATCGGACACCACGGTCTCCTTCCTCATTCTCGCTCATCTATGCGGACTGGACACTGGCCGAGAGTTGGTGGGCGGCCGAGAGTGGAGTCGGCTCTCTTGGTTGCTTTGTTGGGTCTGCTCCTGTCTCTGGCCATGCTCCCTCCACCCCAGCAGACGATGGCAAGGGGTCCAGGCTTAGACCGTTTTTTTTTTTCTCACCCCCCCAACCCCATTGTTTACCTGTATCTCACCTTTTTTGTAAGGGGCGCCGGAAGTTGGCAGACCCATCAGCGATCCTGTTCTGTCTCCCTGTAATGTTTGTCTGATCTTGAATGGGATTGTGCTGAAAATGTTGATTTCCCCTCGGGGATTAATAAAGTATTTCTGATTCTGATTCTAATTTCCATTCATGCAAGTTCTACCAGAGGCTCATTTCCATTTTGCCCAGAAAAACCAAACAAAAGACTGAAATATTGTGTCTTCAGCTTTGAAACAAGGAGACGGTTTCAGGAGAGATCTTTCCAATTTGTGTGGATGAGGAGACAGGACTGCGGAGCTGGTGCTGAGCGCCGGGACGGACAGGCTTCACAGTGTCTTGGCTGAATGAGCAGGTATCGGACACCACGGTCTCCTTCCTCATTCTCGCTCATCTATGCGGACTGGACACTGGCCGAGAGTTGGTGGGCGGCCGAGAGTGGAGTCGGCTCTCTTGGTTGCTTTGTTGGGTCTGCTCCTGTCTCTGGCCATGCTCCCTCCACCCCAGCAGACGATGGCAAGGGGTCCAGGCTTAGACCGTTTTTTTTTTTCTCACCCCCCCAACCCCATTGTTTACCTGTATCTCACCTTTTTTGTAAGGGGCGCCGGAAGTTGGCAGACCGATCAGCGATCCTGTTCTGTCTCCCTGTAATGTTTCTTTGATCTTGAATGGGATTGTGCTGAAAATGTTGATTTCCCCTCAGGGATTAATAAAGTATTTCTGATTCTGATTCTGATTTCCGTTCATGCAAGTTCTACCAGAGGCTCATTTCCATTTTGCCCAGAAAAACCAAACAAAAGACTGAAATATTGTGTCTTCAGCTTTGAAACAAGGAGACGGTTTCAGGAGAGATCTTTCCAATTTGTGTGGCTGAGGAGACAAGTTGACAGCGGCACAACATCAGTTAGTTTGAGAGGCATCACGTCACGATGCCTAATGAGAGGAAGTTTAGCAGATGTCTTCCTTAATGGTTTTGGCAATGCTGGCTTTTATCTTTCCGAGTGTTTTGATTTCCGGGGTCAGCCGGACTTTGCCCAGCAAGCAGCTGGAAGAAGAGTTCTTCATAGTCCGTGTTCTACCCTGGAGAGTCATCAATCCCACGTGATGTCACCACGCCTCTTCAGTCTGCCTTCCGACGCCAAGCAGAGATGAAATAGCGGCGTTGTCATTTTTGAAAATTACTTCTGACTAAACCTCAGCGCTTTGTCGTCTTTTGCAAACTGAAATGTGTCAATAGCACCTTGTACTGATAAACTGTCAGGATTCTTCCCGAGCTGGCATCAAATGCTCGGGGAGGCTGACTTGTCACGTCATGTTAGAAGAAACATGTTAGCGTAAAGTTACTCTTTTTGTGTGCGTGTAGCTTTGCTTTGCTTTGCTTCTTACACCATTTTTTATCATAGATTATTTAGCTCTCATGTTCCTGAAGGATCCCGGCAATCCTACAAAAAACACAAATCAACCACGACGTATAGCATTTGTACTTATCGTGCCTTTGAAGCCTTTGCCTTTGTTTAAAAACCCTAGCATCCCAACCGCTGTTGGTGCCGAGAATAACACAGCAAAATGTACACGGAACACAATGACTCCACGTACTAAAATAACAAAGATCTGTACCAGACAAAAATAGGACAGACTACAATATCAGGGATCTGTACCAGACAAAGAATGATTGGAAGTACTACAATATCAGGGATCTGTACCAGACAAAGAATGATTGGAAGTACTACAATACCAGGGATCTTTATCAGACAAACAATGATTGGAAGTACTACAATATCAGAGATCTGTAACTGACAATGATTGAAAGTACTACAATATCAGGGATCTGTAACTGACAAACAATGATTGAAAGTATTACAATATCAGGGATCTGTAGCTGACAATGATTGAAAGTACTATAATATCAGGGATCTTTATCAGACAAACAATGATTGAAAGTACTACAATATCAGTGATCTTTAGCAGACAAACAATGATTGGAAGTACTACAATATCAGATATCTGTAACTGACAAACAATGATTGAAAGTACTACAATATCAGGGATCTTTAGCAGACAAACAATGATTGGAAGTACTACAATATCAGGGATCTGTAACTGACAATGATTGAAAGTATTACAATATCAGGGATCTGTAACTGACAATGATTGAAAGTACTACAATATCAGGGATCTTTAGCAGACAAACAATGATTGGAAGTACTACAATATCAGGGATCTGTAACTGACAATGATTGAAAGTATTACAATATCAAGGATCTGTAACTGACAATGATTGAAAGTACTACAATATCAGTGATCTTTATCAGACAAACAATGATTGGAAGTACTACAATATCAGATATCGGTAACTGACAAACAATGATTGGAAGTACTACAATATCAGATATCTGTAACTGACAAACAATGAGTGGAAGTACTACAATATCAGATAACTGTAACTGACAAACAATGATTGAAAGTACTACAATATCAGGGATCTTTATCAGACAAACAATGATTGGAAGTACTACAATATCAGATATATGTAACTGACAAACAATGATTGGAAGTACTATCATATCAAGGATCTATAACTGACAAACAATGATTGGAAGTACTACAATATCAGATATCTGTAACTGACAAACAATGATTGGAAGTACTACACTATCAGATATCTGTAACTGACAAACAATGATTGAAAGTACTACAATATCAGGGATCTGTAACTGACAATGATTGAAAGTACTATAATATCAGGGATCTTTAGCAGACAATGATTGAAAGTACTACAATATCAGGGATCTGTAACTGACAATGATTGAAAGTACTACAATATCAGGGATCTGTAACTGACAATGATTGAAAGTACTACAATATCAGTGATCTTTAGCAGACAAACAATGATTAGAAGTACTACAATATCAGGGATCTGTAACTGACAATGATTGAAAGTACTACAATATCAGACATCTGTAACTGACAAACAATGATTGGAAGTACTACAATATCAGGGATCTGTAACTGACAATGATTGAAAGTATTACAATATCAGGGATCTGTAACTGACAATGATTGAAAGTACTACAATATCAGGGATCTTTAGCAGACAAACAATGATTGGAAGTACTACAATATCAGGGATCTGTAACTGACAATGATTGAAAGTATTACAATATCAAGGATCTGTAACTGACAATGATTGAAAGTACTACAATATCAGTGATCTTTATCAGACAAACAATGATTGGAAGTACTACAATATCAGATATCGGTAACTGACAAACAATGATTGGAAGTACTACAATATCAGATATCTGTAACTGACAAACAATGAGTGGAAGTACTACAATATCAGATAACTGTAACTGACAAACAATGATTGAAAGTACTACAATATCAGGGATCTTTATCAGACAAACAATGATTGGAAGTACTATCATATCAAGGATCTATAACTGACAAACAATGATTGGAAGTACTACAATATCAGATATCTGTAACTGACAAACAATGATTGGAAGTACTACACTATCAGATATCTGTAACTGACAAACAATAATTGGAAGTACTACAATATCAGGGATCTGTAACTGACAATGATTGAAAGTACTATAATATCAGGGATCTTTTCGCAGACAAACAATGATTGAAAGTACTACAATATCAGGGATCTTTATCAGACAAACAATGATTGGAAGTACTACAATATCAGTGATCTTTATCAGACAAACAGTGATTGAAAGTACTACAATATCAGGGGTCTGTAACTGACAATAATTGAAAGTACTACAATATCAGGGATCTTTATCAGACAAACAATGATTGGAAGTACTACAATATCAGTGATCTTTATCAGACAAACAGTGACTGAAAGTACTACAATATCAGATATCTGTAATTGACAAACAATGATTGGAAGTCCTACAATATCAGGGATCTGTAACTGACAATGATTGGAAGTACTACAATATCAGTGATCTTTATCGGACAAACAGTGACTGAAAGTACTACAATATCAGATATCTGTAATTGACAAACAATGATTGGAAGTCCTACAATATCAGGGATCTGTAACTGACAATGATTGAAAGTACTACAATATCAGGGATCTTTATCAGACAAACAATGTTTGGAAGTACTACAATATCAGGGATCTTTATCAGCCAATAATGATTGGAAGTACTACAATATCAGTGATCTTTATCAGACAAACAGTGATTACAAGTACTACAATATTAGATATCTGTAACTGACAAACAATGATTGGAAGTACTACAATATCAGGGATCTGTAACTGACAATGATTGAAAGTACTACAATATCAGTGATCTTTATCAGACAAACAATGATTGGAAATACTACAATATCAGTGATCTTTATCAGACAAACAGTGACTGAATGTACTACAATATCAGACATCTGTAACTGACAAACAATGATTGGAAGTACTACAACATCAGGGATCTCTAACTGACAATAATTGAAAGTACTACAATATCAGGGATCTTTATCAGACAAACAATGATTGGAAGTACTACAATATCAGGGATCTTTATCAGACAAACAGTGATTAAAAGTACTACAATATTAGATGTCTGTAACTGACAAACAATGATTGGAAGTACTACAATATCAGGGATCTGTAACTGACAATGATTGAAAGTACTACAATATCAGTGATCTTTATCAGACAAACAATGATTGGAAATACTACAATATCAGTGATCTTTATCAGACAAACAGTGACTGAATGTACTACAATATCAGACATCTGTAACTGACAAACAATGATTGGAAGTACTACAATATCAGGGATCTGTAACTGACAATAATTGAAAGTACTACAATATCAGGGATCTGTAACCGACAAACAATGATTGGAAGTACTACAATATCAGGGATCTGTAATTGACAATGACTGAAAGTACTACAATATCAGTGATCTTTATCAGACAAACAATGATTGGAAGTACTACAATATCAGGGATCTTTATAAGACAAACAGTGATTGAAAGTACTACAAAATTAGATATCTGTAACTGACAAACAATGATTGGAAGTACTACAATATCAGGGATCTGTAACTGACAATGATTGAAAGTACTAAAATATCAAGGATCTGTAACTGACAATGATTGGAAGTACTACAATATCAGGGATCTTTATCAGACAAACAGTGACTGAAAGTACTACAATATCAGATATCTGTAATTGACAAACAATAATTGGAAGTACTACAATATCAGGGATCTGTAACTGACAATGATTGAAAGTACTACAATATCAGGGATCTTTTAGCAGACAAACAATGATTGGAAGTACTACAATATCAGTGATCTTTATCAGACAAACAGTGATTGAAAGTACTACAATATTAGATATATGTAACTGACAAACAATGATTGGAAGTACTACAATATCAGGGATCTGTAACTGACAATAATTGAAAGTACTACAATATCAGGGATCTGTAACCGACAAACAATGATTGGAAGTACTACAATATCAGGGATCTGTAATTGACAATGACTGAAAGTACTACAATATCAGTGATCTTTATCAGACAAACAATGATTGGAAGTACTACAATATCAGGGATCTTTATAAGACAAACAGTGATTGAAAGTACTACAAAATTAGATATCTGTAACTGACAAACAATGATTGGAAGTACTACAATATCAGGGATCTGTAACTGACAATGATTGAAAGTACTACAATATCAAGGATCTGTAACTGACAATGATTGGAAGTACTACAATATCAGGGATCTTTATCAGACAAACAGTGACTGAAAGTACTACAATATCAGATATCTGTAATTGACAAACAATAATTGGAAGTACTACAATATCAGGGATCTGTAACTGACAATGATTGAAAGTACTACAATATCAGGGATCTTTTAGCAGACAAACAATGATTGGAAGTACTACAATATCAGGGATCTTTATCAGACAAACAATGATTGGAAGTACTACAATATCAGTGATCTTTATCAGACAAACAGTGATTGAAAGTACTACAATATCAGGGGTCTGTAACTGACAATAATTGAAAGTACTACAATATCAGGGATCTTTATCAGACAAACAATGATTGGAAGTACTACAATATCAGTGATCTTTATCGGACAAACAGTGACTGAAAGTACTACAATATCAGATATCTGTAATTGACAAACAATGATTGGAAGTCCTACAATATCAGGGATCTGTAACTGACAATGATTGAAAGTACTACAATATCAGGGATCTTTATCAGACAAACAATGATTGAAAGTACTACAATATCAGGGATCTGTAACTGACAATGATTGAAAGTACTACAATATCAGTGATCTTTATCAGACAAACAATGATTGGAAGTACTACAATATCAGTGATCTTTATCAGACAAACAATGATTGAAAGTACTACAATATCAGGGATCTGTAATTGACAATGATTGAAAGTACTACAATATCAGTGATCTTTATTAGACAAACAATGATTGGAAGTACTACAATATCAGGGATCTTTATAAGACAAACAGTGATTGAAAGTACTACAAAATTAGATATCTGTAACTGACAAACAATGATTGGAAGTACTACAATATCAGGGATCTGTAACTGACAATGATTGAAAGTACTACAATATCAAGGATCTGTAACTGACAATGATTGGAAGTACTACAATATCAGGGATCTTTATCAGACAAACAGTGACTGAAAGTACTACAATATCAGATATCTGTAATTGACAAACAATAATTGGAAGTACTACAATATCAGGGATCTGTAACTGACAATGATTGAAAGTACTACAATATCAGGGATCTTTTAAGCAGACAAACAATGATTGGAAGTACTACAATATCAGGGATCTTTATCAGACAAACAATGATTGGAAGTACTACAATATCAGTGATCTTTATCAGACAAACAGTGATTGAAAGTACTACAATATTAGATATATGTAACTGACAAACAATGATTGGAAGTACTACAATATCAGGGATCTGTAACTGACAATGATTGCAAGTACTACAATATCCGGGATCTGTAACTGACAATGATTGAAAGTACTACAATATCAGTGATCTTTATCAGACAAACAATGATTGGAAATACTACAATATCAGTTATCTTTATCAGACAAACAGTGACTGAAAGTACTACAATATCAGACATCTGTAACTGACAAACAATTATTGGAAGTACTACAATATCAAGGATCTGTAACTGACAATGATTGAAAGTACTACAATATCAGTGATCTTTATCAGACAAACAATGATTGGAAATACTACAATATCAGTTATCTTTATCAGACAAACAGTGACTGAAAGTACTACAATATCAGACATCTGTAACTGACAAACAATTATTGGAAGTACTACAATATCAAGGATCTGTAACTGACAATGATTGAAAGTAGTACAATATCAGGGATCTTTATCAGACTGTGATTGGAAGTACTACAATATCAGTGATCTTTATCAGACAAACAATGATTGGAAGTACTACAATATCAGTGATCTTTATCAGACAAACAATGATTGGAAGTACTACAATATCAGATATCTGTAACTGACAAACAATGATTAGAAGTACTACAATATCAGATATCTGTACCTGACAAACAATGATTGAAAGTACTACAATATCAGGGATCTTTATCAGACAAAGAATGATTGGAAGTACTACAATATCAGATATCTGTAACTGACAAACAATGATTGGTAGTACTTCAATATCAGGGATCTGTAACTGACAAACAATGATTGGAAGTACTACAATATCAGATATCTGTAACTGACGAACAATGATTGTAGTTTGGGCATCTGTACCAGACAATGATTGGATGTACTACAACATCAGTGATATTGTAGTACTTCTAACGCGTCTTCTAGCCAATAAAGTGTGGCAATTCCAACTTTGACCACAGCGTCGGTTGCTACGTAGAGTGGCGCTTTCCGTCATTTTCAGCCGAGCGTATTGCAAAACGACTCGCCCCTTCTCCTCCTCTCACGCGAGATCCACTGATGATGGCGTAATGTTGCACGTGAATAACGGGTCATTTCCTCAGTGTTTGTGTTGTTGTGCGTGGGTTGCTGACAGCCAGGTGACGTGCGAGGAGCGAGCAATCACTGCCATCTCAGTCAGGTGGCAAAAGAAAATAAACAACATGGAAATCCAAGAGAAAAATGCATAGGTTAGCAATATTTAATTGGACTGGGAGTGTGTGTGTGTGTGTGTGTGTGTGTGTGTGTGTGTGTGTGTGTGTATCTCGCGGCAACGCGCCTCGCACAAAAATTAAAAGGCGAATTCTTTGATGTGCTTTAAGATTTTTGAACGCTGCAGATTTGAATATTTAAAGCGGCTCCGCGCTGTCACTTTGATCTGCCAGATGATTAGCGGGGTTTGTTCTTGAAAATGCGCTAAATGGACGCGGGAGAGGCGCGGCGTGGTAATTGCGAGACGTCTCGCCCGGCGAGGGTAAATTGTGCATTTTAAAGTAACAGGGTAAACAGTTCATTTGGATTTTTTATTTTGCACTTTTATGTTTAATGAGACAAGAAGACAGAGCGCCGCCACTTCAAACGCCAAAGAAATGTTGTGGGCGAGAGAGAGAATGACACTCGGGAGGAGAACGTTTGCTTTCATGGCGGATCACAATCATCTTCTCAAAGCCTCGCTCGGAAGGAGTCGGACATTTGTGACGGCGACGTCGCTCCTGTTGACTGCGACCCAATTCCACAAACAGGAAGTAGTTTAGCGTTCAACGTTGACGGCTCTTTTCTCTGCTTTTCAGCCTTCAAACGTCCAGGAACTTTTGCTTGGGTGGAGCGTGGAAAGAAACAGACTGTGTTAGGTCGCACTTCTTCTGCTGAGAAGTAAGTCAAGACTGTGTTAGGTCGCACTTCTTCTGCTGAGAAGTAAGTCAAGACTGTGTTAGGTCGCAGTTCTTCTGCTGAGAAGTAAGTCAAGACTGTGTTAGGTCGCAGTTCTTCTGCTGAGAAGTAAGTCAAGACTGTGTTAGGTCGCACTTCTTCTGCTGAGAAGTAAGTCAAGACTGTGTTAGGTCGCAGTTCTTCTGCTGAGAAGTACCGGTAAGTCAAGACTGTGTTAGGTCGCAGTTCTTCTGCTGAGAAGTAAGTCAAGACTGTGTTAGGTCGCAGTTCTTCTGCTGAGAAGTAAGTCAAGACTGTGTTAGGTCGCAGTTCTTCTGCTGAGCAGTAAGTCAAGACTGTGTTAGGTCGCAGTTCTTCTGCTGAGAAGTAAGTCAAGACTGTGTTAGGTCGCACTTCTTCTGCTGAGAAGTAAGTCAAGACTGTGTTAGGTCGCAGTTCTTCTGCTGAGAAGTACCGGTAAGTCAAGACTGTGTTAGGTCGCAGTTCTTCTGCTGAGAAGTAAGTCAAGACTGTGTTAGGTCGCAGTTCTTCTGCTGAGAAGTAAGTCAAGACTGTGTTAGGTCGCAGTTCTTCTGCTGAGAAGTAAGTCAAGACTGTGTTAGGTCGCAGTTCTTCTGCTGAGAAGTAAGTCAAGACTGTGTTAGGTCGCAGTTCTTCTGCTGAGAAGTACCGGTAAGTCAAGACTGTGTTAGGTCGCAGTTCTTCTGCTGAGAAGTAAGTCAAGACTGTGTTAGGTCGCAGTTCTTCTGCTGAGAAGTAAGTCAAGACTGTGTTAGGTCGCAGTTCTTCTGCTGAGCAGTAAGTCAAGACTGTGTTAGGTCGCAGTTCTTCTGCTGAGAAGTAAGTCAAGACTGTGTTAGGTCGCACTTCTTCTGCTGAGAAGTAAGTCAAGACTGTGTTAGGTCGCAGTTCTTCTGCTGAGAAGTACCGGTAAGTCAAGACTGTGTTAGGTCGCAGTTCTTCTGCTGAGAAGTAAGTCAAGACTGTGTTTGGTCGCACTTCTTCTGCTGAGAAGTAAGTCAAGACTGTGTTAGGTCGCACTTCTTCTGCTGAGAAGTAAGTCAAGACTGTGTTTGGTCGCACTTCTTCTGCTGAGAAGTAAGTCAAGACTGTGTTAGGTCGCAGTTCTTCTGCTGAGAAGTAAGTCAAGACTGTGTTAGGTCGCAGTTCTTCTGCTGAGAAGTAAGTCAAGACTGTGTTAGGTCGCACTTCTTCTGCTGAGAAGTAAGTCAAGACTGTGTTAGGTTGCACTTCTTCTGCTGAGAAGTAAGTCAAGACTGTGTTAGGTCGCAGTTCTTCTGCTGAGAAGTAAGTCAAGACTGTGTTAGGTCGCAGTTCTTCTGCTGAGAAGTAAGTCAAGACTGTGTTAGGTCGCAGTTCTTCTGCTGAGAAGTAAGTCAAGACTGTGTTAGGTCGCACTTCTTCTGCTGAGAAGTAAGTCAAGACTGTGTTAGGTCGCACTTCTTCTGCTGAGAAGTAAGTCAAGACTGTGTTAGGTCGCACTTCTTCTGCTGAGAAGTAAGTCAAGACTGTGTTAGGTCGCACTTCTTCTGCTGAGAAGTAAGTCAAGACTGTGTTAGGTCGCACTTCTTCTGCTGAGAAGTAAGTCAAGACTGTGTTAGGTCGCACTTCTTCTGCTGAGAAGTAAGTCAAGACTGTGTTAGGTCGCACTTCTTCTGCTGAGAAGTAAGTCAAGACTGTGTTAGGTCGCACTTCTTCTGCTGAGAAGTAAGTCAAGACTGTGTTAGGTCGCACTTCTTCTGCTGAGAAGTAAGTCAAGACTGTGTTAGGTCGCACTTCTTCTGCTGAGAAGTAAGTCAAGACTGTGTTAGGTCGCACTTCTTCTGCTGAGAAGTAAGTCAAGACTGTGTTAGGTCGCACTTCTTCTGCTGAGAAGTAAGTCAAGACTGTGTTAGGTCGCACTTCTTCTGCTGAGAAGTAAGTCAAGACTGTGTTAGGTCGCAGTTCTTCTGCTGAGAAGTAAGTCAAGACTGTGTTAGGTCGCACTTCTTCTGCTGAGAAGTAAGTCAAGACTGTGTTAGGTCGCACTTCTTCTGCTGAGAAGTAAGTCAAGACTGTGTTAGGTCGCACTTCTTCTGCTGAGAAGTAAGTCAAGACTGTGTTAGGTCGCACTTCTTCTGCTGAGAAGTAAGTCAAGACTGTGTTAGGTCGCACTTCTTCTGCTGAGAAGTAAGTCAAGACTGTGTTAGGTCGCAGTTCTTCTGCTGAGAAGTAAGTCAAGACTGTGTTAGGTCGCACTTCTTCTGCTGAGAAGTAAGTCAAGACTGTGTTAGGTCGCACTTCTTCTGCTGAGAAGTAAGTCAAGACTGTGTTAGGTCGCAGTTCTTCTGCTGAGAAGTAAGTCAAGACTGTGTTAGGTCGCACTTCTTCTGCTGAGAAGTAAGTCAAGACTGTGTTAGGTCGCACTTCTTCTGCTGAGAAGTAAGTCAAGACTGTGTTAGGTCGCACTTCTTCTGCTGAGAAGTAAGTCAAGACTGTGTTAGGTCGCAGTTCTTCTGCTGAGAAGTAAGTCAAGACTGTGTTAGGTCGCACTTCTTCTGCTGAGAAGTAAGTCAAGACTGTGTTAGGTCGCACTTCTTCTGCTGAGAAGTAAGTCAAGACTGTGTTAGGTCGCACTTCTTCTGCTGAGAAGTAAGTCAAGACTGTGTTAGGTCGCAGTTCTTCTGCTGAGAAGTAAGTCAAGACTGTGTTAGGTCGCACTTCTTCTGCTGAGAAGTAAGTCAAGACTGTGTTAGGTCGCAGTTCTTCTGCTGAGAAGTAAGTCAAGACTGTGTTAGGTCGCACTTCTTCTGCTGAGAAGTAAGTCAAGACTGTGTTAGGTCGCACTTCTTCTGCTGAGAAGTAAGTCAAGACTGTGTTAGGTCGCACTTCTTCTGCTGAGAAGTAAGTCAATGGAACACAAAGCAATAAAACACCAAAACAATAGGATTTCAAAATAAAGTCTTCATAAAATGTCCAACTTTTGTTGGCAACGTCTGACAGTCAGAAAGTTGTCTTCTCACTAAATGATGAATTCATGAGAGTCAGGTGACTATTTTAGTCCATTTCAGCTGTTAATAACAATATATCAATAACGCATGTCAGTGTTTATCTGTAAATAACAATATATAAACAATAAATGTCAGTGTTTATCTGTAAATAACAATATATAAACAAATGTCAGTGTTTATCTGCAATTAACAATATATCAATAATACATGTCAGTGTTTATCTGTAAATAACAATATATAAACAATAAATGTCAGTGTTTATCTGTAAATAACAACATATAAACAAATGTCAGTGTTTATCTGCAATTAACAATATATCAATAATACATGTCAGTGTTTATCTGCAAATAACAATTTATCAATAATACATGTCAATGTTTATCTGTAAATAACAATATATCAATAATACATGTCAGTGTTTATCTGTAAATAACAATATATAAATAATAAATGTCAGTGTTTGTCTGTGTATAACAATATATAAACAATGCATGTCAGTGTTTATCTGTAAATAACAATATATCAATAACGCATGTCAGTGTTTATCTGTAAATAACAATATATCAATAATGCATGTCAGTGTTTATCTGTAAATAACAATATATCAATAATACATGTCAGTGTTTATCTGTAAATAACAATATATAAATAATAAATGTCAGTGTTTGTCTGTGTATAACAATATATAAACAATGCATGTCAGTGTTTATCTGTAAATAACAATATATCAATAACGCATGTCAGTGTTTATCTGTAAATAACAATATATCAATAATGCATGTCAGTGTTTATCTGTAAATAACAATATATCAATAATACATGTTAGTGTTTATCTGTAAATAACAATATATCAATAATACATGTCAGTGTTTATCTGTAAATAACAATATATAAACAATAAATGTCAGTGTTTATCTGTAAATAACAATATATCAATAATTCATGTCAGTGTTTATCTGTAAATAACAATACATCAATAATACATGTCAGTGTTTAACTGTAAATAATATATCAATAATACATGGCAGTGTTTATCTGTAAATAACAATATATAAACAATAAATGTCAGTGTTTATCTGTAAATAACAATATATCAATAATACATGTCAGTGTTTATCTGTAAATAACAATATATCAATAATACCTGTCAGTGTTTATCTGTAAATAACAACATATAAACAACGCATGTCGGTGTTTATCTGCAAATAACAATATATCAATAACACATGTCAGTGTTTATCTGTAAATAACAATACATCAATAATTTATTTCGGTGTTTATCTGTAAATAACAATATATCAATAATACATGTCAGTGTTTATCTGTAAATAACAATATATAAATAATAAATGTCAGTGTTTGTCTGTGTATAACAATATATAAACAATGCATGTCAGTGTTTATCTGTAAATAACAATATATCAATAATACATGTCAGTGTTTATCTGTAAATAACAATATATCAATAATACATGTCAGTGTTTATCTGTAAATAACAATATATAAACAATAAATGTCAGTGTTTATCTGTAAATAACAATATATCAACAATTCATGTCAGTGTTTATCTGTAAATAACAATACATCAATAATACCTGTCAGTGTTTAACTGTAAATAACAATATATCAATAATACCTGTCAGTGTTTATCTGTAAATAATATATAAACAACACATGTCGGTGTTTATCTGCAAATAACAATATATCAATAATACATGATGGTTTTTATCTGTAAATAACAATATACCAATAATACATGTCAGTGTTTATCTGGAAATAACAATATATAAATAATACATGTCGGTAATTATCTGTAAATAACAATAAATCAATAATACATGTCAGTGTTTATCTGTAAATAACAATAAATAAACAATAAATGTAGGTGTTTATCTGCAAATAACAATATATCAAAAATAAATGTCAGTGTTTGTCTTTGTATAACAATATATAAACAATGCATGCCAGTGTTTATCTGTAAATAACAATATACCAATAATACATGTCAGTGTTTATCTGTAAATAACAATATATCAATAATGCATATCAGTGTTTATCTGTAAATAACAATATATCAATAATACATGTTGGTGTTTATCTGTAAATAACAATATATCAGTAATACATGTCAGTGTTTATCTGTAAATAACAATGTATAAACAATAAATGTCGGTGTTTATCTGCAAATAACAATATATAAATAATAAATGTCAGTGTTTATCTGTGAATAACAATATGTCAATAATACATGTCGGTGTTTATCTGTAAACAACAATATATCAATAATACATGTCAGTGTTTATCTGTAAAAAAAAATATATAAACAATAAATGTTAGTGTTTATCGTACATAACAATATATAAATGATAAATGTCAAGTGTTTATCTGTAAATAACAATATATCAATAATACATGTCAGTGTTTATCTGTAAATAACAATATATCAATAATACATGTCAGTGTTTATCTGTAAATAACAATATATCAATAATACATGTCAGTGTTTATCTGTAAAAAAAAATATATAAACAATAAATGTTATTGTTTATCTGTACATAACAATATATAAATAATTCATGTCAGTGTTTATCTGTAAATAACAATATATAAACAATAAATGTCAGTGTATATTTCATGCGGATATATATATATATATATATATATATATATATATATATATATATACAAACCCCGTTTCCATATGAGTTGGGAAATTGTGTTAGATGTAAATATAAACGGAATACAATGATTTGCAAATCCTTTTCAAGCCATATTCAGTTGAATATGCTACAAAGACAACATATTTGATGTTCAAACTCATAAACTTTATTTTTTTTTGCAAATAATAATTAACTTAGAATTTCATGGCTGTAACACGTGCCAAAGTAGTTGGGAAAGGGCATGTTCACCACTGTGTTACATGGCCTTTCCTTTTAACAACACTCAGTAAAGGTTTGGGAACTGAGGAGACACATTTTTGAAGCTTCTCAGGTGGAATTCTTTCCCATTCTTGCTTGATGTACAGCTTAAGTTGTTCAACAGTCCGGGGGTCTCCGTTGTGCTATTTTAGGCTTCATAATGCGCCACACATTTTCAATGTCTGGACTACAGGCAGGCCAGTCTAGTACCCGCACTCTTTTACTATGAAGCCACGTTGATGTAACACATGGCTTGGCATTGTCTTGCTGAAATAAGCAGGGGCGTCCATGGTAACGTTGCTTGGATGGCAACATATGTTGCTCCAAAAGCTGTATGTACCTTTCAGCATTAATGGTGCCTTCACAGATGTGTAAGTTACCCATGTCTTGGCCACTAATACACCCCCATACCATCACACATGCTGCCTTTTACACTTTGCGCCTAAAACAATCCGGATGGTTCTTTTCCTCTTCTGTCCGGAGGACACGACGTCCACAGTTTCCAAAAACAATTTGAAATGTGGACTTGTCAGACCACAGAACACTTTTCCACTTTGTATCAGTCCATCTTAGATGAACTCAGGCCCAGCGAAGCCGACGGCGTTTCTGGGTGTTGTTGATAAACGGTTTTCGCCTTGCATAGGAGAGTTTTAACTTGCACTTACAGATGTAGCGACCAACTGTAGTTACTGACAGTGGGTTTCTGAAGTGTTCCTGAGCCCATGTGGTGATATCCTTTACACACCGATGTCGCTTGTTGATGCAGTACAGCCTGAGGGATGGAAGGTCACGGGCTTAGCTGCTTACGTGCAGTGATTTCTCCACATTCTCTGAACCCTTTGATGATATTACGGAGCGTAGATGGTGAAATCCCTAAATTCCTTGCAATAGCTGGTAGAGAAAGGTTCTTAAACTGTTTTTTTTTTTTTTTGCTCACACATTTGTTGACAAAGTGGTGACCCTCACCCCATCTTTTCTTGTGAAAGACTGAGCATTTTTTGGGAAGCTATTTTTGTACCCCAATCATGGCACCCACCTGTTCCCAATTAGCCTGCTCACCTGTGGGATGTTCCAAATAAGTGTTTGATGAGCATTCCTCAACTTTATCAGTATTTATTGCCACCTTTCCCAACTTCTTTGTCACGTGTTGCTGGCATCAAATTCTAAAGTTAATGATTATTTGCAAAAAAAAAAATGAATAATGAAAATGATTTGCAAATCATTGTATTCCGTTTATATTTACATCTAACACAATTTCCCAACTCATATGGAAACGGGGTTTGTATATATATATATATATATATATATATATATATATATATATATATATATATATACAGGTAAAAGCCAGTAAATTAGAATATTTTGAAAAACTTGATTTATTTCAGTAATTGCATTCAAAAGGTGTAACTTGTACATTATATTTATTCATTGCACACAGACTGATGCATTCAAATGTTTATTTCATTTAATTTTGATGATTTGAAGTGGCAACAAATGAAAATCCAAAATTCCGTGTGTCACAAAATTAGAATATTACTTAAGGCTAATACAAAAAAGGGATTTTTAGAAATGTTGGCCAACTGAAAAGTATGAAAATGAAAAATATGAGCATGTACAATACTCAATACTTGGTTGGAGCTCCTTTTGCCTCAATTACTGCGTTAATGCGGCGTGGCATGGAGTCGATGAGTTTCTGGCACTGCTCAGGTGTTATGAGAGGCCAGGTTGCTCTGATAGTGGCCTTCAACTCTTCTGCGTTTTTGGGTCTGGCATTCTGCATCTTCCTTTTCACAATACCCCACAGATTTTCTATGGGGCTAAGGTCAGGGGAGTTGGCGGGCCAATTTAGAACAGAAATACCATGGTCCGTAAACCAGGCACGGGTAGATTTTGCGCTGTGTGCAGGCGCCAAGTCCTGTTGGAACTTGAAATCTCCATCTCCATAGAGCAGGTCAGCAGCAGGAAGCATGAAGTGCTCTAAAACTTGCTGGTAGACGGCTGCGTTGACCCTGGATCTCAGGAAACAGAGTGGACCGACACCAGCAGATGACATGGCACCCCAAACCATCACCCAACCATGCAAATTTTGCATTTCCTTTGGAAATCGAGGTCCCAGAGTCTGGAGGAAGACAGGAGAGGCACAGGATCCACGTTGCCTGAAGTCTAGTGTAAAGTTTCCACCATCAGTGATGGTTTGGGGTGCCATGTCATCTGCTGGTGTCGGTCCACTCTGTTTCCTGAGATCCAGGGTCAACGCAGCCGTCTACCAGCAAGTTTTAGAGCACTTCATGCTTCCTGCTGCTGACCTGCTCTATGGAGATGGAGATTTCAAGTTCCAACAGGACTTGGCGCCTGCACACAGCGCAAAATCTACCCGTGCCCGGTTTACGGACCATGGTATTTCTGTTCTAAATTGGCCCGCCAACTCCCCTGACCTTAGCCCCATAGAAAATCTGTGGGGTATTGTGAAAAGGAAGATGCAGAATGCCAGACCCAAAAACGCAGAAGAGTTGAAGGCCACTATCAGAGCAACCTGGGCTCTCATAACACCTGAGCAGTGCCAGAAACTCATCGACTCCATGCCACGCCGCATTAACGCAGTAATTGAGGCAAAAGGAGCTCCAACCAAGTATTGAGTATTGTACATGCTCATATTTTTCATTTTCATACTTTTCAGTTGGCCAACATTTCTAAAAATCCCTTTTTTGTATTAGCCTTAAGTAATATTCTAATTTTGTGACACACGGAATTTTGGATTTTCATTTGTTGCCACTTCAAATCATCAAAATTAAATGAAATAAACATTTGAATGCATCAGTCTGTGTGCAATGAATAAATATAATGTACAAGTTACACCTTTTGAATGCAATTACTGAAATAAATCAAGTTTTTCAAAATATTCTAATTTACTGGCTTTTACCTGTGTGTGTATGTATATGTGTTTTATTTTTATTTGAGAAGCATTACCTTAAAGTTATTAGTTTAGACAATAAATAAAATAATGTATCACATGCCCCCAATAAATGGACAAAAGTTGTCGTGTAAAATAAAAACACAATTCCAAGTTATAACTTCATTTTACTCATATTTCTGACTGAAATATGACCTTGATTGTATTAGTAATGGCTTGCATATACAGTGTATGAATCTAATACATTATTATTATTATTATTATCATTATTATTGTATTATTTACTGTGTTTTGTCACAATCATGCATCTACAGTACGTGGAAGGAAGAAAAAGGAAACGTTTTTAAATGTGTGATCTAAATGTTCCTCTTCTCCCGTCCATCGTCTGTCTCTTTGGAGGCAACTAATAATCAATATTAATAATCAATACAAGTATTGGGAGTGACGCAGTGGAGCGTGAGGTGAGCGCCGAGTCCGACTGTGGTGGCGCGGCAAGTGGCCACCTGCTCTCAGACCACACATCAATCAAGATGTTGTCTTTGGCGTATTGACTTTTGAGGCCGGGGAGGGAATCGATGGCGAGCGCTCAAGTCGTCTGACTGAGCACATGCCACAAACTCTACTAGGCCATTGATTGGTCAGTAAGTACACTCTCAGGACACTTCATTAGGCACACCTCGTCAGTAAGTACACACTCAGGTCACTTCATTAGGCACACCTCGTCAGTAAGTACACTCCCAGGTCACTTCAATAGGCACACCTTGTCAGTAAGTACACTCTCAGGTCACTTCATTAGGCACACCTCGTCAGTAAGTACACTCCCAGGTCACTTCATTAGGCACACCTAGTCAGTAAGCACACTCTCAGGTCACTTCATTAGGCACACCTCGTCAGTAAGTACACTCTCAGGTCACTTCATTAGGCACACCTAGTCAGTAAGCACACTCTCAGGTCACTTCATTAGGTACACCTCGTCAGTAAGTACACTCTCAGGACACTTCATTAGGCACACCTTGTCAGTAAGCACACTCTCAGGTCACTTCATTAGGCACACCTCGTCAGTAAGTACACTCTCAGGACACTTCATTAGGCACACCTCGTCAGTAAGTACACTCTCAGGTCACTTCATTAGGCACACCTAGTCAGTAAGCACACTCTCAGGTCACTTCATTAGGCACACCTCGTCAGTAAGTACACTCTCAGGTCACTTCATTAGGCACACCTAGTCAGTAAGTACACTCTCAGGTCACTTCATTAGGCACACCTAGTCAGTAAGTACACTCTCAGGTCACTTCATTAGGCACACCTAGTCAGTAAGCACACTCTCAGGGCACTTCATTAGGCACACCTCGTCAGTAAGTACACACTCAGGTCACTTCATTAGGCACACCTAGTCAGTAAGTACACTCCCAGGTCACTTCATTAGGCACACCTAGTCAGTAAGTACACTCTCAGGTCACTTAATTAGGCACACCTCGTCAGTAAGTACACTCTCAGGACACTTCATTAGGCACACCTCGTCAGTAAGTACACTCTCAGGTCACTTCATTAGGCACACCTGGTCAGTAAGTACACTTTCAGGACACTTTATTAGGCACACCTAGTCAGTAAGTACACTCTCAGGTCACTTTATTAGGCACACCTAGTCAGTAAGTACACTCTCAGGACACTTTATTAGGCACACCTAATCAGTAAGTACACTCCCAGGTCACTTCAATAGGCACACCTCGTCAGTAAGTACACACTCAGGTCACTTCATTAGGCACACCTCATCGGTAAGTACACTCTCAGGTCACTTCATTAGGCACACCTAGTCAGTAAGTACACTCTCAGGACACTTCATTAGGCACACCTTATCAGTAAGCACACTCTCAGGTCACTTCATTAGGCACACCTCGTCAGTAAGTACACTCTCAGGACACTTCATTAGGCACACCTCGTCAGTAAGTACACTCTCAGGACACTTCATTAGGCACACCTTGTCAGTAAGTACACTCTCAGGTCACTTCATTAGGTACACCTCGTCAGTAAGTACACTCTCAGGACACTTCATTAGGCACACTTAGTCAGTAAGTACACTCTAATGGTCACTTCATTAGGCACACCTCGTCAGTAAGTACACTCCCAGGTCACTTCATTAGGCACACCTAGTCAGTAAGTACACTCTCAGGTCACTTCATTAGGCACACCTAGTCAGTAAGTACACTCTCAGGGCACTTCATTAGGCACACCTAGTCAGTAAGCACACTCTCAGGTCACTTCATTAGGCACACCTCGTCAGTAAGTACACTCTCAGGACACTTCATTAGGCACACCTCGTCAGTAAGTACACTCTCAGGTCACTTCATTAGGCACACCTAGTCAGTAAGCACACTCTCAGGTCACTTCATTAGGCACACCTCGTCAGTAAGTACACTCTCAGGTCACTTCATTAGGCACACCTAGTCAGTAAGCACACTCTCAGGGCACTTCATTAGGCACACCTCGTCAGTAAGTACACACTCAGGTCACTTCATTAGGCACACCTAGTCAGTAAGTACACTCCCAGGTCACTTCATTAGGCACACCTAGTCAGTAAGTACACTCTCAGGTCACTTAATTAGGCACACCTCGTCAGTAAGTACACTCTCAGGACACTTCATTAGGCACACCTCGTCAGTAAGTACACTCTCAGGTCACTTCATTAGGCACACCTGGTCAGTAAGTACACTTTCAGGACACTTTATTAGGCACACCTAGTCAGTAAGTACACTCTCAGGTCACTTTATTAGGCACACCTAGTCAGTAAGTACACTCTCAGGACACTTTATTAGGCACACCTAATCAGTAAGTACACTCCCAGGTCACTTCAATAGGCACACCTCGTCAGTAAGTACACACTCAGGTCACTTCATTAGGCACACCTCATCGGTAAGTACACTCTCAGGTCACTTCATTAGGCACACCTAGTCAGTAAGTACACTCTCAGGACACTTCATTAGGCACACCTTATCAGTAAGCACACTCTCAGGTCACTTCATTAGGCACACCTCGTCAGTAAGTACACTCTCAGGACACTTCATTAGGCACACCTCGTCAGTAAGTACACTCTCAGGACACTTCATTAGGCACACCTTGTCAGTAAGTACACTCTCAGGTCACTTCATTAGGTACACCTCGTCAGTAAGTACACTCTCAGGACACTTCATTAGGCACACTTAGTCAGTAAGTACACTCTAATGGTCACTTCATTAGGCACACCTCGTCAGTAAGTACACTCCCAGGTCACTTCATTAGGCACACCTCGTCCATAAGTACACTCTCAGGTCACTTCATTAGGCACACCTAGTCAGTAAGTACACTCTCAGGTCACTTCATTAGGCACACCTCGTCAGTAAGTACACTCTCAGGACACTTCATTAGGCACACCTCGTCAGTAAGTACACTCTCAGGTCACTTCATTAGGCACACCTGGTCAGTAAGTACACTCTCAGGACACTTCATTAGGCACACCTCGTCAGTAAGTACACTCTCAGGTCACTTCATTAGGCACACCTGGTCAGTAAGTACACTTTCAGGACACTTTATTAGGCACACCTAGTCAGTAAGTACACTCTCAGGACACTTTATTAGGCACACCTAGTCAGTAAGTACACTCTCAGGACACTTCATTAGGCACACCTCGTCAGTAAGTACACTCTCAGGTCACTTCATTAGGCACACCTGGTCAGTAAGTACACTTTCAGGACACTTTATTAGGCACACCTAGTCAGTAAGTACACTCTCAGGACACTTTATTAGGCACACCTAGTCAGTAAGTACACTCTCAGGACACTTTATTAGGCACACCTCATCAGTAAGTACACTCCCAGGTCACTTCAATAGGCACACCTCGTCAGTAAGTACACACTCAGGTCACTTCATTAGGCACACCTCATCGGTAAGTACACTCTCAGGTCACTTCATTAGGCACACCTAGTCAGTAAGTACACTCTCAGGACACTTCATTAGGCACACCTTGTCAGTAAGCACACTCTCAGGTCACTTCATTAGGCACACCTCGTCAGTAAGTACACTCTCAGGACACTTCATTAGGCACACCTCGTCAGTAAGTACACTCTCAGGACACTTCATTAGGCACACCTTGTCAGTAAGTACACTCTCAGGTCACTTCATTAGGTACACCTCGTCAGTAAGTACACTCTCAGGACACTTCATAAGGCACACTTAGTCAGTAAGTACACTCTAATGGTCACTTCATTAGGCACACCTCGTCAGTAAGTACACTCCCAGGTCACTTCATTAGGCACACCTCGTCCATAAGTACACTCTCGGGTCACTTCATTAGGCACACCTAGTCAGTAAGTACACTCTCAGGTCACTTCATTAGGCACACCTCGTCAGTAAGTACACTCTCAGGACACTTCATTAGGCACACCTCGTCAGTAAGTACACTCTCAGGTCACTTCATTAGGCACACCTGGTCAGTAAGTACACTTTCAGGACACTTTATTAGGCACACCTAGTCAGTAAGTACACTCTCAGGACACTTTATTAGGCACACCTAGTCAGTAAGTACACTCTCAGGACACTTTATTAGGCACACCTCATCAGTAAGTACACTCCCAGGTCACTTCAATAGGCACACCTCGTCAGTAAGTACACACTCAGGTCACTTCATTAGGCACACCTCATCGGTAAGTACACTCTCAGGTCACTTCATTAGGCACACCTAGTCAGTAAGTACACTCTCAGGACACTTCATTAGGCACACCTCGTCAGTAAGTACACTCTCAGGTCACTTCATTAAGCACACCTCGTCAGTAAGTACACTCTCAGGACACTTCATTAGGCACACCTCGTCAGTAAGTACACTCTCAGGACACTTCATTAGGCACACCTCGTCAGTAAGTACACTCTCAGGACACTTCATTAGGCACACCTCGTCAGTAAGTACACTCTCAGGACACTTCATTAGGCACACCTTGTCAGTAAGTACACTCTCAGGTCACTTCATTAGGTACACCTCGTCAGTAAGTACACTCTCAGGACACTTCATAAGGCACACTTAGTCAGTAAGTACACTCTAATGGTCACTTCATTAGGCACACCTCGTCAGTAAGTACACTCCCAGGTCACTTCATTAGGCACACCTCGTCCATAAGTACACTCTCAGGTCACTTCATTAGGCACACCTAGTCAGTAAGTACACTCTCAGGTCACTTCATTAGGCACACCTCGTCAGTAAGTACACCCTCAGGACACTTCATTAGGCACACCTCGTCAGTAAGTACACTCTCAGGTCACTTCATTAGGCACACCTGGTCAGTAAGTACACTCTCAGGACACTTTATTAGGCACACCTAGTCAGTAAGTACACTCTCAGGACACTTTATTAGGCACACCTAGTGAGTAAGTACACTCTCAGGACACTTTATTAGGCACACCTCATCAGTAAGTACACTCCCAGGTCACTTCAATAGGCACACCTCGTCAGTAAGTACACACTCAGGTCACTTCATTAGGCACACCTCATCGGTAAGTACACTCTCAGGTCACTTCATTAGGCACACCTAGTCAGTAAGTACACTCTCAGGACACTTCATTAGGCACACCTCGTCAGTAAGTACACTCTCAGGTCACTTCATTAGGCACACCTAGTCAGTAAGTACACTCTCAGGACACTTCATTAGGCACACCTAGTCAGTAAGTACACTCTCAGGTCACTTCATTAGGCACACCTAGTCAGTAAGTACACTCTCAGGACACTTCATTAGGCACACCTAGTCAGTAAGTACACTTTCAGGTCACTTCATTAGGCACACCTAGTCAGTAAGCACACTCTCAGGTCACTTCATTAGGCACACCTCGTCAGTAAGTACACTCTCAGGTCACTTCATTAGGCACACCTAGTCAGTAAGCACACTCTCAGGACACTTCATTAGGCACACCTAGTCAGTAAGTACACTCTCAGGTCACTTCATTAGGCACACCTAGTCAGTAAGTACACTCTCAGGTCACTTCATTAGGCACACCTAGTCAGTAAGTACACTCTCAGGTCACTTCATTAGGCACACCTCGTCAGTAAGTACACTCTCAGGACACTTCATTAGGCACACCTCGTCAGTAAGTACACTCTCAGGTCACTTCATTAGGCACACCTGGTCAGTAAGTACACTCTCAGGACACTTTATTAGGCACACCTAGTCAGTAAGTACACTCTCAGGACACTTTATTAGGCACACCTAGTGAGTAAGTACACTCTCAGGACACTTTATTAGGCACACCTCATCAGTAAGTACACTCCCAGGTCACTTCAATAGGCACACCTCGTCAGTAAGTACACACTCAGGTCACTTCATTAGGCACACCTCATCGGTAAGTACACTCTCAGGTCACTTCATTAGGCACACCTAGTCAGTAAGTACACTCTCAGGACACTTCATTGGGCACACCTAGTCAGTAAGTACACTCTCAGGTCACTTCATTAGGCACACCTAGTCAGTAAGTACACTCTCAGGTCACTTCATTAGGCACACCTCGTCAGTAAGTACACTCTCCGGTCACTTCATTAGGCACACCTAGTCAGTAAGTACACTCTCAGGCAGGCCCGGCCCTAACCAATCTGGCGCCCTAGGCAAGATTTTAGGTGGCGCCCCCCCACATCGGCAGTGAAGTGTATATACTCACAAGAACCCGAATAGCTTTGTCTTTGACCTTTTTTTTTTTACTTACAACTACACCTAATATATAAAGGGGTGGAAAAGTGACTATTACCTGCAGGGCAAACATTAGCTAACCAGAAGGCAATAATGTAAACAAAAAACACCTGCTTAAAAGATCTAATACAAATGTCCCTGAGGAATGTAAGGTGGGAGTACTGTAATTACCTAACGTTACATTATTATTTTCCATAACAATTTAGCCCCCTCCACAATATTAACCCGACGTTAAAACAGAACTAGCTATTTATTGATTAGCAATTGCCGAATCATGTAACATTAGCTTAATGCTAAAAAGCCAGGTTACTATCACATTCTGTAACAGACAAATAATTTCATGTAGGCTAACGTTACCTACCTGCTACCTCTGTCTTTTCTCGTTTCTCCTCCTCTTCTTTTCTCTTTTTTCTTCCCTGGGCACCTGACAGTTTTGGCCGTTTTGACATCTTGTGTTGATTTTTTTGATGTGGTGACGTCCAAAAAGAGTCATGATACGGGAAGGGAGGAGGCGCACCGTGCGGGGGGGGGGGGGGGGGGGGGGGGGGGCGTAATGTTGTAACAAATAATATTTCTATTAAATAGGCTTTACTTTGCATTTTAATTAACGTGAGATTATTTTTTTGTATTTAGAAATAATAATAACAACTTTTTTTTTTTTTTTTTTTTTTCTCCAACATTTGTGGCACTGGCATGGCGCCCCCTGATGGATGGCGCCCTTAGCATTTGCCTATACGGCCTATGCCACGGGCCGGCCCTGCTCTCAGGACACTTCATTAAGCACACCTCGTCAGTAAGTACACTCTCAGGACACTTCATTAGGCACACCTTGTCAGTAAGCACACTCTCAGGTCACTTCATTAGGCACACCTCGTCAGTAAGTACACTCTCAGGTCACTTCATTAGGCACACCTCGTCAGTAAGTACACTCTCAGGACACTTCATTAGGCACACCTCGTCAGTAAGTACACTCTCAGGACACTTCATAAGGCACACTTAGTCAGTAAGTACACTCTAATGGTCACTTCATTAGGCACACCTCGTCAGTAAGTACACTCCCAGGTCACTTCATTAGGCACACCTCGTCCATAAGTACACTCTCAGGTCACTTCATTAGGCACACCTAGTCAGTAAGTACACTCTCAGGTCACTTCATTAGGCACACCTAGTCAGTAAGTACACTTTCAGGTCACTTCATTAGGCACACCTAGTCAGTAAGTACACTCTCAGGTCACTTCATTAGGCACACCTAGTCAGTAAGTACACTCTCAGGACACTTCATTAGGCACACCTAGTCAGTAAGTACACTCTCAGGTCACTTCATTAGGCACACCTAGTCAGTAAGTACACTCTCAGGTCACTTCATTAGGCACACCTAGTCAGTAAGTACACTCTCAGGACACTTCATTAGGCACACCTAGTCAGTAAGTACACTCTCAGGTCACTTCATTAGGCACACCTCGTCAGTAAGTACACTCTCCGGTCACTTCATTAGGCACACCTAGTCAGTAAGTACACTCTCAGGTCACTTCATTAGGCACACCTAGTCAGTAAGTACACTCTCAGGTCACTTCATTAGGCACACCTAGTCAGTAAGTACACTCTCAGGACACTTCATTAGGCACACCTAGTCAGTAAGTACACTCTCAGGTCACTTCATTAGGCACACCTAGTCAGTAAGTACACTCTCAGGTCACTTCATTAGGCACACCTAGTCAGTAAGTACACTCTCAGGTCACTTCATTAGGCACACCTAGTCAGTAAGTACACTCTCAGGACACTTCATTAGGCACACCTAGTCAGTAAGTACACTCTCAGGTCACTTCATTAGGCACACCTAGTCAGTAAGTACACTCTCAGGACACTTCATTAGGCACACCTAGTCAGTAAGTACACTCTCAGGACACTTCATTAGGCACACCTAGTCAGTAAGTACACTCTCAGGTCACTTCATTAGGCACACCTAGTCAGTAAGTACACTCTCAGGTCACTTCATTAGGCACACCTCGTCAGTAAGTACACTCTCAGGTCACTTCATTAGGCACACCTAGTCAGTAAGTACACTCTCAGGACACTTCATTAGGCACACCTCGTCAGTAAGTACACTCTCAGGTCACTTCATTAGGCACACCTAGTCAGTAAGTACACTCTCAGGTCACTTCATTAGGCACACCTAGTCAGTAAGTACACTCTCAGGACACTTCATTAGGCACACCTAGTCAGTAAGTACACTCTCAGGACACTTTATTAGGCACACCTAGTGAGTAAGTACACTCTCAGGACACTTTATTAGGCACACCTCATCAGTAAGTACACTCCCAGGTCACTTCAATAGGCACACCTCGTCAGTAAGTACACACTCAGGTCACTTCATTAGGCACACCTCATCGGTAAGTACACTCTCAGGTCACTTCATTAGGCACACCTAGTCAGTAAGTACACTCTCAGGACACTTCATTAGGCACACCTCGTCAGTAAGTACACTCTCAGGTCACTTCATTAGGCACACCTAGTCAGTAAGTACACTCTCAGGTCACTTCATTAGGCACACCTCGTCAGTAAGCACACTCTCAGGTCACTTCATTAGGCACACCTAGTCAGTAAGTACACTCTCAGGTCACTTCATTAGGCACACCTAGTCAGTAAGTACACTCTCAGGACACTTCATTAGGCACACCTAGTCAGTAAGTACACTCTCAGGTCACTTCATTAGGCACACCTAGTCAGTAAGTACACTCTCAGGTCACTTCATTAGGCACACCTAGTCAGTAAGTACACTCTCAGGACACTTCATTAGGCACACCTAGTCAGTAAGTACACTCTCAGGACACTTCATTAGGCACACCTAGTCAGTAAGTACACTCTCAGGACACTTCATTAGGCACACCTAGTCAGTAAGTACACTCTCAGGTCACTTCATTAGGCACACCTAGTCAGTAAGTACACTCTCAGGTCACTTCATTAGGCACACCTAGTCAGTAAGTACACTCTCAGGACACTTCATTAGGCACACCTAGTCAGTAAGCACACTCTCAGGTCACTTCATTAGGCACACCTAGTCAGTAAGTACACTCTCAGGTCACTTCATTAGGCACACCTAGTCAGTAAGCACACTCTCAGGTCACTTCATTAGGCACACATAGTCAGTAAGTACACTCTCAGGTCACTTCATTAGGCACACCTCGTCAGTAAGCACACTTTCAGGTCACTTCATTAGGCACACCTAGTCAGTAAGTACACTCTCAGGTCACTTCATTAGGCACACCTAGTCAGTAAGTACACTCTCAGGACACTTCATTAGGCACACCTCGTCAGTAAGTACACACTAATGGTCACTTCATTAGGCACACCTCGTCAGTAAGTACACTATCAGGACACTTCATTAGGCACACCTCGTCAGTAAGTACACTCTCAGGTCACTTCATTAGGCACACCTCGTCAGTAAGTACACATTCAGGTCACTTCATTAGGCACACCTAGTCAGTAAGTACAATCTCAGGTCACTTCATTAGGCACACCTAATCAGTAAGTACACTCTCAGGTCACTTCATTAGGCACACCTCATCAGTAAGTACACTCTCAGGTCACTTCATTAGGCACACCCAGTCAGTAAGTACACTCTCAGGACACTTCATTAGGCACACCCAGTCAGTAAGTATACTCTCAGGTCACTTCATTAGCACACCTTGTCAGTAAGTACACACTAATGGTCACTTCATTAGGATCACCTCATCAGTAAGTACACTCAGACACTTCATTAGGCACACCTCATCGGTAAGTACACACTCAGGTCACTTCATTAGGCACACCTCGTCAGTAAGTACACTCCCAGGTCACTTCAATAGGCACACCTTGTCAGTAAGTACACTCTCAGGTCACTTCATTAGGCACACCTCGTCAGTAAGTACACTCTCAGGACACTTCATTAGGCACACCTTGTCAGTAAGTACACTCTCAGGTCACTTCATTAGGTACACCTCGTCAGTAAGTACACTCTCAGGACACTTCATAAGGCACACTTAGTCAGTAAGTACACTCTAATGGTCACTTCATTAGGCACACCTCGTCAGTAAGTACACTCCCAGGTCACTTCATTAGGCACACCTCGTCCATATGTACACTCTCAGGTCACTTCATTAGGCACACCTAGTCAGTAAGTACACTCTCAGGTCACTTCATTAGGCACACCTCGTCAGTAAGCACACTTTCAGGTCACTTCATTAGGCACACCTAGTCAGTAAGTACACTCTCAGGTCACTTCATTAGGCACACCTAGTCAGTAAGTACACTCTCAGGACACTTCATTAGGCACACCTAGTCAGTAAGTACACTCTCAGGTCACTTCATTAGGCACACCTCGTCAGTAAGCACACTTTCAGGTCACTTCATTAGGCACACCTAGTCAGTAAGTACACTCTCAGGTCACTTCATTAGGCACACCTAGTCAGTAAGTACACTCTCAGGACACTTCATTAGGCACACCTCGTCAGTAAGTACACACTAATGGTCACTTCATTAGGCACACCTCGTCAGTAAGTACACTATCAGGACACTTCATTAGGCACACCTCGTCAGTAAGTACACTCTCAGGTCACTTCATTAGGCACACCTCGTCAGTAAGTACACATTCAGGTCACTTCATTAGGCACACCTAGTCAGTAAGTACAATCTCAGGTCACTTCATTAGGCACACCTAATCAGTAAGTACACTCTCAGGTCACTTCATTAGGCACACCTCATCAGTAAGTACACTCTCAGGTTACTTCATTAGGCACACCCAGTCAGTAAGTACACTCTCAGGACACTTCATTAGGCACACCCAGTCAGTAAGTATACTCTCAGGTCACTTCATTAGCACACCTTGTCAGTAAGTACACACTAATGGTCACTTCAATAGGATCACCTCATCAGTAAGTACACTCAGACACTTCATTAGGCACACCTCATCAGTAAGTACACACTCAGGTCACTTCATTAGGCACACCTCGTCAGTAAGTACACTCCCAGGTCACTTCAATAGGCACACCTTGTCAGTAAGTACACTCTCAGGTCACTTCATTAGGCACACTTCGTCAGTAAGTACACTCTCAGGTCACTTCATTAGGCACACCTCGTCAGTAAGTACACTCTCAGGTCACTTCATTAGGCACACCTCGTCAGTAAGTACACTCTCAGGTCACTTCATTAGGCACACCTCGTCAGTAAGTACACTCTCAGGTCACTTCATTAGGCACACCTAGTCAGTAAGCACACTCTCAGGGCACTTCATTAGGCACACCTCGTCAGTAAGTACACACTCAGGTCACTTCATTAGGCACACCTAGTCAGTAAGTACACTCCCAGGTCACTTCATTAGGCACACCTAGTCAGTAAGTACACTCTCAGGTCACTTCATTAGGCACACCTCGTCAGTAAGTACACTCTCAGGTCACTTCATTAGGCACACCTAGTCAGTAAGCACACTCTCAGGGCACTTCATTAGGCACACCTCGTCAGTAAGTACACACTCAGGTCACTTCATTAGGCACACCTAGTCAGTAAGTACACTCCCAGGTCACTTCATTAGGCACACCTCGTCAGTAAGTACACTCCCAGGTCACTTCAATAGGCACACCTTGTCAGTAAGTACACTCTCAGGTCACTTCATTAGGCACACTTCGTCAGTAAGTACACTCTCAGGTCACTTCATTAGGCACACCTCGTCAGTAAGTACACTCTCAGGTCACTTCATTAGGCACACCTCGTCAGTAAGTACACTCTCAGGTCACTTCATTAGGCACACCTCGTCAGTAAGTACACTCTCAGGTCACTTCATTAGGCACACCTAGTCAGTAAGCACACTCTCAGGGCACTTCATTAGGCACACCTCGTCAGTAAGTACACACTCAGGTCACTTCATTAGGCACACCTAGTCAGTAAGTACACTCCCAGGTCACTTCATTAGGCACACCTAGTCAGTAAGTACACTCTCAGGTCACTTCATTAGGCACACCTCGTCAGTAAGTACACTCTCAGGTCACTTCATTAGGCACACCTAGTCAGTAAGCACACTCTCAGGGCACTTCATTAGGCACACCTCGTCAGTAAGTACACACTCAGGTCACTTCATTAGGCACACCTAGTCAGTAAGTACACTCCCAGGTCACTTCATTAGGCACACCTAGTCAGTAAGTACACTCTCAGGTCACTTCATTAGGCACACCTCGTCAGTAAGTACACTCTCAGGACACTTCATTAGGCACACCTCGTCAGTAAGTACACTCTCAGGTCACTTCATTAGGCACACCTGGTCAGTAAGTACACTTTCAGGACACTTTATTAGGCACACCTAGTCAGTAAGTACACTCTCAGGACACTTTATTAGGCACACCTAGTCAGTAAGTACACTCTCAGGACACTTTATTAGGCACACCTCATCAGTAAGTACACTCCCAGGTCACTTCAATAGGCACACCTCGTCAGTAAGTACACACTCAGGTCACTTCATTAGGCACACCTCATCGGTAAGTACACTCTCAGGTCACTTCATTAGGCACACCTAGTCAGTAAGCACACTCTCAGGTCACTTCATTAGGCACACCTCGTCAGTAAGTACACTCTCAGGTCACTTCATTAGGCACACCTCGTCAGTAAGTACACTCTCAGGACACTTCATTAGGCACACCTTGTCAGTAAGTACACTCTCAGGTCACTTCATTAGGTACACCTCGTCAGTAAGTACACTCTCAGGACACTTCATAAGGCACACTTAGTCAGTAAGTACACTCTAATGGTCACTTCATTAGGCACACCTCGTCCATAAGTACACTCTCAGGTCACTTCATTAGGCACACCTAGTCAGTAAGTACACTCTCAGGTCACGTCATTAGGCACACCTCGTCAGTAAGTACACTCTCAGGACACTTCATTAGGCACACCTAGTCAGTAAGTACACTCTCAGGTCACTTCATTAGGCACACCTAGTCAGTAAGCACACTCTCAGGTCACTTCATTAGGCACACCTCGTCAGTAAGTACACTCTCAGGTCACTTCATTAGGCACACCTAGTCAGTAAGCACACTCTCAGGGCACTTCATTAGGCACACCTCGTCAGTAAGTACACACTCAGGTCACTTCATTAGGCACACCTAGTCAGTAAGTACACTCCCAGGTCACTTCATTAGGCACACCTAGTCAGTAAGTACACTCTCAGGTCACTTCATTAGGCACACCTCGTCAGTAAGTACACTCTCAGGTCACTTCATTAGGCACACCTAGTCAGTAAGCACACTCTCAGGGCACTTCATTAGGCACACCTCGTCAGTAAGTACACACTCAGGTCACTTCATTAGGCACACCTAGTCAGTAAGTACACTCCCAGGTCACTTCATTAGGCACACCTAGTCAGTAAGTACACTCTCAGGTCACTTCATTAGGCACACCTCGTCAGTAAGTACACTCTCAGGACACTTCATTAGGCACACCTCGTCAGTAAGTACACTCTCAGGTCACTTCATTAGGCACACCTGGTCAGTAAGTACACTTTCAGGACACTTTATTAGGCACACCTAGTCAGTAAGTACACTCTCAGGACACTTTATTAGGCACACCTAGTCAGTAAGTACACTCTCAGGACACTTTATTAGGCACACCTCATCAGTAAGTACACTCCCAGGTCACTTCAATAGGCACACCTCGTCAGTAAGTACACACTCAGGTCACTTCATTAGGCACACCTCATCGGTAAGTACACTCTCAGGTCACTTCATTAGGCACACCTAGTCAGTAAGCACACTCTCAGGTCACTTCATTAGGCACACCTCGTCAGTAAGTACACTCTCAGGTCACTTCATTAGGCACACCTCGTCAGTAAGTACACTCTCAGGACACTTCATTAGGCACACCTTGTCAGTAAGTACACTCTCAGGTCACTTCATTAGGTACACCTCGTCAGTAAGTACACTCTCAGGACACTTCATAAGGCACACTTAGTCAGTAAGTACACTCTAATGGTCACTTCAATAGGCACACCTTGTCAGTAAGTACACTCTCAGGTCACTTCATTAGGCACACCTCGTCAGTAAGTACACTCTCAGGTCACTTCATTAGGCACACCTCGTCAGTAAGTACACTCCCCAGGTCACTTCATTAGGCACACCTCGTCAGTAAGTATACTCTCAGGACACTTCATTAGGCACACCCAGTCAGTAAGTATACACTCAGGTCACTTCATTAGGCACACCTAGTCGTCAACAGAACAATGTCGTCATAGTTTTGTATTTCCATCTGAGAATTCAACTTACTGTTGGCATTTTAGCGGCAACGTCTTGTTAGCTTAGCTTCGTTGCTGAAAAAAAATGAAATGATCGCAATGCTTGCTCCTCTTGTAGATGAAATGCATGTTGAGATGTGTAGCGAAGCCCACTTTTTTTTTCTCTTTTACAAGGTGCCGTTCATACAGTGTACTTAAGCAGAAAAGCACAGGCCCCACAGCAGGAGGGGGATTCATGTTGCCCCGTCCGTCACGGTTTACCTGACACATGAAACGTGACTGATTTGCCAGATAGCAGTCGAGTTGTTTTGTGGGAATTCCAACTTTGACCACAGCGTCAGTTGCGGCGCTTTCCATCATTTTCAGCAGACAGCGTGAAGAACGGCGGCCATATGAATCCCTTTTTTTTACTGTACCTCCTGATAGTAAAGAAGTCCTAAATCCAGACGGTCATCCGGATCACCCCCAAAATCTAATGACTTCCTTAGTTCACTTCCTTATCTCTTTGTTGACGTTTCCTGAATATTTCATCAAATTCCGCCTATAAATATTTCAGTTAACCATAAAAGATTGTCAGAAAGTGTGAACCCTCTTGTCAGTCATCCACTATCTTTGTCTCTGTGGGTGTAGGCGGGGCCGCTAGCATACGTCCACACAGAATTTTGACATGTCCTGAAATGTTCATCAATATCTGCCCATAACTTTTTCCGAGTTTGTGTCATTATGTAAGAGTGAACCCTCTTGTCAGTAATCCACTATCGTCTTCTTTGGTGGTGTAGTCAGGCCGCTAGCATACGCTCGCACAGACTTTTGACATTTCCTGAAAGTTTCGTCTAAATCTGCACGTAACTTTTGAAATTTGAGTCGGCTTGTACCTAATAGTGAACCCTCTTGTTTGTAATCCACTATCTTTGTCTCTGGTGGTGAAATTAGGATGCTAGCGTACGTTTACACAGACTTTTGACATTTCCTGAGAGTTTAATCAAAATTTCCCCACAATTTTTTTAGTTTGAGTCAGATTGTACCCAATTGTGAACCCTCTTGTCTGTCATCCACTATCTTTGTCTCTGTGGGTGTAGGCGGGGCTGCTAGCATATGTTCACACAGACTTTTGACATTTCCTGAAAGTATCGTCAAAAATCTAACTTTTGAAATTTGAGTCAGCTTGTACCTAATAGTGAACCCTCTTGTTTGTAATCCACTATTGTTGTCTCTGGTGGTGAAATTAGGATGCTAGCGTACGTTTACACAGACTTTTGACATTTCCCAAGAGTTTAATCAAAATTTCCCCACAATTTTTTTAGTTTGAGTCAGATTGTACCCAATTGTGAACCCTCTTGTCTGTCATCCACTATCTTTGTCTCTGTGGGTGTAGGCGGGGCTGCTAGCATATGTTCACACAGACTTTTGACATTTCCTGAAAGTTTAGTCAAAAATCTAACTTTTGAAATTTGAGTCAGCTTGTACCTAATAGTGAACCCTCTTGTTTGTAATCCACTATTGTTGTCTCTGGTGGTGAAATTAGGATGCTAGCGTACGTTTACACAGACTTTTGACATTTCCTGAGAGTTTAATCAAAATTTCCCCACAATTTTTTTAGTTTGAGTCAGATTGTACCCAATTGTGAACCCTCTTGTCTGTCATCCACTATCTTTGTCTCTGTGGGTGTAGGCGGGGCTGCTAGCATATGTTCACACAGACTTTTGACATTTCCTGAAAGTTTCGTCAAAAATCTAACTTTTGAAATTTGAGTCAGCTTGTACCTAATAGTGAACCCTCTTGTTTGTAATCCACTATTGTTGTCTCTGGTGGTGAAATTAGGATGCTAGCGTACGTTTATGCAGACTTTTGACATTTCCCAAGAGTTTAATCAAAATTTCCCCACAATTTTTTTAGTTTGAGTCAGATTGTACCCAATTGTGAACCCTCTTGTCTGTCATCCACTATCTTTGTCTCTGTGGGTGTAGGCGGGGCTGCTAGCATATGTTCACACAGACTTTTGACATTTCCTGAAAGTATCGTCAAAAATCTGCACGTAACTTTTGAAATTTGAGTCGGCTTGTACCTAATAGTGAACCCTCTTGTTTGTAATCCACTATCTTTGTCTCTGGTGGTGAAATTAGGATGCTAGCGTACGTTTACACAGACTTTTGACATTTCCCAAGAGTTTAATCAAACTTTCCCCACAATTTTTTTAGTTTGAGTCAGATTGTACCCAATTGTGAACCCTCTTGTCTGTCATCCACTATCTTTGTCTCTGTGGGTGTAGGTGGGGCTGCTAGCATATGTTCACACAGACTTTTGACATTTCCTGAAAGTTTCGTCAAAAATCTAACTTTTGAAATTTGAGTCGGCTTGTACCTAATAGTGAACCCTCTTGTTTGTAATCCACTATCGTTGTCTCTGGTGGTGAAATTAGGATGCTAGCATACATTTACACAGACTTTTGACATTTCCTGAAATTTTCATCAAACTTTGCCCATACATTTTTGAGTTTGAGTCAAATTGTACTCAATTGTGAACCCTCTTGTCTGTCATCCACAATGTTTGTCTCTGTGGGTGTAGGCAAGGCCCCTAGCATATTATCTCATATACATTTTACTTTTCCTGAAAGTTTCATCAAAATCTGCCCATAACTTTTTGAGTTTAAGTCTGATTGTAAGAAATAGTGAACCCTCTTGTCTGTCATTCACCTCTGCGGGTGTAGGCGGAGCCGCTAGCATAGGTTGACACAGACATTTGACATTTCCTGGAAGTTTTGTCAAAATCTGCACACATCTAAGTTTGAGTGAGATTGTAAGAAAAAGTGAACCCTCTTGTCAGTAATCTACTAGCGTTGTCTCTGTGGGTGGAGGCAGGGCCGCAAGCATATGCTCACACAGACTTTTGACATTTCCTGAAAGTTTCATTTAATTTTCCAATAATTTTTGGGAGTTTGAGTCGGAATGTAGGATTAAGTGAACCCTCTTGTCTGTCATCCATTATTGTTGTCTCTGTGGGTGTAGGCGAGGCCAGTAGCATAACATCTCACAGACATTTGACATTTCCTGGTAATTTTATTCAAAATCTGCCCATAACTTTTTGAGTTTGAGTCGCAATGTACAATATAGTGAACCCTCTTGCCTACACCCACAGAGACAAAGTCAGTAAATTACAGAATCTACTGCCTTTGTCTCTGTGGGTGTAGGCGGGGCCGCTAGCATGCGTTCACACAGAATTTTGACATGTCCTGAAAGTTTCATCAAAATGTGCCAATAACTTTTTGGAGTTTGAGTTGTTATGTGAGATTAAGTGAACCCTCTTGTCAGTAATTAACTGTCTTTGTCTCTGGTTGTGTAGTCGGGATGCTAGCATACGCTCACACAGACTTTTGACATTTCCTGAGAGTTTCATCAAAATCTGCCCATAATTGTTAGAGTTTGAGTTGTATTGTACCTTATCGTGAACCCTCTTGCCTGTCATCCACTGCCTTTGTCTCTGTGGGTGTAGGTGGGGCTGCTAGCATATGTTCACACAGACATTTTACATTTCCTGAAAGTTTCATCAACGTTTGACTAACTTTTTGGAGTTTGAGTTTGAGTCGGAATGTAAGATATAGTGAACCCTCTTGTCAGTAATTAACTGTCTTTGTCTCTGTGGGTGTAGGTGGGGGCTGCTAGCATATGCTCACACAGACATTCAATATTTCCTAAAAGTTTCATCAAAATTTGCCAATAACCTATTGAGTCGGATTGTAAGAAATAGTGAACCCTCTTGTCAGTAATCTACTGCCTTTGTCTCTGTGGGTGTAGGCGGGGCCGTTAGCATACGCTCACGCAGACTTTTGACATTTCATGAATGTTTCAGCAAAGTTTGCCCATAAGTTTTTGACTTTGTGTCGGGTTGTAAGAAATAGTGAACCCTCTTGTCAATCATCCACTGCCTTTGTCTCTGTGAGTGTAGGTGGGGCCACGACCATAGGTTCACACAGACATTTTACATTTCCTAAAAGTTTAATCAAAATTTGCCAAAAACTTTTGGAGTTTGAGTCAGATTGTAAGAAAAAGTGAACCCTCTTGTCAGTAATCTACTGCCTTTGTCTCTGTGGGTGTAGGCGGGGCCTCTCGTATATGCTCACACAGACTTTTGACATTTCCTGAGAGTTTCATCTAAATTTGCCTATAACTTTTTGGAGTTTGAGTTGGAATGTAAGATATAGTGAACCCTCTTGTCATCTTGGTTCTTAAACAATTTGCTCAGGCATTTGTTGACAATTTGATGATTTTATACCCAATCATGGCACCCACCTGTTCCCAATTAGCCTGTTCACCTGTGGGATGTTCCAAATAAGTCTTTGATGAGCACTCCTCAACTTTCTCAGTCGAGGCGTTTCTGGGTGTTGTTGATAAATGTCTGTGGCTTTGCGTAGTAGAGTTTTAACTTGCACTTACAGATGTAGCGACCAATTGTAGTTACTGACAGTGGTTTTCTGAAGTGTTCCTGAGCCCATGTGGTGATATCCTTTACACACTGATGTGGCTTTTTTGATGCAGTACCGCCTGAGGGATCCAAGGTCACGGGCATTCAATGTTGGTTTTCGGCGATTTCTCCAGATTCTCTGAACCTTTTGATGATATTACGGAGCGTAGATGGTGACATCTCTAAATTCCTTGCAATAGCTGGTTGAGAAATGTTGTTCTTAAACTGTTCAACAATTTGCTCAGGCATTTGTTGACAAAGTGGTTGCCCTCGCCCTGTCCTTGTTTGTGAATGACTGAGCATTTCATGGAAGCTGCTTTTATACCCAATCATGGCACCCACCTGTTCCCAATGTGCCTGTTCACCTGTGGGATGTTCCAAATAAGTCTTTGATGAGCATCTCTCAACTTTCTCAGTCGAAGCGTTTCTGGGTGTTGTTGATAAATGTCTGTGGCTTTGCGTAGTAGAGTTTTAACTTGCACTTACAGATGTAGCTACCAACTGTAGTTACTGACAGTGGTTTTCTGAAGTGTTCCTGAGCCCATGTGGTGATATCCTTTACACACCGATGTGGCTTTTTGATGCAGCTAAACAGTGATAATGACTGCATTACTGGCAGAGCTAAAGGGCACTTTGAGAATGTGACTGGCTATGAAGCTATTATGGACTTAACAGCCTCAGTTTGAATATTCTAAATCCAAGCGCGTGATTGGCTGAGCCCGTCCCGCCAAATCAGAGCGTACGTGACAGCTCCCATTTGGCGGCGGCGCGGGCGCTGGCTAATCAGAGTGACTCTCTGCTAAATAAAGCATGAAAAAAAGCTTTTTCCCCGTGAACAGTGCGCTGGAGCGGAAGTCGTCTCGCCCGCGCCACTCATCAACGCTTCTCGTCCCGCGGGCGCACAATTTGCCGCCGCCGGAGACCATTCTGGTCACGGCGTGGGAAGGAAGCAAAGTTGGACTTTTGATTCGCTTCTTTTTGGGAAGAGATGAGAGCTGCCAGGTAGTATCAGTACATGGTCCAAGTCCTGACTGTCAGCTGACCTGCTAAATGCTGCACACACACACGTGTGTGTGTGTGTGTGTGTGTGTGTGTGTGTGTGTGTGTGTGTGTGTGTGTGTGTGTGTGTGTGTGTGTGTTCTTGTATTTCCACCCTTCTTGAGACGTCAAGAGGGAAAAGTACCTTAGGACATGAATCCTGGTCCCAATAACATTGCATCTAATAGAGAGCCAAATACTAGAGTCCGTGAACATTGCTCCAAAGTCAGGATTTTTGTATTTATTTAATGTGCGTGCAAAAGTAAACATTGACAAAATGTGATAAATACACTATGCTACTAAGACTATAGTACAATTCCAACTTTTATCATAATATTGCACAAATGTCCCCCCTCAGGTCAACATATGAAATAACAAGTGTGTGTAAGAAATTGAAATGTGCCCCCTTTGGCCCAAATTAATATAACAAATCAAATAAATATGTATATAGAGACATAATGTAATAACTTGAAGTAAATAATGAAGATTCAAAAACAATTACAAACAAACAAACAAAAAATTTAAATAAATGAACTAAAAGCAGTCTTTTTCTCACAATGTGTCGACTTTTTTCTTATAAAATTGGGAACATTTTCTCATATTCTTTCTGTTTCCGTAATTTTGCAATATTTTCTCTTAAAATTATTACTTTTTAATGTAAAATGGTGACATTTATCAAAATATTGCCATTTTTTGTTGTTGTTCTTGTTCGAATGGTGACATTTTGTTAGTTAAATTATGACTTTTGTCATAATTTTGCCGAGTAAAATTCTCATTATTATAATTATATTGCCAAAATTTGAAGTTTTCTTATAAAATTCTGACTTTCATCGCAATATTGCCCATTTTTTTGTTGTTCTTGTAAAATAGTGACATTTTTGGAGTAAAATGATGAATTATGTCATAATGTTGCCGAGTAAAATTCCCATTATTGTTATAATATTGCCAACATTTTAAGTTTTCATATAAAATTGTGACTTTTGTCGAGTAAAATTACGACTCTTTTCATAAAATTGCCCAAATTGTAGACTTTTCTTGTAAAATTTCAATTTATTGAGTACAATTCCAACTTTTATCATTATATTGCAGAAATGTCCCCCTCTGGTCAACATATGAAATAACAAGTGTGTGTAAGACATTGAAATGCGCCCCCTTTGGCCAAAACTAATATAACAAATCAAATAAATATGTATATAGAGACATACTGTAATAACATGAAGTAAATAATGAAGATTAAATACCAATTACAAAAAAACATTTAAAAAAACAAAACATTTTTAAAATAACTAAAAGCAGTCTTTTTCTCACAATGTGTCAACTTTTTTCTTATAAAATTAGGAACAATTTCTTATATTCTTTCTGCTTCTGTAATATTGCAATATTTTCTCGTAAAATTATTACTTTTTAATGTAAAATTATGACTTTTTAATGCAAAACTGACATTTGTCATGTAAGATTCTTACTTTTATCACAATATTGCCAATTTTTTTGTTGTTCTTGTAAAATAGTGAATTTTTTTGAGTAAAATTACGACTTTTGTCATCATTTGGCCAAGTAAAGTTCCGATGATTATTATAATATTGCCAACATTTGTAAGTTTTCTTATAAAATTGTGACTTTGCAATATTTTCTCAAAAAAAGTATTACTTTTTAATGTAAAATTATTACTTTTTAATGCAAAATGTTGACTTTTATCACGATATTGCCTTTTTTTGTTGTTCTTGTTCGAAGGGTGACATTATTTTAGTTAAATTATAACTTTTGTCATAATTTTGCCGAGTAAAATTCCCATTATTATTATAATATTGCCAAAATTTTAAGTTTTCTTATAAAATTGTGACTTTTGTCGAGTAAAATGACGACTCTTTTCATAAAATTGCCAAAATTGTGACTTTTATTGAGTACAATTCCAACTTTTATCATAATATTGAACAAATGTCCCCTTCTGGTCAACATATGAAATAACAAGTGTGTGTAAGACATTGAAATGCGCCCCCTTTTGGCCAAAATTAATACAACAAATCAAATATGTATATAGAGACATACTGTAATAACATGAAGTAAATAATGAAGATTAAATACCAATTACAAAAAAAGATTTAAAAAAAAACATTTTTAAAATAACTAAAAGCAGTCTTGTTCTCACAATGTGTCGACTTTTTTCTTATAAAATTGGGAACAATTTCTTATATTCTTTCTGTTTCTGTAATATTGCAATATTTTCTCGTAAAATTATTACTTTTTAATGTAAAATTATGACTTTTTAATGCAAAACTGTGACATTTGTCATGTAAAATTCTGACTTTTATCACAATATTGCCTTTTTTTGTTGTTCTTGTAAAATAGTGAAATTTTTTGAGTAAAATTATGACTTTTGTCATAATTTGGCCGAGTAAAATTCCGATTACTATTATAATATTGTCAACATTTTAAAGTTTTCTTCTAGAATTGTGACTTTTGTCGAGTAAAATGACGACTCTTTTCATAAAATTGCCAAAATGTTAAGCTTTTTATTGTAAAATTGCGACTGTTGAGTACAATACCAATTTGTATCATAATATTGCACAAATCTCTGGTCAACATATGAAATAACAAGTGTGTGTAAGAGATTGAAATGCGCCCCCTTGGCCAAAATTAATATAACAAATCAAATAAATATGTCTATAGAGACATACTGTAATAACTTGAAGTAAATAATAAATATTAAATACCAATTACAAAAAAATAAAAAAAACATTTTTAAAATAACTAAAAGCAGTCTTTTTCTCACACTTTTTTCTTATAAAATTGGGAACAATTTCTTATATTCTTTCTGCTTCTGTAATATTGCAATATTTTCTCGTAAAAGTATTACTTTTTAATGTAAAATTATTACTTTTTAATGCAAAACTGTGACATTTGTCATGTAAAATTGTGATTTGTATCACAATATTGGCAAATTTTTTGTTGTTCTTGTAAAATAGTGACACATTTTTAGAAAAAAATGATGACTTTTGTCATAATTTTGCCAAATAAAATTCCCATTATTTTATAATATTGCCAAAATTTTAAGTTTTCTTATAAAAGTGTGACTTTTGTCGAGTAAAATTACGACTCTTGTCATAAAATTGCCAAAATGTTAAGCTTTTTCTCGTAAAATTGCGACTGTTATTGAGTAAAATTCCAACTTTTATCATAATATTGCACAAATGTTCAGTTTTTCTTGTAAAATGTTGACTTGCGTTGAGTAAAATTACGACTTTTATTATAATACTGCCAACATTCTAAGTTTTTCTTGTGAAATTCCAACTCATTTTTCACAAAAATATTTGTTATTTGTATAGTGTGTATATATTATTAATGTTGTAAATATATATGTAAATATAAAGCTTTTTTCGGAGGTCTCAAGAAGGTAACACATACAAGAATGCACGAGTGTGTGTGTGTGTGTGTGAATTGTTGTATTTCTACCCTTCTTGAAACATGAAGAAAGACAAGTATCTTCCATATGAGGAGGTGTGAACAAGTGATGACATAAATCATGATCCCAATAACATTGCATCTAATAGAGAGCCAAATACTAAAGTCCGTGAACATTGCTCCAAAGTCAGGATTTTTTGTTGATTTAATGTGCGTACAAAAGTGAACATTGACAGATGCAAAGGCATTTGCACCCCTGGTGGTGACATCTATCAAAATGAGTGTGGTCCCAAAAAAGAGGGAATTTTCACATCGCTTTTAAAAGTGCTCCCCCTCTGGTCAACATATGAAATAACAAGTGTGTGTAAGAAATTGAAATGCAACCCCTTTGGCCAAAATTAATTTAAAAAATCAAATAAATATGTATATAGAGACATACTGTAATAACTTGAAGTAAATAATGAAGATTAAATACCAATTAGAAACAAACAAACAAAAATAAAATTGAATGAACTAAAAGCAGTCTTTTTCTCACAATGTGTCGACTATTTTCTTATACATTTGGGAACAATTTCTCATATTCTTTCTGTTTCTGTAATATTGCAATATTTTCTCGCAAAATTATAAATTTTTAATGCAAAATGGTGACATTTGTCATATAAATTCTGACTTGTATCACAATATTGCCCATTTTTTTGTTGTTTTTGTAAAATAGTGACATTTTTGGAGTAAAATTATGACTTGTCATCATTTTGCCGAGTAAAATTCCTATTATTATTATTATAATATTGCAACATTTTAAAGTTTTCTTATAAAATTGTGACTTTTATTGAGTAAAATTCCAACTTTTATTATAACATTGCATAAGTGTCCGGTTTTTCTTGTAAAATTTTGACTTGCGTTGAGTAAATAGAGGACTTGTATTATAATACTGCCAAAATTCCAAGTTTTTCTTGTGAAATTGTGACCTTTTTCTTGTGAAATTCCAACAAATTTTTCACGAAAAGCTTTTTTATATTTGCATAGCATGTATATATTATTAATGTTGTAAATATATATGTGAATATATAAAGCTTTTTTCAGAGGTCTCAAGAAGGTAACACATACAAGAATACGTGCGTGTGCGTGTCCGTGTGTGTGTGTGTGTGTGCATGCTACATTGAACAGGAAGTGGTCATCCGTGCTGCTTCCTGTGAGCTAACAGAGCGTGGCAGTGGTGGCCACCGTGGTGCAGCAGTCACAGATGAAATGTAGCATTAAATGTTGTTGTTGTTTAGAGCTGCTGAGACAGGAAGTCAAAAGACAAAACAACATATTCATAAATATAGCCGTATTGATACTGTGTCGGTGTTTCGTAACGCCGCCATCTGCTGGATTCAACAAGTCACTACACTATGCGTGTTCATTTCAATGGTTCATTTGCATGAATGGGTTGTCGAAATTAACGAGTTAACCCATGTGATTAATCACAAACAATTATGGCATTAATCATGAACACATTAACCTTAATTTCCAAGGTATAAGCCGCTTATTTTTTCCTACGCTTTGACCCCGCAGCTCGTAAAACGGTGCAGGGAATTTATGGACTGCTCTTTCCTGTTGGCCGTTATGTAAAGAGTTGTAAAAGACTGGAGCTGAAGAGGCAATGTTTACTTTGGTAAAAAAAAAAAAAATTACAAACAAACTAAAATAAAAATAAATGAACTAAAAGCCGTCTTTTTCTCACAATGTGTCGACTTATTTCTTCTCCAATCGGAAACCATTTCTAATATTCTTTCTGTTTCTGTAATATTGCGACGTTTTCTCTTAAAACTATTACTTTTTCATGCAAAATGGTGACATTTGTCATAGAACATTCTGACTCTTATCACAATTTTGCCAACTTTTTTGTTGTGCTTGTAAAATAGTGACATTTTTTGAGTAAAATGATGACTTTAAATAAATATGTATATACAGACATACTGTAATAATTTGAAGTAAATAATGAAGATTAAAAACCAATTACAATATATATATATATATATATTTTTTTTTTTTCAAGACAGGTTAGAAAATGTTTTTTTTCTGGTTGCATGGAAATGCTATAAAACATATTTTAAAAATGTACTCTTTAAAATTATATATAATATATATATATATATATATATATATATATATGTATTAAATAAAATTATCATTATTATTATAATATTGCCAAAATTTAAAGTTTTCTTATAAAATTGTGACTTTTGTCGAGTAAAATGACGACTCTTTTCATCAAATTGCGAAAATGTTAAGCTTTTCTTGTAAAATTGCGACTTTTATTGAGTACAATTCCAACTTGTATCATAATATTGCACAAATGTCCCCCTCTGGTCAACATATGAAATAACAAGTGTGTGTGTAAGAAATTGAAATGCGCCCCCTTTGGCCAAAATTAATATAAAAAAATCTAATAAGTATGTACATAGAGACATACTGTAATAATTTGAAGTAAATAATGAAGATTAAATACCAATTACAAAAAAAAATGTTTTAAAAAAATAACTAAAAGCAGTCTTTCTCTCACAATGTGTCGACTTTTTTCTTATACAATTGGGAACAATTTCTCATATTCTTTCTGCTTCTGTAATATTGCAATATTTTCTCGTAAAAGTATTACTTTTTAATGCAAAATGGTGACATTGTCATAGAACATTCTGACTGTCATCACAATTTTGCCAACTTTTTTGTTGTTCTTGTAAAACAGTGAAATTTTTTGGAGTAAAATTATGACTTTTGTCATAATTTTGCCGAGTAAAATTCTGATTATTATTATTATAATATTGCTAACATTTTAAAGTGTTCTTATAAAATTGTGACTTTTGTCGAGTAAAATTACGAGTCTTTTCATAAAATAGTAAAAAATTTTAAGCTTTTCTTGTAAAATTGCGACTGTTATTAAGTAAAAATTCCAACTTTTAGCATAATATCGCACAAATGTCCAGTTTTGTCTTGTAAAGTGTTGACTTGCGTTGAGTAAAAGGACGACTTTTATTATAACGTCGCAGTGCGTGCGACGCCACGACTTCATGTTCCGCACGCGGGTCACGTTGCATTCACAATAGAAATCTCTTTTTTTGTAACGACCACTAAAAGATCATATTTGACAAACATGTTTGAACTGGACATCCGTGTGTGAACGTAGCCTAACTCACCCCAAATTAATTCATTATTTTCAAAAATAGATATACAAAATAAAATAAATAAATACAAATTGTGAGTGTTCATTGCATTTTTTTTAACTTTTTTTTAATGAGAATCAGTTTTTAAAACAACATTTTTAGAGCATCTCCACGCAACCAAAAGAAGCTCTTTTAACATGTAACCTGTTTTAAAAAAAAAAAGTGTCATTATAAGTGTTATACCAAATAATACATCGCGAGAATGGCTTTGAATGGTGAATTGTGTCAAATGGAGAAACAATTCTGAATGGAATCATCACCCAGGGAAGGAGATAGAACAGTTAGGTACACAAATATTCCCACCTCTATTCTAACAGTTGGAGTGTGAATCTTTGGGTCCCTAACTATTTGATTCCAATTCCTGGGGTGACCACTCAATTCAGAATTGATTCTCTATATATATATATATGAATAAAAATCTCGATTCGATTTTTTGTGTGCACCCCTAATAGTAGGAGTGTAAATCTATTTAATTGGATTCTGATTTCCGGGGTGAGGATTCGATTCAACACTATTCTGGAATCAAACAGATTCTAAATTCAAACTAATTCTAGCGATGTATTATTTGCTATAAAAATATTAATGATGATGAAACATTTTTAAAACAGGTTATAGGTTTAAAAAAAAAAAAAAAAAAAGCTCTCCCTGGTTGCATGGAAATTGCTTAAAACTTTTTTTCATAAATTGATTCTTAAAAAATATATAAAAGAATAAAACATTTAAATTTTTTTAAATTGATTTTTGAAACTTATGAATCGATTAATAATCGGGATGAAGAAAAATCGTGATTCGGAGGTGATGCACAAAAAAATTGATTGAACTCCAAATCGATATTTTTATTCATTCTGATTCTTAATTGATCCATAATTTTCAAAATTCGATTATATATATATATATATATATATATATATTATTATTATTATTTATTTATTTATTCATTTTTTTAAGAGACCATTTTTTCAGAGCATCTCCATGCAACCAGAAGAAGCTTTTCTAACCTCGAACCTGTTTTAAAAAAAGTTTCATTCTAATTATTATAGCAAATAATATTATACCAAATACCGTATTTTCCGCACTATAAGGCGCATCGGATTATAAGGCGCACCTTCAATGAATGGCATATTTCAAAACTTTGTTCATATATAAGGCGCACCGGATTATAAGGCGCACCTATGTCAACAAAACAGTCAGATAGGTCAGTCAAACTTTATTAATAGATAACAAACCAGCGTTCTGACAACTCCGTTCACTCCCAAAATGAATAAACAGCTGATTTACTCGTGTTACGTAAATCAAACGTGCAATCACAATATAGTAACACGTGAAATAGTGCAGAGCAATAACAATATATCAATAACTCAACGTTGCTCAAACGTTAATGTCACACAACACAACACACTAAATAAAAATGTAAAGCTCACTTTATGAAGTTATAGCTCATTCACAAATCCCTCGAATTCTTCCTCTTCAGTGTCCGAATTAAACAGTTGAGCGAATACGGCATCCAACATGGCCGGCTCCGTCTCGTCGAAGTCGTCATTAATGGAGTCAGTGTCGTTGCCGTTTATTAGTTCAGTGACAATTCCTGCCTTCCTGAAAGCTCGGACCACAGATGAGACTGAATCAGCCCAGGCATTTACGATCCACTGGCAGATAGTGGCGTATGTCGTCTGGCGCTGTCTCCCTGTCTTGGTGAACGTCACGTGTGTTCGCCTTCTGTCATCCATTGTTCCCACGCAGTTAGCAGTCTAGCTTCGAATGCCCTGTTGACACCAATATCTAGTGGCTGGAGGTCTTTTGTCAATCCACCCGGAATGACGGCGAGTATTGAATTAAGCGCGTAAGCGTGTCTCTTAATGTGATGTTATGAGCTAGCAAATATAACAACTACACTACCCAGCATGCAACGATAGTGACGAGCATGCGCGGTAGCCCTGAGAAGCGTTGTTGTATGCTGGCAGTTAGAATGTGGTTATGAGCACGCTGTGAGTAAACGTTGAGAACTCAGTTAACACGCCTCGTCTGCATTATTTATAATTAGACAGACAACACACTTAATAGGAGCCATTTTGGGGTCTTTACATAAACACACAAATGGAAATGAAACGTCACATATCCCAGCATGCACCGCGCGCTTCTTCTTCTTCTACGGGGAAAAAAGATGGCGGCTGTTTACCGTAGTTGCGAGACCGAAACTTTATGAAAATTAATATTAATATTAACCCATATATAAGGCGCACCGGATTATAAGGCGCACTGTCAGCTTTTGAGAAAATTTGTGGTTTTTAGGTGCGCCTTATAGTGCGGAAAATACGGTAATACATTGCGAGAATCGCAATGTATTATTTGGTATAATATTATTTGTTATTTGAATCGCTTTAAATGTTGGCAATATTATAATGATAATGGGAATTTTGACTTGGCAAAATGATGACAAAAGTCATAATTTTACTCAAAAAATGTCACTATTTTACAAGAACAACAAAATAATGGGCAATATTGTGATAAATGCCTAAATTTTATATGACAAATGTCACCATTTTGCATTAAAAAGCAGACAATTTTACATTAAAAAGTAAAAAGAAAGAAGCAGAAAGAATATGAAAAAATGGTTCCCAATTTAATAAGATAAAAATCGACACATTGTGAGAAAAAGACTGTTTTTAGTTATTTAAAAAAAAATTAATCTTCATTATTTACTTCCAATTATTACAGTATGTCTCTATATACATATTTATTTGATTTTTTATATTAATTTTGGCCAAAGGGAGCGCATTTCAATCTCTTACACACACTTGTTATTTCATATGTTGACCAGAGGAGGACATTTGTGCAATATTATGATAAAAGTTGGAATTGTACTCCATAACAGTCGCAATTTTACAAGAAAAAGCTCAACATTTTGGCAATTTAATGAAAAGAGTCGTCACTTTACTCGACAACAGTCACATTTTTATAAGAAAACTTCAAATTTTGGCAATATTATAATAATAATGGGAATTTTACTTGGCAAGATTATGACAAAAGTCATAATTTTACTCCAAAAATGTCACTATTTTACAAGAACAACAAACAAATGGGCTACATTGTGATAAAAGTCACAATTTTATATGACAAATGTCGCCATTTTGCATTAAGAAGTAATAATTTTACATTAAAAAGTAAACATTTTACGAGAAAATATTGCAATATTACAGAAATAGAAAGAATACGAGAAATTGTTCACAATTTTATAAGAAAAAAGTCGACACGTTGTGAGAAAAAGACTGCTTTTAGTTATTTTTTAAATTTTTTTGTAATTGGTATTTAATCTTCATTATTTACATTAAAGTTATAACAGTATGTCTCTATATACATATTTATTTGATTTGTTATATTAATTTTGGCCAAAGGGGGCGCATTTCAATCTCTTACACGCACTTGTTATTTCATATGTTGACCAGAGGAGGACATTTGTGCAATATTATGATAAAAGTTGGAATTGTACTCAATAACAGTCGCAATTTTACAAGAAAAAGCTCAACATTTTGGCAATTTAATGAAAAGAGTCGTAATTTTACTCGACAAAAGTCACATTTTTATAAGAAAGATTCAAATGTTGGCAATATTATAATAATAATGGGAATTTTACTTGGCAAGATTATGACAAAAGTCATAATTTTACTCCAAAAATGTCACTATTTTACAAGAACAACAAACAAATGGGCTACATTGTGATAAAAGTCACAATTTTATATGACAAATGTCACCATTTTGCATTAAGAAGTAATAATTTTACATTAAAAAGTAAACATTTTACGAGAAAATATTGCAATATTACAGAAACGGAAAGAATGCGAGAAATTGTTCACAATTTTATAAGAAAAAAGTCGACACGTTGTGAGAAAAAGACTGCTTTTAGTTATTTTTTCAATTTTTTTGTAATTGGTATTTAATCTTCATTATTTACATTAAAGTTATAACAGTATGTCTCTATATACATATTTATTTGATTTGTTATATTAATTTTGGCCAAAGGGGGCGCATTTCAATCTCTTACACACACTTGTTATTTCATATGTTGACCAGAGGAGGACATTTGTGCAATATTATGATAAAAGTTGGAATTGTACTCAATAACAGTCGCAATTTTACAAGAAAAAGCTGAACATTTTGGCAATTTAATGAAAGGAGTCGTAATTTTACTCGACAAAAGTCACATTTTTATAAGAAAACTTCAAATTTTGGCAATATTATAATAATAATGGGAATTTTACTTGGCAAGATTATGACAAAAGTCATAATTTAACTCCAAAAATGTCACTATTTTACAAGAACAACAAACAAATGGGCTACATTGTGATAAAAGTCACAATTTTATATGACAAATGTCACCATTTTGCATTAAGAAGTAATAATTTTACATTAAAAAGTAAACATTTTACGAGAAAATATTGCAATATTACAGAAACGGAAAGAATGCGAGAAATTGTTCACAATTTTATAAGAAAAAAAGTCGACACGTGAGAAAAAGACTGCTTTTAGTTATTTTTTCAATTTTTTTGTAATTGGTATTTAATCTTCATTATTTACATTAAAGTTATAACAGTATGTCTCTATATACATATTTATTTGATTTGTTATATTAATTTTGGCCAAAGGGGGCGCATTTCAATCTCTTACACACACTTGTTATTTCATATGTTGACCAGACGGAGGACATTTGTGCAATATTATGATAAAAGTTGGAATTGTACTCAATAACAGTCGCAATTTTACAAGAAAAAGCTCAACATTTTGGCAATTTAATGAAAAGAGTCGTCACTTTACTCGACAAAAGTCACAATTTTATAAGAAAACTTTAAATATTGGCAATAATATAATAATAATGGGAATTTTACTTGGCAAGATTATGACAGAAGTCATAATTTTACTCCAAAAATGTCACTATTTTACAAGAACAACAAACAAATGGGCTACATTGTGATAAAAGTCACAATTTTATATGACAAATGTCACCATTTTGCATTAAGAAGTAATAATTTTACATTAAAAAGTAAACATTTTACGAGAAAATATTGCAATATTACAGAAACGGAAAGAATACGAGAAATTGTTCACAATTGTATAAGAAAAAAGTCGACACGTGAGAAAAAGACTGCTTTTAGTTATTTTTTATTGTTTTTATTTTTTTGTAATTGGTATTTAATCTTCATTATTTACATTAAAGTTATAACAGTATGTCTCTATATACATATTTATTTGATTTGTTATATTAATTTTGGCCAAAGGGGGGCACATTTCTATCTCTTACACACACTTGTTATTTCATATGTTGACCAGAGGAGGACATTTGTGCAATGTTATGATAAAAGTTGGAATTGTACTCAATAACAGTCACAATTTTACAAGAAAAAGCTCAACATTTTGGCAATTTAATGAAAAGAGTCGTCATTTTACTCGACAAAAGTCAAATTTTTATAAGAAAACTGGCAATATTATAATAAAAATGGGAATTTTTGTATATATATATATATATTTTTTTTTTTTTTTTTTTTTTTTTTTATTGTTTTTTAAAGAGTTCATTTTTTAAATATGTTTTTAGAGCATTTCCATGCAACCAGAAAAAAACATTTTCTAACCTGAAACCTGTTTTGAAAATAATTTATTATAACTATTTGAGCAAATAATATTATAGCAAATAATACATTGTAAGAATGACTTTGGATGAAGAATCCAATCTGAATGGAATCTTAACCCAGGGAAGGTTCAGGTGCCCAAAGACTGCCAGCCTTACTCAGTCCTTGGACTAACTTCAGTCCATCCATTGTCTTACTTTATCAGAAGAACATCAAACCTTATCAGATGAGTGAAAAGTGGAGATTATTTTTCATCTCCCAGCACGACCAGAGAGTTCATCTGCTCATTGGCCATCTGCGAGGGTCCGCTCATTGGCCAGGAAGGACGTGTTCCATCAGTCCCAGGCGGCGGCAGGTGGTCCATATTTCACCTGCGGGGGGGGGG